>NC_141687.1:60238955-60576579 GCF_964263255.1 Lissotriton vulgaris
TCCTAGAGGAGGCCATCTCAGTTATCAGGATCCTCCATCACCTCCACTGCTGGCTTGACGTCACATCGAACAGGTATGTCCTCCAGATAGTCCGAAACGGCTACTCCCTCCCCTTAAAGACTACCCCTCTCTCCATGCCTCCATCTTACGACCAGCTGAAGGTGGATCCTCCCTTTTCTTAAAAAGGAAGTTCTGACTCTCTTGGCCAAGTAGGCCGTAGAGAGGGTTCTGGTGCCAGAAGTAGGCTGTGGTTGCCTTTCCCGCTACTTTCTGGTCCTGAAAAAGGACAAGGGCCTAGATCTACATGCCCTCAACTACTTCCACAAAAAAGAAAAGATCTGAAAGACACACGTCCCTGATAGATTCCTTACCTTAGAATATCACAGGCGTCAGACTGGATCCGGAAAGTTTTTTTCGTCCGCAGTACCACTGCGCATCGGTAGGCTTCGTCGTACGGCTCTGCGTATGTCGCTGGCGTCTTAGTCGCCGAGATGACGTCACTGGAGCTACTTAGACGCACCCATGCGCTCTGACATCAGTTCTTTATTTTTCTGCACCAGCATCAGTTCTTTATTTTTCTGCACCAGCAAGCGCATATCCGGAGAGAGCGGTAACCCCAGTAATTTTTTGACTGAGTTTTTGGGGACTTTTTTCTCTGTTTTCAAGTAATATATCAATCTACAGATGCATAGGGATACCCGGTTTGAAGTCTTGCGCAGCCTGTCCCTGCACAATGTTGGTGACAGACCCGTACCTTGATTGTCTCTACTGCCTGGGGCGCAACCATGACTCTGGGTCGTGCCCCCACTGCCGGACCATGTCACCGAAAACTTTGCGGGAGCGGTCCCAAAAGTGGCTGGAGGCCCGGGAGTCGCTTCTGCGCCGTTCACGGTCCCGGTCCAGAGGGAGATCGAGGGACTGGGCGCGGAGCCATCACCATCACCGTCTTCAGAGTCAGGTAAGGCATAGCATAAAAAGTCTTCTCCTACCCAGTTGCGCAACGCGGCTAAGGAGGGGGGAGGTGGCGCGGCTCTAGCGGAGCCTATGCAGTTGCTGATGGCCTACCCACTCTTCCCGGGTCCGTCGGCAACTTCGGCCCAGCTGCAGGAGTTCCTGTCAGCCAAGGCACGTGTTTTTGGACCGTCCGGTCCCGCTGGTGCGCCTTCGGGCCCCACGGTCCCGTTGTCCTCGTTCTTGGATGTCGCGGACTCCGCGTCTACGCCGAGGGACCCCCTTGGATCCAGGCCTGGATCCCCGTCCATGCCGGTTGGCCCTGTGCGACCGCCAGCCACATCGCCAACGCTGTCCCCGGCGCTCTCCCCAGGATGAGACCGGTGCCAGGAGGGTGTCGACCGCCGATTCCAACGCCGCTTGGGAATTTCTTTCCTCCGTATGTATGTTCTCTACCTCTGCATGTTCCACCTGTTCCACAGGCTATGGAGGACTGGGAGGGTTCTGAGAACCCTCTCGCAGCCCAATGCGTGTTAGACCAGGACCAGGATGAGGATCCGGGGGATGCAGGTGACCAGGAATATGCTCTGAAACCTGGCGCACTATCTTTCTACCATGGCTACGGAGGAGGGTGGATCACATCTCCACCTCGAACTCCCTACTGTGGCCGCCAGGACTAATCTCCTGACAGAGGTGCTTTGACCAGCTTCTGCTACTACGGAGCCGCTGATGCCCTTTAACAACGCACTCAGTCGTTCTTTTGGGCACCTGGCCCAGGCCCAACAAAGGGGCTCCTGTGGACAAGAACGTGGCCAGACGCCATCGCCCGACCCCAGGCGACCCAGTTTTCCTCTCCCAACACCCCACCGCCGAGATGTTGGTTGTCCAAGCCTCTGCATCCCCAAGCACTTCCCTTCCGCACCTCCGGAGAGGGAATCTTAGAAACTGGAGCCAGTTCAGGGCTGCGGTGCTTGAACGCCGCACGTCTCTTGGGCCATTAGTCCCATTCTGTGTAGGATACGGTTGCGCAAGTGGTGCCTCAGTGTCCGGTGGAGGCTCGGACAATTCTTTCCCAAGCTATTGCTGAGGGGAGAGAGCCATGTTAACCATCCATTGTGGTCTTGACACTGCTGAATCGCTGGGCAGGGCGATTTCAACGACAGTGGTGCTACAGTCATGCCTGGCTGAGGACGACTGGCTTTTATCTGGGGATGTCCAGAACACGTTGATTGACATGCCCTGTTCGGCGATAAAGCAGACCGCACGTTGGAACGTTTTAAGGACTTGCGGGCTATGGCCAGGTCCTTGGGCCTTTCGGTCACACGCACTCCTTCCGCTTTTCCCTCCTTTCGTGGCCAAGGAAGGGACGCCCAAGCACGTTCGCTTCAAAGCCACAGGTCTGCGCAGCAACATTCTCAGAGCAGCTGCGTATGTGGGACCCGCAAAGGAAGGTCACAGGGCCAGCGTGCGGTTAAGTCCACCACCCCCCTGCAGCCACTGCCACCAAACCTACCTAGTCCGGTGTTTCAGGCCCACCAGACGCCAGTGGGTGGCAGGATTCGCCATCACCTCCACAACTGGTGCACCATCACATCGGACAGGTGGGTTCTGCAACTGGTCTGGAGGGACTACTCCCTCTCCTTCGAGCCTACTTCTCCTGCCGTGCCACCACATGATCACTTGACACTTCTCTGGCAGGAAGTTACGGCCCTCTTGGCCAAAGGGACCATAGAGCGCGTTCAGACGCCAGAAGTAGGTTGTGGTTGTTACACCCACTACTTCTTGGTTCCAAAGGAGGACAAAGGCCTGCATCCTATCTTGGACCTTCAGAATGTCAATGGCTTCCTCCGGAAGGAGAAGTTCAAGATGCTCACACTTGCTCAGGTCTGGTCTGCCCTCGACCCGCAAGACTGGTTGGTAGCGATGGACCTGCAGGACACCTATTTTCATATCCCCGTCCTGCCGGCCCACCGGCGTTACCTGCGATTCATGGTAGGGCAGGAAAGTTTTCAGTTCACCGTGCTTCCCTTTGGCCTTGCAAGCGCCCCTTGGGTGTTCACGAAAGTGATGGCAGTGGTCGCAGCTCATCCGCACAGATCAGGGGTTTGTCTACCCCATCCCCCCCCTCTTATCTCGACGATTGGTTGTTGAAGGCGTACTCGCCCCAAACAGTCCTTTCCCATCTCCAGACTACGGCCGACCTTCTGCATTTGCTGGGGTTCTACATCAACAAGAAGTCTCACCTGATTCCCTCTCAGAAGCTCCTCTTTATCGGAGCAGTCCTGGACACGGCGCAGTTTTGGGTCTATCCTCCCGAACCGTGAGTCCGGGACATTTGGGCTATGATCCCCATCTTTCAGCCCTTGTCCCAGGTTTCAGACCGGACAACCTTGAGGCTACTGGGCCTCATGGCCTCCTGCATCCAGCTCACCAACCATGCCAGATGGCATATGCGGGCTCTACAGTGGGACCTTAAGTTCCAGTGGGCGCAGCATATGGGGAATCGGTCTGACTACGTCCAGATCTCGGAGGGCACTGCACAACAATTGGAGTGGTGGCTCACGAATTGTCATTGGGTCAGCGGCAGATCCCTCTCCCATCCCTAACCACACAGTGGTGACGGATGCGTCGCTCCTGGGATAGGGTGGCCACATGGGAGAGGCGGAGATCAGACGTCTCTGGTCTCCGGCGGAGTCCCGGCTCCATATCAACCTTCTGGAGCTTCGGGCGATACTTCTTGCACTGAAGGCCTCCCTTCCCTCTGTCAATGGGAAGGTGGTGCGGGTGTTCAGACAACAACACCACCACCATGTGGTATTGCAACAAACTGGGTGGGGTTGTGGACCCTAAGTGCCACCGATGTCTATCGACATCGGTGGCACAGGCGAAGACTGCCTCAGCCCCCTCCCTGGTCACAGTGCGCCCGCTGACTCCTCGGCACCCTCTCTCGATACCTTCGGTCCAGTCACCACAGAAGAGGTAGCCACGACGTTTGCCACAATCAAAAGTGGCTCTCCCTGCGACCCGGCTCACTTACGCTTCCTCAAAGTGACCCCCACTATTATCCCTCCGCTCACTGCCCTCATTAATGCCTCTCTACTGCAGGGAGAAGTCCCTCCTAGCTGGAAAGCAGCTGTTGTCAAAGGTCTACTGAAAAAACCTTCATTGGACCCTCAGGATTTAGCCAACTATAGGCCAATCTCCCTCCTCCCAGGAAATAGCAAAATCACGGAGAAACTTGTGAACAAGAAGCTATCTCTATTCCTAGAAACTAACAATCTGCTCCAGACAGGCTTCCGCCCAGGCCAGGGCACTGACACCGCCCTCCTGGCGGCAGTGGAGAAGGCCAGAAGCATTTTAGACACAAGAGGATCAGTGTCAGTGATCCTCCTGGACCTCAGTGCGGCCTTCGACACTGTCAATCACCAGGTCTTAATCCAGCGTCTGAGACACACTGGAGTGAAGGGCACGGCCCTGAAGTGGCTTGCTTCTTTCCTCAACGGCCGTTCCTTCCAAGTTTGGGAGAACGACAGCCACTCCCCCGCGGTCCCCCTCCGTTGTGGAGTACCGCAGGGCTCATCACTAAGCCCGACGTTATTCAATGTTTATATGTCCCCGTTGGAGGAGCTGGTCACCCCGTTCGGTGGTGACCCTCTCACACCCTAACCAAGAACCCTCCAATCTTCACAGCTGTCTCACTGAAATCCATGGTTGGTGAACACCTCATCACTGAAACTCAATGGGTCCAAGACCGAAATCTTGCTGCTTGGACAAAAAGGACCCTCCCTGCCACCAAACATCTGGCCCGCCTGCTTAGGTGATCCCCCTTCCCCCAAAGACGAGGTGAAGAGCCTGGGTGTATGGCTCGAGAAAGACCTGACCTTCAGAGTCCAGGCAAAAAAAACGGCAGGAATATGTTTTGGACTTCTCAGGGCATGCAGGAAGGTGCTTCCCCTACTACCCCCCACTTCCCGGAAACTGCTGACCCAGGGCCTTATTTTGCCCAGGCTGGATTACAGCAACGCAATCTACTTGGGAGCCCCGGAAGCCACATTCAACACCTTACAGAGAATCCAGAACGTTGCTGCCCGTCTTCTTACTAACACCCCAGCAAGATCAGCAAAACCAGCCTTGAAGCAACTTCACTGGCTTCCAGTCAGAGAGAGGGTGGTTTTCAAGGCCCTCTGCCTGGCACATAAACTCCTTCATAACAAAGGTCCACCCATTCTTAAAAATGTCATCATTCCCTACACAGCTACCAGGTCACTACGGTCAAACCAAGAGAACTTCATCACCGTCCATAGAGTGAAAAAAGCCCGGTCTGGAGGCCGCCGCTTCTCTGTAAACACAGCAAAACATTGGAATAGCCTCCCTCGGAAACTGAGAACTGAACCAAACCTTCTCCATTTTAGAAAAGCATTAAAAACTCCTTTTCCCCTGATCTCTCTTCTCTTCCGCTGCTGCTCCCTCTTGACTCTGTAGGTTCTAGCGCTGGGATGCTCACGGGTTACTACGCGCTCTACAAAAACCTTAAATAAATAAATGTCAGGAGGCTCTGCGCCTCTGGACTTGGCTGGAACGTCAAGGCATTTCTTTCATAATTCAACACCTGGCAGGTTCTTTGAACAGCAGGGTAGACTAGCTCAGCCGCCGGTGCATGATGGATCACGAATGGTGTCTTCACTTGGACGTGGTTCAAGGTCTCTTTCGACAGCTGGGAGAGCCTTGGTTAGATCTATTAGCCACCGAAGAGAACGCGCAATGTCAGCTGTTCTGCGTGTTGGCATTTCCAAGGCGGCACTCGCTTGGCGACGCTTTTCGTTGCGAGTGGAGCTGCGGTCTATTGTACGCCTTTCCGCCTATACCACTTTTACCCAGAGTGCTGAAGATGATCAGGCGCAACCGGGCCCAAGTTGTTCTTGTGGCACCGGACTGGGCTCAGAGTTTGGTATCCCGAGCTACTCAGGAGCGTGGATCCCCTGATTGGACCGCCTCTTCAGGAGGATCTTCTGTTGCAGCAGCAGGGGACAGTCCTCCACCCGAACCTGTCCAACATCCACCTACATGCGTGGAGATTGAGCGGCGACAGTTCATTCCGTTTGACTTACCTCCTCAAGTCTGTGATGTCATTCTGGCAGCCAGGCGTCCCTCCACTAAATCGGTATACGCCTGCAGGTGGAACAGATTTGTGGCATGGTGCACAGCAAAGGCTGTGGATCCCCTTTCTGTCCCTCTTTCAGAGGTCCTTTTGTTCCTTCTTTCTTTGGCCTGGCAGGGCTCTGCGCTGGGCACTCTCAAGGGCTACCTTTCTGCAATTTCGGCCTTTCTCAGGCTCTCTGATCAGCCCTCTCTTTTCAAGTCCTATGTTAATAGATTTCTCAAAGGCATTACTCACCTTTTCCCTCCTATTCAGTTTGTGATGCCACAGTGGGACTTGAATCTGGTACTTACTTTTTTGATGTGTGCTCCCTTTGATCCTCTCCACAACTGTCCTCTTCGTTTGTTGACTTTGAAGACTGCTTTCCTGGTTGCTATCGCCTCCGCTAGGCGTGTGAGTGAGCTCCAGCCTTTTCTGTCAGCCCATCCGGACAAGGTTGTGCTTCGCACTCGTCCTTCCTTCTTGCCAAAAGTGGTCACTGCTTTTCACTTTCGGCATACTATTACCTTGCCCACTTTCTTTCCGCCTCCTCACCCTTCCAGAGAGGAAGAGAGGCTCCACTGTCTGGATCCAAAACGTGTGATCTTTCTATCTGAACCGCATACAACAGTACTGGGTGGATGACCAGCTCTTTGTTGGCTACGTGGGCACCAAGAAAGGCCGGGCTGTGCGCAAGAGGACTATCTCCCACTGGGTCGTCTTGTGTATTCATGCCTGTCATTCCCTGGCTAAAAAGGAACCACCGGTGGGGTTGCATGCCTATTCTACCAGGGCTACAGCAGCTACTACTGCATTCGGACGTGGTGTCACCCTGCAAGACGTTTGTCGGGCAGCTACGTGTGCCTCGCTGCACACTTTTACCAAGCATTATTGCCTTGACAGTCAAGTCCGGAGAGATGGCTTATTTGGCCGTTCTGTTCTCCTTGACTTTCTGGTGTGATCTTCGTTCGCAGACCCACTTCTGTGGTTTGTATTGCTGGGGTATCTATTCTGATGGTAAGGAATCTATCACAAACGTGTCTCTTTCAGATGCACAAGTTACTTACTTGTGTAACTATATTTCTGTAGAAGGGGATCTCTGTGTATAGTCATAATCTAGTGAATAGTCCCGCTCATGTGCGTGGACCCCGGCATTCAAAAATAATCTCTTAAGCTGTCAAAAAATTGCAGAACTGCGAAGACACTTAAGAGAATCTAAAGACAAATAATGCAGCATATATCCACAGGCTACACTGTCCAGTACTTCAACTAGAAATTCCACCAAAAACACCACACATACAACACAGTCTGCCCAGTTTCTTCAGAGAAACTTGCCTCTACCAGTAAAAGCCTCTGGAATGAGAGAGGAAGGCATGGACAGACAAGCCCCATAGGCTGCCATTATGTGGCTTAAATAGGATACTGTGCCTTTAAGAGAACTTTCCAGAACTTCTCCCAGTATCCCAGAATGCACAGCAGGTCCCATTTACTTTCAGTTCTTTTTTCTGGCTCCTGCTAACAGGACCCTGGTGCATTGAGCTCTCCCTTTTTCAAGGGTTTATTGGATTTTGTGCACTTTGTGATTCGAAAGTGTTTTCAGTTTGTGTCTTGGTGCTTTCCCTTCACTCCTGTGTGTTTGTTTAGGCTTTTTAAGGCTCTAAAATGCCTGCTCTTTTTGACAAATGCCCTGTATGTGGGAGGAAGGCCAAGACTGATCCACACGAGGTATGCATCATCTGCCTTCCTGAAGCACATGTTCCTGAAGAGTGCGACATCTGCAAGAACCTTTCTGCAAGGACTCTGAGGGAAAGGCGTAAGATAAGCTTCAAGGCCTGGAGGACAGACGACTGCAGGCTGCAGGTGGGTCTGGGCAGACAGGGAAGGCTCCCTCTGCTGAGGCCTCTGGGGGGCTCCCCAGAGGCAGGAAGACCAGCAAACGGTCCCGGTCTCCGTCGACGTCGATTGCATCGACGACGACGTCGAGAGGGATGACGATGGTGTGTTCACCATCTCCCCGGGGCTCCGGGTCGAGACGAAGTGAAATATCGACGTTGAAGGGCCGAGGTATGCGTCCGTCGAAGTCCCAGTCGACGGCCTCTTCGTCGTCAGCATCGAGCCATCGACGTCTAAGAAGGCATGACAGGCGTCTGCGCTTGCCGTCAAGGCGACACCGCCGTTCGCCGTCGAGGAGACTATCGGCGTCGAGGGGATCCTCGCCGTTGAGGTCCTCGAAGAAGCGGTCGGCGTCGAGGAAGAGCAGACGTTCGTCGTCTAGGTATGAACGCTCGACGTCGCGGAGGCGGCGTTCGGCGTTGAGGAAGACGCGTGCGAAGTCACGGAGGTGGTGGTCGATGCCGTAGTCGCGGAGGCGACATTCGACGCCGGAGGCACGACGCTCGGCGTCGAGGAGGAAGAGATCAGCGTCTAGGAGTCATTCCAACTCTCCTAAGAGGCGCAGAGGGAGTTCTGGAGCCAGAAGTCACGCTGGTTCCGGTGGAGGGCGCCGGAGAAGGCGATCGCCTGCTGGAGGGGCTTGGTCACAGTCCCCTCCCCCGAAGAAGTCACCGGGCTCGGTGTACTCAGTGGTTTATACACCACCTCGGCCAAAGGCCCCTCCTCCCCCTGTTCCTAAGGAGGATCCTCCCATCAAGCCTCCACTTCCGCCACTACCTCCCTCAGGACAACCACCACCACTTCCGCCACGTGGGCCCGTCCCTCGGACGGAGGTACCTTCCGTTCCTCCTCAAAGGTCGACGTCACTGCCTCCCCTTCCCACACCACCTATCCTGACGCCAAAACCGAAGCCTCAGGATAAACCACGGCGAACACCTCCAAGGAAACCTGCGGAGCGTCCAAGGACCGGGAGGTCGCGTTCTCGTTCCAGGAGGAGGGAACGATCACGCAACAGGTCTTCCACGAGATCGAGACGACGCCACAGGAGGCACAGGTCTTGTTCCCTGACGAGGTCTTCAGAGACCAGGGACTACTCCCCGACTCTGTCGGAGTCACCGGAGACTAGAGTTTCACCGGTGGACGATCTGGTGTCTTTTCACGACGTCCTGTTACGGGGTGCAGCTAAGTTGGGCATCTTGTTGACGGTGCCCACTCCCAAGACGTCGGTAATCTTCGAGACGCTGCACCAAAAACATCTGTCTCGACCATTACTGCCACTGGTGCCGGGCCTGGAGGATCTGGCAATGGACCTTTTTCTCACCCCGGCGGTGACTAAGGTGGCCCCCTCGAGACTACAGAAAAAGTACCGGGCTCCCGATTCGGATCCGGCCTTTTTAAGAGTGGAACCCCCTCCGGACTCTGTGATAGTGACGGCGGCTCGTAAACAACATGCCACCACTCCGTCATCCACGGTCCCACCAGACAAAGAATCTAGGTGGATGGATTCTGCTGGGAGGAAGGTTTGTGGAACGTCTGCTACGTCTATGAAGGCAGCGAGCGCTACGGCCTTGTTGGGGCGCTACGACCGCGCACTCTGGGAATCCCTCCAGCAGTTTGTGGAACACCTGCCTCGCGACAAAAGGGAAGATTTCCAGGAGGTGTTAAATGAGGGGATGTTGGTGGCGAATCAGGTCATCAGTGCTGCGGCAGATTCTTCCCTCCTGGCGGCGCATGGCTTCTGCCATGGGATTAACCAGAGACGACACGCTTGGCTCCGCCTCACGTCGTTAAAACCGGACGCCCAACAGGGGGTTGCCAATTTGCCATTCTCTGGCAAAACTCTGTTCGGGAAGCATGCGGATGACGAAATGGCCCGCATGAAGGCTGAGGCTGAGACGCTCACGGCTGTGGTCCTGGAGAAGCCCAAAGAGACTAAGAAGTCCTACCGCCCGTTCCAGAGGCGGTTCGGCGGACAGGGCAGAGGGCGTGGCCAACCTTCGGGACAGCAGCAACAGCAGTTCCGAAGGCCGTTCCAGAAGCGCCATAAGGGCAGAGGAGGCCAGCAGTCAGCAACAGCGACCAAAGGCCTCCTAGGCCCTGAGCGCTTACTTCCCCTACATCCGTTACCCACTCCGGTGGGGGGAAGTGTTCAATTTTTTTCTGGCAGAGTGGAGAAAAATTACTCAGGACAAGTGGGTGCTGAATATTGTTTCCAATGGATACAGTCTTCAGTTCACCAGCCCACCTTCAGCGATCCCTTCGATCAGCTCACAGTATCAACTGCGCGAGCTCCAGGCGGAGGCCGATATCCTGTTAAGGAAAAGGGTGATAGAAGACGTACCTCTGTCTCAAAGAGGAAGAGGTCTGTACTCCCGGTTCTTCCTTGTTCGCAAGAAGGACAAGAACAAGTTCAGGCCCATTCTGGACTTGCGACAGGCAAACAAGTGGATCTGCAGAGAAAAGTTTCGCATGCTGTCGTTGCATCAGATTTATCCTCCGTTGCAACAGGGAGACTGGCTTTGTGCTATAGACCTACAGGATGTGTACTTCCATGTGCCCATTGCACACAAACACAGGAAGTTCCTGCGATTCCAAGTCGGCGCCAATCATCAATACACAGTACTCCCATTCGGACTGAAGTCTGCGCCGAGAACATTCTCGAAGTGCATGGCGGTGGTAGCAGCACACCTGAGGAAGAACAAGGTGTTAGTCTACCCGTACCTGGACGATTGGTTGATCAAGGCCTCCTCGGAAGCTCGAGCGCACTTCCAGAAGACGTGCGTTCTCTTGAACAAGCTGGGGTTGCACATCAACATGTCCAAGTCTGTCCCGACTCCGGTCCAATGCATACAGTACTTGGGAGCCTCCATCAATACGCTGTCAGCAAGCGTGTCTCCTTCGGAAGGCTCAGGCTCTTATGACCACTCCATCTACAACAGTGAGGACGGTGTCTTCTCTACTGGGATCAATGGCCTCTTGCATCTTCCTAACGCCACATGCACGACTGCACATGAGACCGTTGCAGGAGTGCTTGGAGGACCAGAGGGATCAGAGGAAAGGATCTTGGGACGACAAGATACGGCTGTCTCTGCATGCTCTTCAGTCTCTGAAGTGGTGGTGTTCAGTGGAGAATCTCCTCAGAGGGGTCCACTTCCACAAGGACATTCCCAAGCAGACTGTCGTGACTGATGCTTCCCTCCATGGCTGGGGGGCGCACTCTGGAGACTTGCAGATTAAAGGAACGTGGTCCCCGATGGAGGCCACGTATCACATCAATTTCCTGGAACTCAGAGCTGTTCACTTGGCACTGAAGGCCTTTCATCCGTCCTTTCAGACCAACTCTCTGCTTGTACAGACGGACAATACGACCACGATGTATTACCTCAACAAGCAGGGGGGTTCGAGATCACACACTGGCGCAGGAGGCGCAGGCAATCTGGCGCTGGCTTCTGGCCAGAGGACTGACGATAACGGCTACCCATCTGCCAGGTGTGCAGAATGTTCAGGCGGACGCACTGAACAGATTGATTCAGGAAAACCATGAACGGGTCATAAACGACGAAGTACTAGGAGAAATCTTCGCAAGGTGGGGGACTCCAGACGTAGATCTGTTTGCCACCGCTGAAAACAGCAAATGCCGAGACTTCGCCTCCAGGTACTACCAGCAGGGGACGCTGGGGAATGCGCTATGGATCGACTGGTCGAACAGCTTTCTGTACTCTTTTCCACCCATTCCCCTGATTCCAGCGGTACTCATCAAACTGGCCCGGTCCAGGGCGAGGATGATACTCATTGCCCCGGAATGGCCCAGGCAGTGGTGGTTCACGGACCTTCTTCACCGGTCTCTCCATCCTCGCATTCGGCTGCCGTGCAGGCCGGACCTTCTCACGAAGTTCGGGGGGCAGATGTTGCACCCCAACCTCTCGTCTTTGACTTTGGCGGCATGGCTCCTGAGAGTGCAATATGGCCATTTGAATCTACCTGATGATTGCATGGACATACTGAAGGAGTCTAAGAGGCCTTCCACTCGGGCTTCCTATGCTTACAAGTGGAAGAGGTTCTGTATCTGGTGCAAGTCCAAGAACTATGACCCGGCGACGTGCAAGGAAGACGTCGTCCTTCCTTATCTTCTACATTTGGCACAGTCTGGACTTAATGTTCACTCCATTAGGGTTCATCTCGCTGCTTTGACTGCCAACAGGAAATGCCCTTCACAGACTTCCTTTTTCCAGATCCCTGTGATCAAAGATTTCCTGGAAGGCTTGAAGAAAGTATTCCCTTTTGTCCGGCTTCCCTCACCTTCATGGGAACTGAATGTGGTGCTGTGCAGGTTGATGAAGGAGCCTTTTGAACCTATTCATAAGGCTTCGTTGCAGCACCTGTCCTGGAAGGCGGCGTTCCTCGTGGCCATTACATCGGCCCGCAGGGTGAGTGAAATTCAGGCGTTGTGTTGTCAAGAACCGTATACTGTATTTCATGCTGCTAAGGTTATGCGTACTCACCCTAAATTTCTTCCCAAGGTTATTTCTGATTTTCATGTCAACCAGACCATAACTTTGCCTACGTTTTTTCAGAATCCTTCATCTCCAGCGGAAAGGTCTCTACATTCCCTGTATATCAGGAGGGTGTTGAAATTTTATCTGGATAAAACCAAAGCTATTCGTAGGTCTGACCAATTGTTTATCAATTATGGATCAGTCAGGACGGGTCTTGCTACCTCTAAGCAGTCCATTTCTAGGTGGATTGTGTCCTGCATACAATTGTGTTACCAAAAAGCTAATAAGACCTTAAGAGTTAAGCCGAAGGCTCATTCCACCAGGGGCAAAGCTGCCACGACAGCCTTGCTCCGTAACGTGCCCATTGCAGAAATCTGCAAGGCAGCCACTTGGAAGTCGGTTCATAACTTTGCTACGCATTACTGTCTGGACACTGATGCCAGGACAGACGCTCAGGTTGGGCAGGCTTCGCTGCGAAATCTGTTCGCACAGTAGTGGTGTTAATTTTCTTCTCTCCACCACCGCTTGGTGTGGGGGATGGGCTTGCCATTCTATTCACTAGATTATGACTATACACAGAGATCCCCTACTACAGAAGGAGTAGTTTCTGTCCTGTAACTCCAGTTCTGTAGTAGGGGTATCTGTTATAGTCATAAGCGCCCTCCCGCCTCCCCGGTGGAGAAAGTTATTTATGTAAGGAATGCTACAGGTATGGCGTGTTACGCCTTCAAAAAGAACTGAAAGTAACTGGGACCTGCTGTGCATTCTGGGATACTGGGAGAAGTTCTGGAAAGTTCTCTTAAAGCCACAGTATCCTATATAAGCCACATAATGGCAGCCTATGGGGCATGTCTGTCCATGCCTTCCTCTCTATCATTCCAGAGGCTTTTACTGGTAGAGGCAAGTTTCTCTGTGAAGAAACTGGGCAGACTGTGTTGTATGTGTGGTGTTTTTGGTGGAATTTCTAGTTGAAGTACTGGACAGTGTAGCCTGTGGATATAGGCTGCATTATTTGTCTTTAGATTCTCTTAAGTGTCTTTGCAGTTCTGCAATTTTTTGACAGCTTAAGAGATTATTTTTGATTGCCGGGGTCCACGCACATGAGCGGGACTATTCACTAGATTATGACTATAACAGAGATACCCCTACTGCAGAACTGGAGTTACAGGACAGAAAGTACTCCATCTGTAAAAAACATTAGTTAGTGATAGATTACTTACCGCCCCACCCATCTTCCCCGTTCTGCAAACTAATTTCTAGGGTTAAGGTCATCCCTTTCATGGCCCTAGTTTAAATGCACCAGTGGTCAGTATCTTGCATGGCTCTGCGTTCCTGGTGCCGAAAGCCGTGTGCAGAACTGACGTCAGCACGCATGGGCGCGTCCATGTAGCTCCAGGAACGTCATCTCGGCGACTGCGACTTATGCGGAGCCATATGACGACGCATACCCACGCGCAGGGGTACTGCTGACTAAAATACTTTCTGGATCCAGTCAGACGCCTGGGGATATTCTAAGGTAAGGAATCTATCACTAACTAATGTCTCTTACAGATATATTACACAAGTAACTTGTGCTTTAAGATGCTCACATTGGCTCAAGTGCTGTCTGTATTTATCAAAGAAAAAAAGAGGTGGGGGTGAAGACCTGGGAGCTGATAAAGGTCCGGTACCCGCACTTCAAAGCATTGGTCAAATCGGAAAAAGGGGGTCTCTGTTCCTGAGCGATAAAGATGCGAGAAATGGATTTAAGTTCTGGACAGAGCATTAAGGACAGTCACAAGACTGTTTCTTGTTGCCCACACACATCCCTAGGGATGTTTCATTTGGTGGGTGCTCCTCGTGCTGGTGTGGTCCCCCGAAGGTTCACTTTAGTGGAGATCTTTTGGTTTTATTGCCTTGTGAGTGTCCAAGTCGGGTGGTTTGTAATGTGTGCGACTAAGTGAGTTGACTTTGAAGGAGATGTGAGATTAACCTTTTAATATAGACTCCCCAGCCAAGTTGAAGAAAAAAAAATATACAAGGAAGGTTTGTACTACTTTTAGGGGTTATAATGTGCTCCACTATCTCTAGGTATCTTTAGTGATATAAAATACAGGTCAGCCCATTTCGTGCATCCTGGTCTCTAAATGATTCATGATGCTTCTTCAGGGCCAGAAAGGGGTTATCAGCCTACTCCACATTTAAATCATTGAGCAGTCCCTCCCTCTAAACTGGTGGTACCTACCTTTTTTATGGTTGGTGTTCGTCCAACCTAGTCAGACGGTCTGCTATGCTCATTGGTCATGGCAGAGGATGCACACGGCTGCAGGAGTTAAGAAGTGCATCCCGATCGATACACCTAACCTCCTCTGCTTTCCCAGGTCACTTAGTCGCACGCTTTAGAAAAACACCCCACTTGGACACCCTCACACTCAACTGAACCATTAGTCCTCCGATCAGGCCGGCCCTTCTGGAGGATCTTCTGTCACAGTAAGGGGCGGGACGTCCATCCGAACCAGTCAACTCTATGCCTTCTTGCGTGGTGATAGACTGGCAGCAGTTGACGGCATTAGACCTTCCTCGCGAAGTCTGTAATATTATTTTGTCAGCCATCTGTAACCTTGCCCACTTTGCGCTCATCCGCATCCCTCTAAAGAAGAATGACTCCAGCCCCTGGAACCCAAAAGAGCGTTATGTCTTGACCGTACTATAGTGTTCCGGGTGGACGCCCAACTCTTTGTCGGATATGTGGGAGCTTAGAAAGTTTATGCAGTGCAGAAGAGGACTCTCAGGATGGTTCATCCTGCTTTTTTTATCAGAGCATAGCAAATCTTGATGTAGCCTCCTGAAGACTTAAGAGCTCATTCTACCAGATTGAAAGCTGCTACCAAGCCTTTGCTATGTGGAGTTCCAGTCCAAGGCATTTATCAGACCGCTACATGGGCATCCTTGCACACTTTTACCAAGCACTACTGCCTGGACAGTCTAGTTTGCAGGGCCGGCCTTTTTGGGCACTTTGTCCTGCAGGACTTCCTGGGCCAAATTGGTCTGCAGTCTCTCCCGGGATGGTATTGTTCGTTATCTATTTAACGGTAATTAATCTGCAGGTAGATGTTTCTATCATCTGGACAAGTTACGTACCTTCGGTAACTTCTTATCTGGTAGAGAACTGATCTAGGCGCTGATTCCTCACCAGCCACCCCATCCTACCTGCTCTGCAGACAGGTTTTTAGGGTCTGGGCTAATCCCATTCAGGGCCCTTGTTATTGAAAACTTTATAGCTCCTAGCTTGGGGCTTGGAAAGTTGAAAAAGTAACTGACATCAGCGCACAAGGTTGTGCTTTATAGGAGAACCCGATGTCGCAGACTATGCCGATGTCGTGCTGAGCTGAGCTGATCGAAGCAACTTACCGACTCGCAGGTGTATTACTCAAACGTCTTCCAGATCCAGTCTGACGCCTGGGAAATTCAAAGGTAAGGAATCTGCGGCTAGATCATGTCTCTACCAGATAAGGTGATACTGAACTGTAGGAAAGTAACTTGTCTTTTAGGGTACCCCGATAGAGTATTTGCAGGTCTCCAAATCTCCAGAAGTGAGAGCAAGTAGAAAAGCCATTTATAATTTAACAATCAGCAAGGGGTATATGTTTAAACTGTAAATGTTGCACATTTAGGGCACAGAACTCAAAACTTGGATGGGCTCTCTACACTTGAAAGAACAGTCTGAATAATGAATTTAAGTTTTTATAACCAATAGTGTTCCTCAGTAGGCATCATTTTGCAAAGAATGGGAAGCAGAAGTAAAAAATAAACGAAGTCCAAATTACTGAAGATGACTAGTGAAGATGCCTCGGTAAAAACAAAAATGACACCAGAATAAGCAAATTAATAAGTTATTAGGGTTTTTTAAACACATTGTGGTTCTCAGTCTGTAAATTGGTTGGTAGCTGGTTCCAAGCCTTAGCCCCTAGAACTAAAATGGATTTTCCTGCCATACGTGTCAATTTTTTAACATTGTACTGCTGCAAGAATCTTGGAGAACCGCGTGGAATGTGGAGATTTAATCAAGATTTCAGTATTGTCATTAGGTTTGTTTATTGCCAGTCACCTAGATTGAGCGGCTATTATGTAAGGCTTTAAAGTATTATGCATTTCTTTTTGAGGTTTGTTAGTCATAGTGGAGTGTCCTCTTCGCAAAATGTACACTAAAACTGAATGAGTGTACCAGATGAATCCGAGGTTGAATATAGATGTTAAGAGAATCGGCGACAACTTGTCTTTGGTTGTAAAAGAGCAGCGTTCCAGGGCCTGACTGAGATCACTCAAGTATGAATCGAACCATCTCAAAGGAGTACCTCTCAGCCCAATGTCATATAAACTCTCAACCATAATCTGATCTTTATCCTTTGTCGAACATGACAGATCTATTTGCAGAAGTCCTGTGGAAAAGCTATTGTCGGTTTAATGAGGTTGAGAATGTCAACTAAATCCGTTTCTGTGCCAGAACTTAAGTCTGTATGAAACATATCCAGAAGACTCATTTTTCTAAGTGATGTGCTAACCATCTGGCTAGTTATTTCTCCCAGAGTTTGGTGGTGTGTGGGAGCGGCAAGATGCACCTATAATTAGGAGTGCAGAATCCAGAATTTAAATTATGTCTGATAGACTTCTAGCTGCAGATTCCTTACCTTAGAATTTTCCGCAGGCATTAAGCTGGACCCCTGCACTCCGGTAGTTGGTGGTGTTTGGGTTCGGGTCACAACTGCAGTGATATGCGCGATGCCTATGTCATATTTGTTCTTTTCGTTTTGTGCCAGTTAGCACTTTTTACCCCAACGTTTTCTCAACATGTTTTCAGAATTCATTCTTCTGACCAGGATGTCCCCAAAGAAACCTAGGGATCTCAGACGGTGGCGCCTGTTACAGGCAGATGTGTTTGACCGACCCACTCTTGGTTTGTCAGTGGTGCTTGGAGGGACCACGACTCAAGGACTGGCATAGTCTGCCACGCCTTGCCCCCGAAGGCCGTGAGGAAGCATTCCCTCTAGATCCACGCTGCCAGACGTCTGGTGACCCCCACAATGCTCCTGATCCCGATCATGAGGCAGGACCTGGGATGCACATGGAGCTGCACCAGATGGTTATCCTCTCAAGCCAGGTTTTCTGGTATGCCCCATTGCAAAAAAACATTGTGACCGCACCTGTCCAAATCCTTCCAACTAAGACTTTGGAGGCCATGCACCTCATATTTGTATGCCCTGGGTCCTGGAGGCTGAATGGTAACACTGCACTTTCTTTTAGCCTTACCAGCACCCCTTGGGTGTTCTCCAAAGTGATTGCAGTAGTTGCAGCCCAAACGTGGATGTCAGTGGTTCCAGTCTTCCCCCTTCCTTGATGATGGGCTGTTGAAGGCAAGCTCACTCCAGGCAGTTGTCTTCCACCTCCAGATTATGGTGGACCTCCTTCATTTGCATATAAAAATGCTAAAGTCACACCTCACTCCCTCTCAAACGCTCCTGCTCATCAGGGCTGTTCTGGACACAACGCAGTTTCAGAACTATCCTCCTGAGCTGCAAGTCCAGGATATTAAAGCTATAATATGGATATTTCAGTCTCTATACTGGATTTCGGTGAGACTGAGGCTGTTGCAGAGGCAAGAAGTGCACATGCTTTGGGATTTTTTGAGTGATAAAACAGGTTCTGCCCTTGGCGTTTGTAGATGGGTGTTACTCCAGCTACTTCTTTGTGCAAATGGATGCAGAGGTCTACTTCCTGCTTTAGGTTGTTGCCTTCTGAAAGGCTTCTTGCGGAAGGACCAATTCAGAATGCTCAAGCTGGCCTAGGTCCTGTCTGGCTAGTAACTGGATGGTGACTTGGGCCCTGCAGAAAGCTTAATTCCATATCCCCGTTAAGCAGGTGCACAGGTGCTACCTGCGGTTCACAGTGGGTTAGGAGTATTTTCATTTTGCAGCAATGTCTTTTGACCTCACAAAATTGGTGGTCGGAGCATACCTACGGAGTTCAGGGACCGGGATCCAATTTTCATCTGAAATGACTGTCATTGATTCTTCACTGCTGGGTGGTGGAGGCCATCTGGGAACAGGCGAAGATCAGAGGCGCCTGATCTCTGGCGAAGACTTCACCTCATATCAGTCTGTTGAGGGCGATTTGCTTGGTGTTTAAGGCCTTCCTAACTACCTTCAAAGGAATTCTGAGTCAGGTGCTCTCGGACAACACTACCTCGTTTTACTGCAACAAGCATGGCGATAGGGGATCATGTGCTCTGTAAGGAGGCTCTGTGCCTCTGGAAGTTGCTGGGCCACCAAGGTATTTTTATTGTAGTAAACCCCCTGGCAGGATCTTTTAACGCCAAAGCAAACACATAGATGCAAGGGCTTGGCAGATCAGGAATGGTGGTTGCATTCAGAGGTGTCTCCCATGGTGAAGAGATTATCATCTGTGCACCTAAAGTGTGACACTCTTCTCAAGGTAGACTAATGCTCATCAATTATTTCTGTTGGAATCAGTAGCCCCCTACATATTCCTAGTGCCTCACAGCTGGATATACAAGATTTCTCCAAGAATTTCTACATGGCCAGTGGTGCTGCTACTCTGGAATCTGGGAACATGTTCCCTCTAAATAGTGCCCTCTTGTCCCTTGTGTTGCGTCTCAGAGAATCTGCAACATGGCATAGCCTTCCATCGGAATATCCAGGCACACCATTGTAACAGATGCTTCTCTAGGGATGGGGTTTTCACATGGATCTTGAAGTGCAGAGCACATAGTCTAAGAAAGTTTGTTTACAACATCAACCTTCTGCAATTTAGAATGTACCATGTGGCAGTCAAGTTGTTGCTACGAGCTTTGATGAAAAACTCTGCTTCTTCAAATCAGCTAAGTGACTGTGATCTATAATTTAAAAATGCAAAGAATTCCGTGTTCTAGACCAGTCGCTCTGGAATGGCTCATAGCCAGAAACCTGTAAATTACAGATGAACAACTCCAAGGTGCTCCGAAAATGGATTTGGACTCTTGGCAGTAGAGCATTCCATGAAATAGTACTACAGTCTTCCAGGATTGGAGATTTTGTCCGGTAAACCACTTTGCTAACAAACAAATGCTCAGACTTCACCTCCATTGTTGCAAGTAGGGAAGGGAAATGACCTTTTAATAGAAAGGTGACGGACTTTTTTTTTTATATCCCTTTCCTCCAATATTCTCAATCCTAATTAAAATATACTTCTGAAGAGATGTTCCTCACAGCTTGAGTGGCCAAGTCAGTGGTGGCTCACTGACCTATCTGTTAAAGGGGTTATGTAAGAGTCTACCGTGCAGGCGGAGTCTCCTGCATAGGTCGCAGGTCAGATTAGCCACACTGCCTTCCAATTCATAGAAGCTTAGTATTGTGCTTTAAGTATTGTATCCTCCTTCTGAGCCAATGCATTCAAGAGGACAGGCAGGAGAATGTGGTACTGAGACCTCCGGAGTCCGAGCATTTTTTCTGTTGCTTTTTCTACATATTTGAGGAACTTCTGTCCCACAGCAGGGCAGGGTTCTGCACCCAGACCGCAACATCCATCACCTCTTTTATGTGGAGAATCAAATGCGGGACCTGCCTGTAGAAGTAGTAGCCATTATCTTGGCAACCAGACGCCTGTCTACTAAACCTAAAGACGCAAGGCAATGTTTGTGACCTGGTGTGAGGACTAGTTGGTCTGACTACTTCTGGCAAAGTTAGTTTGTTTTGTCGATAGCCGGGCAAGGTCTGCCCCTTTGATGTTTGTAAGTTATCCTGATCAAGTGTGGTTTTAGTCACCTGTACTAATGCATTTCCTTAAAGGGCATTCACAAGTTTTTTTCTTATGCTTTATTATGCCACGGGGGCTCCTTAATTTGGTTCTCATTTTTTTGATGTGCACACCTTTAGAATGAATTCTGTGGCTGTTGATTGCTGTGATGGTGTTCCTTATTGCTGTTACTTCTGTGCTGTCAGTGAACTGCAGGGGCGGTCTGTGCAACCACTGTCAATTCCTCCCAAATTGGTGCTGTGGACTTGGGGCTTCCTTTCTGTTTTTTTTAATTTTTACATCTTAATTGAGTTCCAGTGAAGTAACCACAGCCACTTGTCAGTTACATACATACATACTTTTGGTGAAGGGGAACTTACAATAATGGGGGTGTGCTTCCTTTCTGTTTAGTGACGTCACCCTTCCATGAGAGACTGTAAAGCTTCCTACTTTTTCGTTTCTCTCTTCCACATCCTTCTAAGAAGGAGCAGAAGACTCAGTATTTTTTTATTTACTGGACTAATGAGAAGTTGGTTGTTAACCAGACTTTTGTGAAATGTGCTTAGGCTAATAAAGGAAGGACAGTTTAGCATTAGCAGAGGATCTTGTTTAGATGGATAATTCTGTGCCCAACAAAATTGTTATGAACAAGTCTCCTGAGTGTCTTTGGGATCATTATATCGGAGGCAAGGGGTGTTTGGGTGTTGCATGTCTGTCAGGCTGCAACATGAGCAACTGTCCACATCTTCAGCAGAAATTGCTCTCCAGTCTGTCAAGAGAACCATTTTGTTTGGTCAGTTCTGCAGGGCTTCCTGGTATTAAGTCCACTCTGACAACCTTCCCCCTTTTGAAATGTAGTGCCTTGAGATCTCTGAAAAAGGCGAAGCATCCATCAGAATCACAAGTTACTTTCTTAGTTTCAGATTCTTCACATGCCAACAGTTAGTGGCAACCGCCCAGGTCACTCATTAGTATGCCATCTCCAGGTTGCAAGTTTTGGCCTCCTGTGCTAGTGGATGATGGTCAGTCAGCAGGGTTGTGAAGGTACCACAGAGTCCATTCTGAGTGGTACAACGACAAAAACGCCTAAGTCCAATTTCTTCTCCCCAGTGTCTCCTAAGATTCCAATAACACTACTTAAAACAGTCACTAGTGTGGCTACATTGTAGATTACAGGTAAATCCACACTACTTCATTGGACATAATGAGCACTGTACGTATGGTTACTAGATGGATCCACGTGGCTACAAAATGACCCATCCTTGGCTTGTCTGCCACAGATCATTGGTTTTAACTAAAGTGCACATGGGCTAGAACTCCCAAATGCTTTGATCTTTTAAACCGTAAACCAATGCTAGAGTACTGTGACCTTGTTTGCATGACATCTTCTTGTAACCTTAACGATACAAAAGAGGTTGGGAAGGGTGGCTATTCAGCTGAGGTACACAGGCACTTACCGGTCTTTGCATTGCAGACCTTTTTCTGTGTGCCATGATCACAAACTTAGGAAAACAAGTGATGAGAAGGAAACACAACTTGGTACCTAGTCTATATAAACTATTTGTCACCAAGCTCATCCATTTGTGGGGATCCTTTTGTGTCACCAAAGGTTGTAACCTAGCCTTTGGATGCTTCTTTGTTTTGTTGTTTTTCTTAATGACATGATAGTGAGAAGGATTGGACTCTCCTCCACTTACTTTTCTTTTCCTACTGATGACCTTGGCATCACACATAAGGCTTCTGCTCCTGACTTTTTGACTGGATATCTGTCCCTTATTTTGCCTAAATTCATGTGCCTTCAGCGGGTTTTCTGTAAGACATGTCAAACGTATATATTTGTGCACCATACAACACAATCATCAATATTGCTAGGAAAAATCTGCACATTCAATTGTATTCATGTGAAGGGTTCATCCTGTCACCCCTCTACAAAATCTGTTTACTCATTGGACAAGTTTTGTATTCTGATGATTGGTGGAGTGCATTGATTTTCTCAAGGTACATCTGTCGGATGTGTTGTGCTTCCCTTAGCCAAGCAAGGCTGTGTACAGTTGGAGGTTACATCCAGAAGACACTGTCTAGGTGCTTTGGTCTCTGCATTAACTGCTCTGTTCTTTGTAGGTAGGAAACTCCAGAAGATGTTTGTGCCCATTCCACCAGGGAGAAAGCAACTTCTTCAGCATTTTCCAGGTGTATCCCTAGTTTGGACGTATGTCAGACAGCAATGTGGGCTTTGATCTACTCTTTTACCAAACATTGTTTAGACTCAGAAGTCCGGCTGGATTGCCATTTTGCAGTCTGTGCTGCAGTATTTTCTGGTGTGATCTCCTCATACATCACCTGTGAAGAGTATTGCTGTGGCATTGATTCCTCCAGCTAGGAATCTGATAGAAGATGGAATTTTCCATCGGAACAACCAGTTTTGCAGCATTAAACTTTTCTGGATTCACATGCTGTTCATTATTCTGTCATCTAGTGGTTGCGTCCGGAATACTCCTACCCTTTTATTTGTTTTGGTGTGGCATAGTTTGTGGCCATCTGGTGCCATGTCCATTCTTCTATTAAGTCAGATGCACACTCTGGAAGCCCTTGAGCATGGTTGCCATTTTCAAATTCTTTTTTTCCACCATTGGGTCTGGAAGCATCAGCTGAAACTCTGCGGACGCGGGGAAAGAGGAGTGCAAAGTTTTACGTATTGTGGGCTAACGACTACTCTGTTGGAGAATGCACAGACCGAAACCAAGGTTAACGGAGAACACTCTTTATGTTCTGTTGCAATTGTCTCCTTAAATTTGCCCAGAACAACCATCAAGTCTGTAACCTCTGTTGGCTGTGCGACCACAGCGCTGAAGTCTTGTGCAGAGTTATTCTGAATACGCTACGGATCATACTGAAGCAGAAACGGGCAATAAGGCTACGACTAGGTGGAGCTAGTCATTGACCGCTTGAGCTGTCTAGTGAAGAGGACAACCATGGAAGTGTAGCTCAATCCGAAAGTTGTCGAGTTGAAGACAGTTTCTGTCAAAGACGCACAAGGAGGGAGAAGTACGAAAACGCCCTCCTGTAGCAGCCAAAAACACTGAGTAAGACTATCAAAAATCATTGAACTCCAGTCTCACAAGACTGCCTCGGCACCAAAAGAATCATTGTCTGAAGGGAAGTTGAAACCTAGGGAGCCCTTCAGGTACTGACACAAGGACCTTACTGCCCACTACTCTAGAGTCCTAAGCGGAAGTGAATAAAAGAGTAGGAAGTTGATTCCTTCCCTTTGAGGCAACACCCTCCTCCCACCCCTCCTGCCCCCCCTCCTTCCCGAGAACCACGTCCTGTACAATTCTGGAGATGGCCTGGAGATGCATTCTTCTAGAAACATTCCTACCCTCGGAGCAAGAGCCAATATCTCCAGTTGCTGCACAGCATTCTAGATCAGGGAATGGAGGTATTCAGGAAGCCTGCAAGCCCGCAACCCAGAGGGTCAAAGAGGGAGTATTAACACTCATCCGAGAACCCGCAATACATCTGGGGAAATGGAATAGCAGGCTCAATGAGTGTGTCCATGGCAAGAAAGAGGGTCTATGTCTCCATATCCAACAGCCCACCCCTGTAGAAAAAGAGTGGAAATGGTAGGGGCGTAAAATGGAGAAAAGAGCGGCGACATGGTGAAGGACCACTAACTCAAATGCTCTTCTAAATTGGTATGCCCACAAACATTGGGAAGAAGTCGGAGAGCTAGTAAAACTTCTTCCAGAGCAGTTCCAAAGACTGGCAGCTGAGCTCGTAGAAGAGGGGAAGACTGGCCAAAACGTACCTGCTTGACACTGCAGACACAGCCAGCAGATATATGATCACAGGTACAACGTTGAGGAGAGAGAGCAAGACTCCTGTCCTGGTTCAAGAGTGAACTACAATCATACTTAATACTCCTTTTACTGGAGAACTGCTGCTTGACTCAGCTGTGGATAACACGCTACAACAATGGCGACGCGGCAAAGGCGGCGCTGCAGTTCCAAAGCCACCAATAGAGAGGCACCCCCATGAGCAGATTATTGGAAGGAGAGGTTTCCAGAGCGCACTGCCACAGGAACCCTAACAGGCATGGCAGATACAGCAGTAGCAGTTGACCAAGCAGTGGCTGCTTCAAACAAGCCAAAGCATTCAGGGTAGAGTAAGAGGGGATGGTCTATTTCTCTGGAGGCGCAGGCTTCTCAACCAAGTGACCCTACATGCCAGCCACCACACCACATTACACCAGTGGGGGACAGAATAGGGGCCTTCCTACAGAAGTGGAGGAGGGTCACATCAAACAAATGGATCCTCAACTCGTCCAACATAGATATGGCATTGAACTTATAAATACACCACTGGAGGTCAGACCAAAGAAAAGATCACACTCTCAGGAAGAATGGTGATGCCTGCAACAAGAAGTGCAGGATCTCTTTGAAAACCAAGCAATAATAAGTGCTTGCAGCAAAATCAATCTGATCCGATACAGGGCCCCTCTTTAAGACTATTTCTAGACATCTATATTCATTTTTAAGAAGCTGATCATAGAAAACCTTCTCAAAATGGAGGTCAGCCTGCTGCTGTGGGAAAAGGAACATATGGCAACTATAGACCTAATGAACCATCACACTACTCCATGAACTGCAAATACAAGATACCTGTGTTTTGTTCACCAAAACCACTACCAGTTTAGAGTACTGCCTTTCGAGGGTCACATTGCACCCAGTGTTTGCAAAATGCCTAACTGCAGTGGGGGCTTACCTAAGAAGGAAAGGAATACATGTTTGACCTTACCTAGACAACTGGCTAGTCCAAGCAAGCTCATTCTCACAATGTAAGAGCAACATTAGGAAGGTAATGGACACCATTCAGAGACTAGGGTTCACGATAAACCTAGAAAAATTCTCTCTGAAACTGGAAACAGACGAGATATTTCTGGGTGAAAAAATAAGCACAGTAGAGTGGAGAGCCTTCCCCGCCCTTAAGAGGATGAAAGTGATCACAGAATAGACTAATTGCTACAGCAATGGTCAGTCTGACTGTAAAGAACAGTGGATAAAAGGTCATGATAGCCTTATGCATCCCACTGATTTTGCCCCCCGCCCCCCTCCTTATCTTTCTAGTGAATGAATACCCTAGGTACCTTCTGATTCCTCACCAATCCCACCTGCCTCCCCATTCTTGGGTGTAGTCCTAGGAACTATGATAAAAAGGCTCCAAGTTACATTTAGAGCACTGCATAACTGTTGGTCAAAGTTGTGCTAGTCTCTGCTTCTTATGATGTGCAAAAATGGGTGAGTAACTGATTTCAGGGGCTTGGGTAGTATGTGTATGGCTCTGAAGTCATCTCTGCTTGTTGCAAAGTCATCCTGTGTCGTGGGCACCTCCTAACTTTTTGCTGACTGGTACTGCTGGTAACTGACTGACTGACCCTTGGAACTTAAAATGGTTAAGCTACAATGTTTGGGCATATTAGGTACCCCCAGGGTCCTCCCCTAGGTGTCCCAGGGTGGGGGATCAGGTATCTATAAGGTAGACCCTTATAAAATGAGTTTTATATACCCTGGGTAAAGTGAAATTGTACATTTCACTCCACACATTGTGATAAAGTGCTGCCCCAAATCGACTTTGGTGGTAGAAGCACTGTGGCGGGAGGATCTGCAATATTTTTACATATTCAGAACCCCTAAAGTCTCACCTAGGTGTTCCTGGGGTAGGTGTCCTGTAGATATATGTAGTGTACTTATGAAATGTTTTTATAAGCCCCGCTACTAGAAAAATGGCCTACGTCACTTTTCGCATTGCAAATCATATGCCATAGGTTAACATTGGAAAAGGTTATTAGTTAATGACTGGAGAAAGAAAAGCCATAAAACTAGGATTATATGACTCGGTAGATTGGTTATGATAAATCCAACAATATGGTATTGATGAATTTATTGTAAAAGACAAGAAGTTATAAGACTTTTTTGTCTGTAAGCCAAAATTCAACCCTGTACTGCTCTGCCCCGATTGGTCAGAGATAAGTGGGTGAGCCTGGCTGCTTTAAAGAGTTGATAAATGACCCCTGTGGTTAGGAAGCCTCTCGCAGAAGAGAGATTGCCGGGCATAGGAATGCCACAGCAGGGGAGGAGTCTTAGACCATGGACTTCAAGCGAAGGAGAGGACCCCTTATCACCTCGAGCCAGATACTATGATTAAGGAAGGAGTGAGCAGATGCAAGTGGGAGGGACTATGCCTGCTGAAAATTGACATTGAAATTTGGAAAAATTGTGGTTTCTGGGTTAACATTTTGCCACACTCTGTAGGAAGCAGTCAGACCTTTGGGTGGAACCCTGCATCTCATTGGACAGGAGTGCCTGTCCTCTGCTTGACCCCAGAGAACACTGAATAAGTATCTGAGAAGGGCAGAGCCCCTCAGATCTGCTGATTGAAACTTAAGAGAATCAGAAGGGTCTGCTCTGAAGTTGTGCATATCCAAAGGCCTGAACTCTTTTTGCTCCATTTGAAACTACTGCCCTGTGGATCAAACCTGATTCAAAAGGACTAAAGAGTGGACTCCCTGCAAGCTACAGGTTAACAGAGCTCACCTGGACATCACCACAAGGAATCCCCAGCCTGGAGTACTACCAGTGGATTTGTAAGGGTATTTTTTCAATTGGATTGCAGGAATTGAAGTGTCACGCTTTCAAGGACCCTCTTGGAGATTCCAGAACCTTGGATACTTTGGGACCCGCAATACGAACTTCAGGAAGGAGTTCTAACTGGACCCAGCCTGCTGGTGGAGGCTGCACAAGAGTAGTGAGCGATCCTCCAGAACAATTGCTAAAGGGGAATGTATCCCTGTCAGAGCAAACAAAATGACTAAAAGGGGCACTATTGGTTTCTAATCACTAGAAAGTGACTAATATTTAGAAATTCTTATCTATGGTTCCTTTCAGTGTATTTTTTTCGTTTTGGTGTCCTTTAAGATACAAATATTTCCTATTTTTATAAATTGGTGTTGGATTTTTATTTTGTGTTGCCTTAATTATTTACTGAAGTGGTGTTTTTAGATGCTTTATATACCTGTCTTTGAAGTTAAGCCTGCCTGCTCGTGGCCACGGTACCAAGGGTTGAGCATAGAAACATTTTCTAAGACCTATTCTGAGCCCTAAACTGTTAGTGGCCTTATTGCCAGTGGCAGACCTACATTTGCCCCTACCAATAATCCACTTTCCAACACTGCTGCAGTACCGAGTGCTGAGACTGAGCTGTACAAAGCAGACAAACTGCACTTCCTGGCACTGTAGAGATTACAACTTTTCAGTAACCATTTGGGCGCCTGTAAGAATTAAAAATGTGAGGAATCTGTAGGTTGCTAGAGTATGCACCGGAAAGATATTTGCCGAAGGTAATTTGTTCATGTGTTACATACTTTAAGGGCTTCTGTAAGCAATTTGTGAATATATGAAATTTGTTTGCTATGTTGTGATCATTTTTAGCAAGTGCTATATATATTTACCTTTTTTTTTTTTTTTGGTAGGTCATTATATCAGTGATGTATTCGACCTCAGAAAGCTTGACTGGTTCACATATGATGATTTGATGGTGTCCAAGATCCAGGAGGTGGAGGTTCAGAGGGAAAGAGATCGAACGGGTTACATATTTTTTTACATGCAGAGGTAATTAATATTGACACATGAAATAAAAACAATTGGGCGGTCACGTGGAAGAAAAATTATTTATCAATGTATTTGTTTGTAATAGTATGTAGCTTTTGTCGTGGTTGATCACTTAGCACGGTCCTGCAGTCTAGTGTTGAGGGCCAATGCTGCAAGTAAAAATATTGGTTTTGAGGTGACTCATGATTCCTCCCCTGATGCCCCAATACACCTGGATGAGGACTCTTCAAAGCAGGAGTCTCCCACCTTTTCTTTAGTGAGAACTACTTCTGATCATTGAAAATCATTGTGAGTTACTGAATGCTAAACAACTCGTGCATTATCAGCCACCCCACACCCACCTTAATTGACTTTAAGGCTAATGTCCATAGAGGCAGACTATGGTTTGAAAATCAAAACTTTGACAAGAGGAGCTATGACACAGCTGCCATGTGCATCAGTCGGCGTGTGGTCTTTGGGGATGTATGAACATGTGTACGTATGAATGGGATATATCTGTATGGGTGACAGAGCATTTGTCATCTGTACTTGTGATACAGAACATACCTTTCGCCATATGTTGTACCGTCACATGTATAACCCACACAGAACCATTTTATTTTTAAAAGGGAGAAATTTAAAGTCCAGAAAATGGTGAAAATATGTAACCTGCTTCTACACTTTAAATTTCTCCAATGTAAAATAAAAGGTCTACTGGCCATTAAAAGCAAGAGGCCTGCTATTTGTAAATGCAACACTTTTAATTGGGAGACAATTAAAATAGAGTTAACTTAATCATTAAAGCAAGTTTATATTTTACATTTCTCCCATTTAAAGGTATTCAAACATCATTTTGTTCTCGGAGGTGAATAGCGAAGTGCTTTAGTTCTTCACCTCTGGGCCACAGCCTGTGTCATAAATCTATTATGTTATAGTTGGGATTTATAAAGCACTCAGCTACTCAAGAGTGTCCTGGCGATAACTGAACAGAAAGGGCAAGGACGAGAGCGAAACAGCAGACAACTGGACAAAAGGCAGGCTTAAAGCATTTTCCTAGACAGTCTTTCATCCTCTGGACACCTGAGTTCTAAACAGACCCCCCAGGATATAGCGGCATGGATTTTAAAATTTAGCGGCACAAATATGAAAATTTAGCGGCACAAATATGGAAATTTAGCGGCATTTTTGCGGCACTTTATTTTCCTCATAATCACTCATTTTCAGCCTTAAATCGATGGAAACTGTTTTAGCAGAGTACTCCACTTTTAAATAGGCATGTTTAAAGTGTCTTCAGCTCATTGGAAGCACAACTACAATCCTAACCTCATGAGAGGGGATCCTATTTCTCCCTGGGATATTCTAGCACCCATGTACGCACCCCTGCCGGGCACCACTGCCTCCTGGACCCATGAGGCATGATACCGCTTCCTCAGGTACCCTAGGGGACAGGATTGTAGTGGGTGGAAATGCATTGCCATGGCTAATGTAAGCATGTTAAATATTGCTCTACGCAGACTGCGTAATGAAACTAAAGACTTCAAGTGTATTCAGCAGCCAACATAAACCAATCAGAAGAGTTCCATTTGCTCTCTTAATCCTGTTTGGGCTGGTAGCTGCTCTTACCGGCTCCCTGGAAAATAAGAAATCTAAACTGTTTTTTTTTCCCTATCAGAGGAGGCACCATGATGTCCGCTTCATGGGCCGCCATGCATATAACTTGAATATGCACTGGCGCTGCGCTTTATATTTAGTCACGGCGCCCGTTTTTTTAATTTTAATTTTTCCTGCCTCCTGTTTGACGAGGAAGGGAGAAATGGGCTCGGGGGAAACGTGTTTTATATTACAATCACAGGCAGCCCAGAGACTCCTTGGTAATTGTGGTAAAGCTGAAGTATTTCAGTGTGTCTCCTTTAAAATTCCTCCATTGTCATCCAAGCCCCGAACCATAATGCAGGCAGATTCTGAACGGAGTGTGGGGCTGTGGCTGGGCACAAGGGCTGAACAGCAGGAGTTGTGCCAGGTAGTCCCAGGGTGCCAGTGCGGGACCGTGGCTCTAACGCTGCCCCATCCTTCTCCATGAGACGAAGCTGTGGTATTCTTAGTTCTGCTTTCTGTAACAATAAACCCTCTGAGAGGCGTCAATGGCAGACGTACTCACTCCATCTAACAGGGGACCAGTGCTTTTTTAGTGCATACATTGCAGTTTTAGGTACGGCAAAATACAATTGTTTGCCCATGATCAGATGATTTGTGGTTTAGCACTGAAGACGAAATTCGAGTCAAGGTGCAATGGCCAGCTACAATCCCACTTTGTGGTCCAGCTGTTAATAAATCTTCATTATTATTGTGTTGTATTTCATGAAAGCTCTCGGGGGCAAGATAAACATATTTGTGGCAGCCTCGTTTGCATTTTGAAAATCTCTTCTTGAGCCAGTTAAAAAATGTTAGACCACACGAACGTCTGCATCCAAAGTAACCCGCTTTTCTCCTGTCCCCTTGGACATGTGTTTCCTTTATTCACTGCAGCACTGGAGCAAGAAACAGCCACAGCTGAAACTGAACTGGGACACGCAGCGCCCTGGAAAAAATAAACAGATTGGTGGCTAAATATGTGAGACCCCCACTTTCCTATCTTTTAGGGAGAGGCAGCGAAGCGGGGACAGAATGTCCGGATGTTTGCACTGCTAGGGTGCAGTGAAGCTGGGGGCTCGGCAGGAGGCAGCACCCACGCAGTGGCTTTCGGTGAGAGGAATGAAAGGCGGAGTGTTAGGTACGGGAATGTTGTGGGAGTACTGGGATACCAGGTGAGAATGTTGGTGTCGTGTCTTGCTTCACGAAGAAGAAAGAACCCTCTCTGTCTTGAAGGAATCTTGATGCGTGCGCAGTGAAATGAAGAAATGGCTATTGCTCGGCTTCCTCGGAGATATGCCAGTCCATTTAAATCGCACGCAGCCAGCTCATAGAAGCCGGAGCAGTTAGCAGGCAGCTATTACGGCTGTACGCGCTCATGTGGTGACGTAGGTACGTTCAGCCAATAAGATGTCACCATCTTTTTTGCTGCCTCCCGAAGACCTTTTTCGCGGCCAAAAAGGTAGATTTCGCGGCCATCGCGCCCTTCAGCTGATTTCGCGATTATTTTGCAAATCGCGAAATCGCGAAAAGCTGGAGGGTCTGTCTAAAGGAAGGTTGTACCAGCCCACTGGCCCCAAAACAGAGACCGACCGACAGCCATCTCTTGCAAGGATGACTTTCAGAACATTGGCCAAGAGAATGTTGGAGTAACACAGCTTTCTCAAAGGGCTGTAGAAGGAAATCCTAGTAGACAGTCTGGTCCCGAGGGGTAAACGCTCTGTGCACAAGGAGAGAGGTCTTTAGAAAAATTTGCTTGTGCACAGTAAGCCAGAGCAAACTTTGCACACAGGGAGAAATGTGCTCCCTTCTAGGTAAACTGAGAACGAGCCTAGCAGCAGAATTCTGTACAGTTTGAAGTTTGTTTAACAGATTTTGCGGGAGACCGATATATAGGGTAGCATAGTCCAGCCTGGATATGACCAAAGCCAAGACCACCGGGATCCGTATTGGGACCGACAAAGTGTAGGAATTTCTTTAGCATGTGTGGAATGCCAAAACATTTGCCAACCACAGAATTAATTTGGTTATGGAAGGACGATTTATCTAATTTCACACCCAGGTTATTGACTGTTTCCACTTGCCTATTGAGTTGAGGTGCCCCCTCTGGCCGGTGCACTTCCAACTTGAGGTCCCAATTATGCCCCATACAGATCACTTTTGTCTTCTCGTTATTACACTTTAGTTGGAAGAAACTCCTCCAACTAAAAACAGCGGAGTCATGGTTTTATATCACCTTGTTCAACTGGCACCCCTTTGTCAAATGTGCCAGTCTGGGTGTCATCAGCATAGATCATTTTGGTCACAAACGACTCTACCAATTCAGCGAGGGAGTTGTATGAATATTAAATAGCATGGGGCTTTAAGCTGACCGCTGAGCAACCCCAACCGAGACGTTTTGGCTGTCTTGCTTCCTATCCTCGAGCCTGGTCAGTACTGCTATCCATTCCCTGCTCCGAAGATTCCCGAAGCGAAGGGGGCTGCTCCTTGAAGCCTGGAAACACCCTCTAGATCCATGGACACTAAAGTTGGTGTTGAAGCAGACACCGCACTCCTCAATGTAGAGTTGGCTGATGTTTCTCTAGAGCTGCCTGAACAGCTTGATGTCTGGTAGAGTAAAATTGACATCAATATCAGACAGGACAGATATTTCTGAATCCTTCTTAGCAAGACCTAACTCAAAACCACCGAAAAGAGGAAGCTTACTTTTGAGAGCCCATATCGCAGCAACTCAAAGTTCTAAATAACGAAAAATCAAGCGCAAGCGCCTTGAGACACTAGTCCTATACCTTCTTATACTCTGCTTAACCACAAGTGTCACCACACACGGACTTGTACCATTAGCAGAATCCCTAAGATCCTTACTATCATCCCATCTCAACTGAGGAGGGGAGATCCACAGTATAATAGTGGCCCCCTATATCATCTTTCGAACCCTACCCAGTAAAGGCTTGTTCATCAGATGGCATAACAGCTGATCAAACAATCGTCCAGAGAACTGTAGATCACGAAGATTAATCTACATGTTCTAGAAAAGCAAGACCTAGTATGATGGGTACCTCTGGAAGGAGAAGGACCAGTTGGTGAAACATTTAACTGAGGCCTACCACAAGAGGCAAGGAATTAGTGCTTGTTTTGATGCGGCTGACAGTAAATCATGAAAGTAACACCAGCGTCTTGCTCAGAAGACACGTGACTCCGGTTCCCTCGCGAAGCTAAAGGACCAACTCATTAATGCATTCTTTGTGTATGTGTTAGCTAGTAAAAATGTGGTACAGCTCAAAAGTATTGCAGGTTCTATTAATGCCCTTTATCCTAAGTGCGATGTGTTACTGAACAACAAAAATGTCACTGTTTGCAGATTAATGTTCCCCGTTCACCCTTTTAAACAAAAATTATTTTGAGAACTTTGGGGAGCAAATGGTAAGCTCTCTGCAGAAACCGTACATTTCTCCCACAGGGTACAGCAAGGAACCAATACCTCTCATGGGAATGAAGGAGATGAATATACAATTCAAAGACAGGAACGCTTTTGGTAAAGTATACATTGTGGAATCTGGATCCAACCTGCTGGGATGGCAGCACCAAAAGGAGCTGGGCATCATCCTGTACATAAACCGTAAGGAGCAAGTCCTACTTACAGAAGGAAACCAAGGAAGTGACACCATTTGCGAGGAATTTCCGGAATTGTTTCAAGAGAAGTTGGGCTGTCTGCGTGATTTCAAACACAGAATCAAACTTAAGTCCTGCGCCAAGACTGGTTCAAAAGTTGCGACCAGTACCACAACAAATGAAAGAACCATTGGAGAAGGAATTGAGTAAATTCTGTGGCATGGGTATCATTCAGCCTGTGGATTGTTCCGAATGGTTGGCCCCAGTAGTTATTGCAGCTAAGGCCAATGGTGAAGGCATTCGGCTGTGTGTGGACTTACGCAGCCTCAATTAAAGCATTTGGGTGGAGAGGCACCCTCTGCCTAATATCAAATTGATGCTCCGCACCATGGACCAGGCAAGGTACTTCAGTGTAATCGATCTATCAATTGCCTATCACCAGGTGGATCTCCACCCAGAATCCAGGCCACTCACCGCCTTCATCACTGCCCAAGGTGCGTTCATGTTCAGGAGGATGTCGATCGAATTATTGTCGGCTGCGGCGGTTTTCCAGAAGATTATGCAGCAAATATTGAAGGGAGTGGGTCGGTCGATGTGTTTCCAGGACGACATTCTTGTGTATGGGCACAGCGTAGAAGAACATGATTACACCCTTAAACTTGTATTCCAGAAGCTCACAGACTCTGGGCTGACAGTACAAAGGAACAAATGTAAATTTAGAGTGTCCTCCATTGAATACTTGGGACACTCTATTTCCGAAAAATGGTTCAGGCCAAAAAAACAGCCTGCTTGGCGCTGTAAAGGATGCCCCATATCCAAAGAGCAAGGATGAACTTAAATCCTTCCTGGTGCTGATTGAATACATGTCCAAGTGGTTCAAAAATTTCGCTTCTAAATGTGAACTGGTGCAAAATCTCTTGAAGAACAAAGACTTCACATGGGATGAAGAGCATAAGTGTGTAATGAACCAGCTAAGAGATCTTGAACTCGACGGCGTTAGGGTCTTTTGACCCTAGGAAGAAGACGATTCTTAGGAGCCACACAAGGCAGAGAAGAGAAGATTATTGCCTTTGCATACAGGTGCCTCACGAGTGCAGGATACAATTACTCCGTAATCAAAAAGGAAGCGCTGACATGTATCTGGGCAGTGAGGCACTTTAAGTTCTTTTTATGGGGGTTGAATTTCATATCCGGACAGACCACAAGCCACTCACCTCCATTTTTACCTTGAAGGGAATGGAGAAGTATTCTACGTGCATAAGTAATTGGATATTGGGACTCGAGAACTTCAAAGTGGAGTACCGTACCTGGGGAAGAAAACAGAATTGCTGATTTCTCATCAAGGACTTAAAAACAGAGGAGCAGGAGGAAATGCTAGACAGTCCCATCATGATAGTGGACGACCCTGCCATCACGGAGGGTGAATGGGACAAGCACATGGAGGAAGACAAAGTATTGTGCAGACTCAAGGTCATTATGAGAGCAGGTTGGCCAAACAAGATAAGCGACCTTGAAGAAGAACTCTGAGAATTCTGGGAAGTCAGAAACTAATTGAGTGTCCTCTGGAATAGTGTACGGCCAAAGCAGAGTAATACCAACTACTGGTCTCGGGAATAGAATAATAGTTTGCGCATGACTGGCATTTGGGACGCAACATCATTAAACGTAGAATCAGGGCAAACTTCTGGTTCCCCAAGATGGACACCATGGCAGAACAACAAGTCAAGGACTGTGTAAGCTGTGCCAAAAGAGACAAGTCTAAAACTCTGTGGAAAGTACCTCTATTCCCCATCAAAGTACCAACCAAGCCGTGGAACAAACTAGCCATGGATATCATAGGACCTATGGACAACCTGGGTATCCAGGAGAGATTCTTGCTGGTCCTAATTGACTACGCTTCACATTGGATTGCTCAGAAGTTTGTACATAGTGTCAACACGAATACAGTTTTGGAGTTCCTCAAGGACTTGTTTTCTAAGGAGGGCATACCCTCCATTTTGATCACGGATAATGGGGTACAATTTACCTCACAGACCATGAAGGAATTCCTTGACAACATGAACATAAAACATGAATTGACCTGATTTCATTGCCCAAAAGCAAATGGCTTAGCCGAGAGGGCAAACAGATTGATCAAAGAGCACATTCAATTGGCTGTTACCAATGGTCACGAGGTAGCTCACCTACGTATGTGTCTGTGGGCATATCACACCTCCCCAAACCTAGTGACTGGGATCTCCCCTTTCGTCTCCCTCCGCAGGAGAGAACTGTGCATCAAGTTCAACCCTAGTTGGCTGGAAGGAGGCAAGATCATCAATAATCCTGTAGAAGTTACTAGGAAGATTGATTTGCACCAAGCCAAATACAAAGAATGGTATGACAAGAAGAACGGCATTAAAATCCCCAACTGGGAGGTAGGTGATGTGGTGCAAGTAAAGAGAAGCATGAAAGACTGGCATAGCCAAAGTAAGTTCTGCCTCCCATGCTGGATTGCCAACGCCCTTGACAATGTGGTTCTCCTTGACAATGGGCAATGGTGGAGCTGTGACAAAATTGTAAGATCTGTAATGTGACTTACACACGCAAAAGTTTTGTAAACATTGTTAATGCTCTTTTCTTTAGGGGCACATGCTTACCCCCTTTCTTAGTTGTGCCAGTGCTAACATTAAGGCAGTTGTTCTGGAAGCATCTTCGCCACATGGGAATTAGTTTTCTCCTCCCTTTAGTTTTGTATAGGAAGGGAGTTGTGTTATAATCTTGCACTCCAAAATGGTACATTCTCTTCCCTCTTCCTTGGTCTCCCCCTGCTAGAGTTCACCTTAGAATGTAGGGGCTCCTAGGCTGTTTGTGGAGAGTTGGATGGCCAATAAAGAAGTATCCTCTGCTACTCCATTCCTGTCTTCATTACTTCTAACAGTTTGCCTTATGAATAACATTTGTGTTTGCCTTCTGTAGACTCAAAGAAAGAAAAGATCAAGGACACAGACCGCTAAGGCTATGGGAGTGCTTCAAATCCAGCCTGCAGGCATGGTTATTGGCACCAACAGGAGAGAGGCAGTGCCAGGACTCCAGCAACAAAGCAGTACCCTGGTTTCCAGCAACAGTAGACCTTTCAGGAGGGGCAACTTCCCAGAGGAGCACCCAGAGGCAATTTGTTGAGGGAAAGGTAGCGTAGCCAAAGGAAAGGGGGTGCCTACTTCGAAGGAGTGGCTTGTCCACCATACTACAACACCTGTCGGTAGGGAAGAATAAGGTTATGCCTTCTGCAATGGGGGAGAATACCCTCAAAGTGGGTCCTATCTATCATCCAGCAGGGATACTGCTTGAAATTCTTCACTACACTGCTAAGCTGACAAGTGATCTGTCAGGAGCATCACACTGCTGCAGGAGATACCAGCAATTGTCAGCAATGATGCAATGGAACCTGTCACACTAAAGGTGACTTAGTACATTTGTTATGCTTTCTAATTTTGAAAGCAGGCTCACTGAGGCTAATATTAGGCCTGAGGTCACTCAACCATTCCATAGTATCCAAGTGCTACTAGATGACGTCTTTTCAAGGCTTCATTTCTTTGCATAGGAGATCTATGGCTACTCTGTATATCAAGGATGCCTACTTCCATATCATTCTAGCACATCACCACTACCTCAGGCTTGCGGTAAGTTCACCACTAGTTCATAGTACAACCCTTTGCGGTCACTGTAGCCCAGGTGGTTATTTGCCAAATGCCTAGCAGTGGTAGCAGTGCATCTGTCGCATCACCATTCATGACACACACCAGCTCGAAGACTAGCTCTTAAAGAGCAGCGGCCATCAGCAGTGCCAAGCGCACACTCAGCAGGTGCTGTTGCTCCTAAGTAAATTGAGGTTAACATTGAGTGCAGCCATACTGAACAGTGACAGGCAAAGCCTATCCCAGCCAAGAGAGAATGGCTGCTGCAAAGGCTACTTCCCATTTACCAAGCGTTGTGCTCTGATAGTAGGAACGATAATGAAATTGTGGGTGGTGGTGGCATCTTTCATTGCAATAGGTACACATTTTCACCTTCACATGCATCCATTACAGGAGTCTGTCCAGGCAGTGGTTACAATCAGCAGGCTGCGTGGGAACAAATATCGCTGTTCGCATTCAGCACATTCTAAAATAGTGGAATAGCAAAAACTTGTTAGTGGATTGGTCATTTGCTGACTCAACTGTAGATGACCATCATCAGACTCATCCCTCATTGGGTTGGGAGCACATTTAGGCAGCCCGACCATTCAGGGTACTTGGATGCAGCAACAAATGCAAATTCCCATCAGTTTAGTTGACTGGCGGGCAGTGCAACTGATTCTCAATATGTTTCTAATTTGAACAGACAATGTGACTGCAGTGTGTTACAACCACAAGCAAAGGATCACTCTCACCCCATTTATCAGCATTAGCACAAACAATATGGCATTGGGCCATTCACCACCAAGTCCTCTTTGCAGATTTGTAGGGAGTGGACACAGACTATGCATACTTGCTATGCAGTTCGCATCAACAAACATGTTGGAGGGGACATCCAAAATACCTCAACAGTCCTTTCAGAAATGGGGAGTACTTCGATCTGTTAGTCACTGCAGAAAACCCAAATACCCAAGCTGTGTGTGCAGGTACCCACATCCACTTTGCTTGGGCAATGCTCTGTGGATATATTAATTTGATATTTGCTCACACATTTTCTACACTAGAACTGATTCCATATGGATGAGACCACCACAGTACTCGGTGCTAGTGGACATGTCCTTGAACCCACACAAAAAGCTGCACCTGGAAGGTTTGATAATAAGAGGCCTGTGGTCCCCTGCAGAGCACCAGCTCAAAATCAATTTGAGGCTTTGGGCCATCTGGCTGGTACTGAAAGACTTACAACTATCAATAGGAGGATTATGCATGTTCTCACAGACACTTCTGTAATGTGGTATTGCAACAAGCAGGGCAGAGTGGGGGTTTCGGTCCTGGGCACCAGGCTCTGTGCCTTTTAGTGGTTGCAGAGCCAGCTTCTTGGTGGCCAATTGCCCGTCAGTCTCTGAACGTCTGAGCAGGTGAGTTAAGATGTTAGCTGGCAAACCACAAATGGAGAGTTCATCCCCAGGGGGCTTAAAACATCTTTGAGCAGTTGTTCGTGCCCTTGCTGGATCTTTTCGCCACCAATGAAAACTCAGGGACATGATTACTGTGCACTGAAGTTTTCTAAGGCTCCCACTATGTTTTCCTGGAAGAAGCTTGGTGCCTACTGTGGAGCACAGATCCTTGGGGTTTTTCATTGCCCTAGATTGACCAGAAGACTTAACTTGGATTTCTGGAGCCTGAGCATTTGCCATCTGATTCAGCTACCCCTTTGTCCTGTCTCAATACTAGGGAAGTGTCCTGCACTCTTATCTCAACAACATATACCTCCATGTGTAGAAATTAAACTGCAGCATCGGAGCAGTTTTGATTTGTCATTGGAGGTAGTAGACCTACTCTTTGTAGCCAGACTTTCTTCAGCCAGGTCGTCTCTATTTTGGGTGCTGGTAACAGTTTGTGACCTTGTGTTGGCACCTTAATCTCGATAGTCTACAGACAAAACTGTCTGACGGGGTGTTTTTAAAAAAAATCTTTTCCTCAATAAAGCTTTGCAGTGGGCACAGATAAGTTATGTCAGTCCCTACTTTGTACCTTTGCTTGGATTTAGAGTAAGGAGGGATGGCCCTTTTGCATGTTCAACTCCCAAGATTTCCTGGTCTTTTTTTCAGACTCTCCATCCTGGTGGACACTTGGGAGTCTATTCAAAAGATGATTTACCTGAAGATAAAAGTATCCATCAGAAGAAAGATACTTGCCTTCGATAATGATTTTTCGGGAGGATACTCTTTCTAATTATTCTGATCGCTACTACCGCCCCTTTCAGGATGGTACAGACCACAACTATAAAAAAGGGTTGCGAGTTAGACTGTGGTTCTGCACCTTCTAGAATTGCCATGGCTCTTTTCCTTTCCGCCTCCGGCACAGAAAAAATGGATGGAAAACGGACATCCGGATGCCAGGGTGGGGCTTTATGCTCCAGTAAAGTCAAAAGGGTGTTTCTGGCGCCAGGACACCATATCCGCATAGTAGAGCTGTTAAGTTTCTGAATCCAGTCTGGCTCCTGGGATATTCCAAAGGTTATGATTCGAAATGGGAGAAATCTAAAAGTTGGTCATCCACATGAAAGATAGTTGCTGAAGGTAAGTACATTTCATATTTCATAAAGACTCTTTAAAAAGATGTACTAGGTGCATCCTTGAGGTTTAGGTATATGCATGTGTGCTTGCATGTATATAAATGTGTGGATGTGCGTGGATGTATACGTGTGTCTGTATAGATGTGTATGTATGTATATATATCACACCACTCCAACGAGCTGGTTGCTTGCGCTTTCCTACCAGAAAAAACGTGGAGCACAGACCCACGTTGGTGCCAAGAATTTTTGTTTGTTTAGCTGTTGTGCTGTCGGCCATTACGCGTTTCGGTACTCAACGTACCTTGATCACATGACACGGAAAGTTGTCACCTGGTTCTTTAAATGCCAACAGTTCTCACTTTTTTTTCACTTTTTCTGTGATGCAATCTTAAAGTGGCAGTGCTCATATTTATGTGCAAAACGCTACATTTGTGACATCTTAGTTGTTATATCTGTATAAAACCCAATTACAATTGGTCTTTTTACAAGTTTATACACATGATTTTACATATTGATTTGTGCATTTTTGCATTATGTGCAAATTCCGCAATACAGTACATCATTTTTGTGCAAATTTCAGTTTTTTTTCGTGCAAAGCTATATAAAATATATATATATATATATATATATATATATATATATATATATATATATATATTGTGTGTGTATTTACATACACACATTAACACAAGCCACAGATTTAAAGGGACGTGACCCTCCAAATGGTTGTACAAGATCCGTGGGAACATTTGAGAAAGTACCTGTCTCAGGAGTGTGCAGGCACCCTGGCAGTTAAGGGATGAATCAAGAACTGTGCTGAAGGAGAAAATATCACGTACGTTTAAAAAGGGTTTCCTGGATCTTGCTCAGTCTGTGATATTCAATTGGTGAATCTAGGCAAGAACAACTTTGATTACAGCTGTCATTCAGGAACGCCAGACCAAGAAAATGGTTTTATTTATTGGAATATTCTGTACATGAATGGTTGAAAATTGCCCTTAAGCTGTACTTCACTACTCGAAAATGTTGAATGAAAGAATTTGAATTGTTTGTATTGAATGCAATTATAATAATAATAGTGGTATGGATTGTGTAGGAATAAATGTAACCCCTTTTAACCAGAATTCTAATGTATAATTTCTCTTTTCAGAGATATACTAGATGAGCTGCTGGAAGCTGAGAAGAATTCTCAGCCACTTGGTGTGGAACTTGCTCGACCTATCAGACCCCCACTATGAAAGCCATTTCACCAGCTTCCGACAGAAGATTGGAACATGAAAGACAAAAACACTCAGTGATGAGGAAACAGTAGTTCTGCTAGCTAAATAGTGGAAGATTCTTCAAGTCTAAAGAGTTTTCCCCATGGACTACGGCAGGACTATTTCTCCGTGGACTTTGCCAGAATGACAGCCGGATCCGATGTCTTCTGTTTTACAAGCATTCGCATTCAGCCTTAACAAGTCACGAGAAGTGGTAAAGTCAAAACCATTTGAACTGTTATCCAAAGTCTGTTGTGATCGAACAGCGAGGGCAGATACCAATCTTGCCTGAAATACGGAAATTGCGAGTTTACATATCAGTTGGCACTCTTAACTGCTGCACCAACAGAGAGCCTATTTTAAGCAATAGAATATTTCTGCACCCTAGTGTTTCTGCGTCTCCTTACTGGGCACGCACCCAAGTTTCACAAAGAACCGCACTTGGAACTTGCACTGCTATTAAGGAGTCTGCCATACAGAGGGCACCAATGGACTTCGCTCTGCCATTGTGCACAGCTATATGAAGCATATGTTTGGTGCTGTGGAATGTATCCTGTCGCCTGGTCACATATTTTAAGATGCTATTTCCTATTATTGTCCTTTACAGAAATATATATGTATATATTGACAGATGTTTATAGTTTCTTTTTGAAATTTCTTTTGCACTGTTCATGTTTTTGTCCTCAAATTAATTTTGATAAACGGTTGGAATATCTATGTTTTTATTTTTAGCTTGTTTCCTGTCTGTTTTAATTTCTTTGTAAATGTGCATATCAAAACACTTGAGTTCAAACTTTAAGTTTAATGTAAGCACACTAACTGAATTCATGGCCAGTTTTTTGAAAGGTGAACATTTGGATATTGAGTAGGTACCCCCTTCACTACCACTCCTTGGATATACGTCGAGAGACAGTTCAGGAAAAGGTGGAATTTAAAGATCCATCACTAGGAATGTAGTGCTCAGTTCCTTTCAAAATATCAACCACAGTTGCATTCCTTTCGATACAGGGATTTGCCTGAAGACTTAATAATACATATTGTGTTACTAAGCTTTTTTTCATGCATAGGTTATCAGATGCTTCATGAATACTTAATGCTGCAACTGTATGGTGTCCCTGGTCTGTCTTCCCTCAGCCCCTTCTGCTATCTTTGTGGTTGCTGAGGAAATGCATAATAGTTTTAACTTATTCAGTTTGTTTTTAAGCATATGGTTTCAGAACCTTTACCAAATATTGTATGTTCTACTTGACCTATAGTAGAATACTTTGCACAAATAAAGAAAGGTGTGATGTGGAGCAAGTGGAAATGATCATCATAAGATGTTCCCTGGTACTATGTGACTTCTTTATAAGCCTACCGAGCCTATCTGCCATGGTGTGAAGGTGCTTTTTGTACGACAGGAGATGTCATAGAACCTTTTCCTTCATTTTAAGTGCACACCAACTTTAAATTTCCCGCAATGTTGTACTATTTGTACAATAATGAAAATGGTGGTTATGTCTGTGGCAGTGTTGTGAATCAGGTACACAACCCTGTTTCACAGTTAGCTACAAAAGAGGGCTACCTTTTTATAGTGCTTGCTTGAACATTAGCTTAAGTTGCTATACGGCTAATTAGCAACCCAGTCTTAAGACTATTGTCACCTCTAGAATGCCCGATTTTGGTAGAAATAGCTTTGAAATATCAAAGTTGTGCACAGCAGAATCACACTATTAAATATATAACGAACTGAGTCTTCTGCATCTAATATGATAATAGATTGGATTATTTATATGTATGCGAACTCAAGGTTCCAAATCAGTTGTCAGTCTTTACTCTGTACTGTGAAAAATTGTTTGCCTTTTCATTTTTGTATTGAATTCTGCTTGAGTTGTGTATATTGATGCTTTTTCTTATCCTCTCCTTCAATATCTGGGGTAAAAACCCATTTGGTAAGATTCTTATTTCACTGTAGTTAATTTCCATGAGGTTGCGTTTTCCGGTTAGGTAGGGGTGCAAAGTAACTTTACATTTTGCGAACATTAACTGGAGAGTGTGACAAAAAGATGCAGATTGAATTAATAAGCTAAGAATGTTTGCTCCACTGTTTTGAACTGCCAACTTGTATGGTATTTAGTGGTTTAATTTTCATTACCAACTCAATGGTGCTTCAATATTGATTTGAATTCAGATGTTATTGTAATTGACTACTTTGTATGATAAAAAGCTATATAGAAAAGTATGCATAAAAGTGTCTCCTTTCTTTCCTATGTGCCACATACAGACGTTTTATTTTGATAGTGTGTGGCCATGAGAAATTAAAATTCATGTCAATTCCTATGCACACGCGTCTGTGTAGAATGGAAGTTCATCAAATGTAGGTAAGTAGAGGGAGGCAAGTAATGTCTCTTGACGTATTTCTTTGTCTTTATTCAAGAATTGAATTCCTTATCTGAAACGTTATAGCCCTGAAGAAGTCTAGGCTTAATACCGTAACGACGAAACACGTGTTGGCTGGACTTTGTGTTTTCTTGGATAAAGACAAAAATGTCAAGAGACATTACTTGCCTTCCTCTACTTACCTACATTTGATTAACTTTCAATCTGCATGGAAGCGTGTGCATAGAAATTGACATTATTCACTTCGGACCGTCGGGTCCCAACTTTGAGGGGTTTTCCCTCAACCTGTTGCACGCAAGAATAACTTGTTTGCTAATACTACGTTTTTTTTTGTCAGGCGCCGTTATTCCTGTGTGAATTAACATGCCCATATTGCTAGAAATTAAAATTACAATGACTGTGAAGAGTCTTTGGTAAAGGAGCCATTTGCTTACGGTATAATTGACGCAAATGGATTGACTCATCAACAAGTGCCAGGAGAAAAATTTTCTCCTTGATAGTATTGTTAGTTATGGCCAGATGGTTGTAAGATTAATACATCTGTAACCACTTGCAAACTGGTTACTGACTTTAAAACTTTTTTCCTATGTAAGGAAGGCTATACGGTCACTATATTTTACAAATCAAATAGTGGCTCCCTAATTTGCCACCTCCATATTGCGATCGGTTGGGGATTCTTAATTAGCCAATCCCTATGTATATATACACACACCAAGTACGCACAAATATAGACTGTTTATAGGATTGCCATTTTGCACATGCTATTTTCCACCATATGATGGTAAACATGTGCAACCTATATAAACATGGTCAAAATGCATCTGTCATTCAAAGTTGCAGATTTGTATGTGATGGCACTGGGCATGTGTATACTGGCTGGATTGCAGAGGAGGAGACCAAGGTTTTTTTGGTCCGGATTATGTTACTTCAGCAAATAGTGGAGATGCTTGAGAAATAGATTTGGTAGTTAAATTGGTGAGCTTAATTCAGGCCCCTATGTGCAAATAATATGCTTCACTTCACCTCTTAGCCTCTGTTAATTACCAGGATGTTCTTGCAGTACTAAGTGATGTTCATCAAAGTGCCTTACCTAGATTTCTTAGGCATTCTCTAGATGTTATGTTATCAAACAATAAAGTCCCTATTTTTCCTAACACACAACAGGATTTAAAACTAACCAAATGAAATTTTTTTTCATAGCACATTTGCTGCGTCACAGATTGTATTGATGGCAGCTTTATGCCACTGAGTATTTAGAAGCAAGACAAATATTCAATCGTTAAACATGCAGTTGTGTGTGATGCTTTATCGCAGAAATAGTACCACTTTTGATAGTTACAGTTGTCCAGCTTATAGGAGGTTTTGGTGATTTATAGTTTCTTGAGTGTATAAATAAATATTTAGAAATAAGACGCCTGGGTTCTTGAAGATGTATTGATACCAAATGTTTGTTTTATAGGTGTAGGAAGCTGGCTCTGTATATACTGTACCAAAAAAAGAGGTATAGTCTGCACAGAGTCCAGTGAGTCCCCAAAGGTATGGCAGAGGTTAAAGTAGATAATACCTTACCTAATTTAATGGCAGCTGGGCTGAGCAGTTAGGCTTATCAGAAGGTAGTGTGAATGCATTTGGTGTACATACTCGTACAAGGCAGGAACACACTCTCAATGACTGGCTCAAGGCCAATGGTTGTAGAAAAATATTACTTTAGTTACTTGTATTTCTAGGAACCAAGTTGTACTCTATTACAGGTAAGTAGACTTTGTGCTGTACTTAAAATTACTGCCAATAGGTTAGTATATCATTAACTAATACTTTACATGTACATAAAAGGATTTTCAATACAGAAACAGAACGGCTACTGTCCCCTAGTGTGACAACACCCTTTGGGCACTCCCTCCAGAGACTGGGGCACATCCCTGTTCTTATTGGGCCTAAGTCTCTAATTCAAGATGAGAATTTCTAAGAGGGGTTCGCCTCAGTTCCTGGTGACCCTAGGGGTTTGACAGGCTAAGGTGGACGCTCCTACTCTGCTTACAAGATTTCCGGAATGTCCTTTTGCCATAAATGGGGTTTGAACAGGAAGGCGGGCATGTCCACTAGTTGGAGCGCCCAAATGAGCACATAACCAGGTGAGAATCTTTGAGGCTCACCGTTAAGTGTTTCTGTTCCTGTCAGGGGGGAGGTGTGAAGCACCTCCACTCAGAGCAGGCTTGGTTTTTGACCTCCGAGCACAAAGGCTCTCACTACATGAGGTCAGAAACCTGTCTGGTGGTGGGCTGGTGGGGACCAGTCGGCCAATGCACTAGAAATTGGTCATATACCCTCAGTGTGGGTTTATTATGCTGAGAAATTGGGTACCATACTTCTCAGTTTAAAGCCAATATGGAGCTGTGGAGTTTGTGTTGACAAACACCCAGCTGATGTACTCAAAATGGCTTTGTTGCACTTACAATGTCTATGAACGGCACACTCTTTAGGGGGGCATATTGCTCGGGCAGCTATGCCCTCACCAGTGGTATGGTGCACCCTGCCTTAGGGCTGAGAGGCCTTCTAGAGCAGTGATTTATCCATGCTACAGGCAGTGGTGGTGGGCCTGGTACACAAGTATTTGGTCAAAGTCTACTGTTCAGCTTGGTCTGCACCACAATATGCAGCCTACAATGGCAATGTGTGGGTGCTAAGGTGAGGGGTCTCTGAGGGTGGCAAAATACATGCTGTAGCCCTCCAAGGCCCTCTCTGGTCACAAGGCCTTTGTTAGCAGGGGGTACGAATTAAAAAGGACTTACAAGTGGCCCAGAGGTGTGCCGATTGTTGAAACAAAGGTACAGTTTTGGGAAAGAACACAGGCCCTGGGGACCTGATTGGGAGGGACCCAGGGCACACTCAGTCAAGTTAGCATCAGGTATCTGGCAAAAAGTTAGGCGGTAGACATTCAAATAGGGGCACTTTCCTACAATAGGTGACCGTGTTGATGCTTTCAGCCCGTGGATTTTAATACCATATCTAAACCCAGTCACCCACAGTGACAGAAGATAAATGAATGCCCACAAACTAACGTGCTCTGTAGTAGAGCGAACATTTGGACTTCTGAAGGGAAAATTAAGTTCTCCAGTGTTAGGGGTGTCTTTCATAGATTCACGTGCCTGAATCACTCCCTGTTGTCGGAGTGGGAGTCCCACGGTACATAAAAAAGCAATAATATGCCATAAATATGTAGTAAATACCAATAGAAATAAACCAGGAAGTAAAGTAGCCCCTGCTACAGAAGGAAAAACTTCCACATCTATGACTATCCTAGTCATTTTGTATAGTCCAAACTACAGCCAATCAGGTGCCAGCACCCACCAGAATGTTCTCCCCAGAGGCTCAGGCTCTCAGATTTTCTACTGCATGTCGTGTGTAAGGGAGTCTCCCTGAGCTCTGCTCAGTTTTCTTCATTCTACTTCAATTTGAACTATTTTTAAGGATGTCTTCTAAGAAGTCTCTCTTCAGAGCCTGTGATTGTTGCAGTAAGCTTCGGCTGTTTTAGAAAGATCCACATAAAAAGAGTATCCATTGCCTATACCCAGATCATCAGGCCTCTGACTGTAAGATCTGCAGGACCATGCCTCAAAAGACTCTCGGGGATAGAGAGGGTCGTTTACTTCTGTGGTTGAAGAGGCTGAAGGATTCTTCTAATCCTGCTTCTGAGGTGGGCAGCATTGCCTCTGGTTCAACTACAGCCTCTAGGAAGAGGCCTGCCCCTGAAGGAATGTCTTCACCTAAGGCAAAAGTGACCAAAAAACAACCACCTTCTAAGGGACTGGATAAGCCTTCAACATCCAAGGCTGTCCCCTCAAGCAAGGGCATGGAGAGTGCTTCTGACCTTAAAAAAGGAACAACAATCAAGATTCCTCAATCATCTGAGAGGAATTGGCCATCTCCTCTAACGACGATGTCCACTTCCACCTCCTCGTCGACGAGAACGACGACTACAGTGACATCGACGGTAACTTTTTCCTCTCCTAAACCTCGTATGGTTATGTCATCGTCTACGTCGTCTCCAACTATGGTATTTGTCTCTGTGAGGCCTGTATCGTCGACGTCCGTCGTAGACGCCTCGTCGTCGACTCCTCTGAAGGCTTTACTGCAGACGAAAAAGAAAGTCGACGAGCTCCTCGACTGGCTCCACGCCGTCTACGAAGGTAATCACAATTTTACTCCAACTGGCAGTCTATAACAACAGACAAATGGGTCCTGGATATTGTGGCCAGGGGCCATGCCCTAGAATTCGAAAAATTCCCTCCAAATTTTCCGCCAAAAGGACCACCTCCAGCTCACCTAAAGGAGCTGTTTACCCAAATCAAAGAGATGATACGAAAAGGAGCGATAGAGAGCGTCCCTCAGAAGATGAGAGGAATGGGGTTTTACTCCAGGTTCTTCCTGATAAAAAAGAAGAACGGGGAATGGCGCCCGATCCTCGATCTTCGCGCTTTGAACAAATATCTAAGGAAGTTAACATTCCAGATGTTGTCGCTTCAGGAAATATTGCATCTTCTAGCAGCAGGAGATTGCATGGTCACCTTAGATCTCCAGGATGCATATTTCCACATTCCCATTCTACCTCGCCACAGGAAATTTCTTCGCTTCAGGGTGGCTGGCAGGGACTACCAATTCAAGGTCCTTCCTTTTGGTCTGCGGTCAGCTCCAAGAGTATTTACAAAGGTTTTAGCTCCAGTGGCTGCGCACCTCCGGCTGGAGGGAATACAAATTTTCCCATATCTGGACGACTGCCTTATAAAGGCCAGTTCTCACGAAACCGTTCATCGACACCTACAGCAATGCCTACACCTATTCCAGTCTCTAGGCCTGACCATCAACTTCGACAAATCCCAAATGCAATCGTCTCAAAGAAGGGCATTCTTAGGTGCGACTCCAGACACTCAAAAACTCAGAGCCTTCATCTCAAAGGAGAGACAGATGAAGATAAGTCAGCTAGCACAAGATCTGATGCAAAGAAAATCAGCTTCAGTCCGACTGTACAAGTCTTTTCTAGGGATGGCATCGGCTTGTATCCCATTACTTCCAAATTGCCGGCTTCAAATGAGGCCGCTTCAGGAGGAACTGACTTTACAGTGGCAACAGGTTTCGGGCACTTTCGAGGACCTCATTCACATCACGCCGCTCATGAAGAAGTCTCTTCTCTGGTGGACACAGATGAGTCACCTTAGGCAGGGGTGCGCGTTCCTTCAAGAAGCACAGAGTCTAACCATCACTACGGATGCGTCTCTCGAGGGCTGGGGAGCTCATCTACAAGGCCTCACAATCAGCGGCAAATGGACTGCGCAGCAAAAACGATGGCACATCAACCGTTTAGAACTGAGAGCCATTTTTCTTGCACTCAAGGCGTTTTGTGCTGTTATTCATGATGCCACTGTGTTGATAAGAACAGACAACACAACAAGCATGCACTACGTCAACAAGCAGGGGGGGAACGCGATCTCTTCTCCTGTCTCAAGAGGCGCAAGTTTTATGGACATGGGCTCTTCACCACAATGTAAATCTGCAAGCAGTGCATGTTCCGGGGACAGAAAATGTCCTCGCGGACGCGCTCAGCAGAACAACGGCCACCACCCACGAATGGGAGCTTCACCAGCAGACAGTGGAACACATATTTCATCAGTGGGGTTGGCCAGACCTAGATCTATATGGGACAAGTACCAACAGCAAATGCCAAAGCTTCGCAAGCTGGCATCCCCACAAGTACTCTCTGGGGAATGCATTCTCCATCAATTGGTCTCTGATGTTTGCGTACGCTTTCCCACCGATTCCACTAGTCCCCAAGGTTCTGCGGAAGATGAAGGAGCCTTGCCGACTCATTCTGATTGCGCCCAGATGGCCGCGCCAATATTGGTTCACAGAGCTCCTCCTACTGTCAGAGTGCAAGCCAATTCAGTTACATCCAATTCCGAACTTGCTCAGCATTCAGGAAGGACAAGTCTTCTATCCGGACCCAGCATCTCTGAAATTAGCGGCCTGGCTCCTGAACACCGTGAGTTTGCACACCTAAACATCCCGGAGGACTGTAAAGAGGTGTTTGTCAAAGCTAGAGCGCCTGCTACCATCAAGACGTATAGTCTGAAATGGAAGCGCTTCTGCATCTGGTGCCGTTCAGCAGGGGTTCACCCTTTTTCAGCAAAACCTGAGGAAATTCTTCCTTTTTTTCCTGCAGTTAGCACGAGCAAGTCTGTCTCATGCTACTTTAAAGGTGTTTCTGGCTGCAATATCCAGATATCGACAGGATGGGACCAATTCTCTGTACTCAGCAAGGATTATCCAACAATTCTTCAGAGGCCTCTTTAGAATGTTCCCTCCTGTACGCCGTCCGCCTCCTTCATGGCATCTAAATGTGGTCCTAGCTCAACTCATGCGTCATCCATTCGAGCCCATCCACAAGGCCGACCTGAAGTACCTTTCGTGGAAAGTATCATTGCTCTTGGTGTTAACATCCTCCCGAAGGGTTAGTGATATCCAAGCTTTCACTGTGAACCATCCTTTCCTGCAATTCACTAGTGACTCTGTGATACTTCGCACAAATCCAAAATACATTCCAAAAGTACCTTCGGATTTCCATCTCAAACCAACCTATTGTTCTTAGATCGTTCTTTCCAGACCCGCAAACACCTGCGGAAAGAGCGTTACACTCGCTGGACATTAGAAGATATCTTAAATTCTACCTACAAAGAACATCTGCTCCACGCACTTCTGACCAGTTGTTCATTACCTACGGTGCGATTCGTAAAGGGGCAGGCAGTTTAAAAACAGACTATTTCAAGATGGATCTCTGCTGCCATTGCCTTTTGCCATGCACAGGCTGGGAGACCTTTACTGTCAGCGCCTGGAGTCCCTCTTCAGCAGATCTGCAAAGCGGCTACTTGGGCTAGTCTCCATACCGTTACCAGACATTACTGTCTAGAATCGATCAGCGAGGCTGATACTTCTGTGGGTCGAGCTGTTCTACGGAATCTGTTTCACTAAGGTGAGCCTCTGTTTCCCACCTCCTTGTTTTTCTGCTGTCAGACGCTTCTTATGTTATGTTGACACATTTTCATGATTGCATTATGTTATGCTTAATACGATATGTGTATTTTCACTTTGCATTGTTATATGCGTTACTTGCTGACCAGCTTGGCTTCTTTAGCGTTTGCACAGCAAGGATATGTACTGCTAGCTACTCTGATTCAGGCATGTGAATCTATGAAAGACACCCCTAATACTGGAGAAGAACAATAGTTACTTACCTGTAATCTGTGGTTCTCCAGTATTGGTGTCTTTCATAGATTCACATGCAACCCGCCCACCTCCCCTCAGAGGCTTTTAGGCTATAAGGGTTTTTACCTACACTCCTGCGAGAAAATCTGAGAGCCTGAGCCTCTGGGGAGAACATTCTGGTGGGTGCTGGCGCCTGATTGGCTGTAGTTTGGACTATACAAAATGACTAGGATAGTCAGATGTGGAAGTTTTTCCTTCTGTTGCAGGGGCTACTTTACTTCCTGGTTTATTTCTATTGGTATTTACTACATATTTATGGCATATTATTGCTTTTTTTATGTACTGTGGGACTCCCACTCCGACGACAGGGAATGATTCAGGCATGTGAATCTATGAAAGACACCAATACTGGAGAACCACAGATTACAGGTAAGTAACTATTGTTCATGTCTGCATAATAGTGGTGGGTCACAAAGCAAGCAATCTAGTAAGATTCTTGCTACTTGTACTACATTGCATAATATAATACCCAGAAAAGGATTCCCCACAGCGAATACGTAAGGGCAAGATGGTTATCTAGTCTACTGAAACCATCGATACGTGAGAAATGTTTGATGCAGACCCCTGTCATGTTGCGTAATAGTATATACATTTCTCATTGCCTGTTAATGTAGCAAATTTTTGAAAGTGACCTTTAACCCTCCTCTAATGTATTCAGCTGCTTAAAAGGATGCTTTGTTTTTTCAACGGCCATTAACTGTTTGCTAATTGCTTTTATGTTGTAGGTGCTATACTGCCAACTAATCCATCAAAAAGTTGACAGTTCTGAAAGACTTTTAAACTGCAGATTCCTTACTTTTTAAGTATTTCCCCAGCTGTGAGGCTGGTTCGAGAAAATTTCAAGCAGTAGGTGGTGCTGTGCTGCTCCATGCTGCCATCACTCCAGAAGTGATGCGTGGGACCCTATGTAGGTGCACATGTGTGCTGTCATCAGTTCCTTTTTTTACGGGTGAACCGTTTTGGATCCAGAGTCTATTTCTTTTCAAATTTCTCAAAACATTTCTGTACAGTGTGCAGACATTATCACCATCCAAGTCTACAGGTTTAAATCTTATAGGATATGTAGCAAACAGATGCCTGTGAGTGTCCAGCACGTTTTGCCTGGGATCGGACCACAACTCCAAGGCTTGCTTTGACTACGCCATGATGCACCTCAACGCGATCTGGGATTGGGAAGCAAAGCAGTTAGTGGTGAAGCACCACAACACTCCACATGGTGTTAAGTTGGTGTTCAAAGGAAGGCCCTGTTTCCACAGCAGATCGCTGTCTAAATCCTTGGATAAGTCACAAAAACCACAAGAAGTCCAGGTGGAAGGCTGCCTTGTCTTGCCACTCTCGATATGAGAAGATGCCAGAGTGCCTCAATACCCCTCAGTCTCCCTCCCTAAGCTGCTCCACTTGGAAAGTTGATTCCAACCCTGGTCCTGCTACAACCTGAAACTTCAGGGCTTTTAGCAACATTGTAGCAAATTGAAGAGTTCTGTGTACCTATGCAGTGACTTTTAGGCAAGTTACCGGTTCCCTCTGGTGTGCTCTAAGAAGCCTTTCAACTGGTCTTCCATCGGCAGATTTGCTCTTGGTGCCAGTTGGGCACTCTGGTTTCTTTCCTGGATCTGGACCAACTTCGGTACAGGTTCCCTATCAAGCACAATGACTGTAGGAAAATAGAATTTTGTTAGTTGTACACCTCTTTTTGCCCTATATTATTTACTACCAGGTGCTGGTTTTCAACCCTGACTGTGCACAGTGTTAGTGCTCTGTCCCCTAAAACAAGTTAGTCTAATTGATCCCTGATTGAAAAGGACCTTAGCAACCCTATAAGACCCTAGTAAATGGTACCTTGGGCACAAAGTCTGTCCCTAAGGACTGCAGCATCTATTGTGCCACGCTAAGGGACCCATACATAAAATGGTGCAAACCATTCTGAAAACTTGACATGGCACACTCACCCTGTGCCAGGCCTAAGTGCACTGCTTGTACTATATGCAAGTCACCCTTACAGCAAGCCTTAGAACCCTAAGGTAGGGTGCATTATAGTATATGTAAGGACATATCTGCAGGAGAAGATATGCCCTATGTGATGTCAAGTAATATTAGTAGATATTGCAAATGCTCAGGAAAGCCGTCTCAAGACATGAATTCTGCACTGGTCATCACATTTTATCCAGTATTGGGGTATCTTTCATAGATTCACATGTCTGAATCATTCCCCGTCGCCGAGGCGAGAGTCCCATGGTAATAATATATACAAAAGCAGTGCCTTAGAACATTTTTGTAGTAGGCTGGCAAGACTATAGGCCTCAAAGGGCCCAAAACTTAGCAGCCTATCTACCTCATTATATGAAAAGGAGTACCAACCAATCAGCTGTCAGCACCCTCTAGAACCTTCCCAGCAGAGGCAGTTCTCCTCAGATTTTCACCGCACGTCGTGTGGAAGGGAGTCTCCCTGAGTGCCTACTCAGTTTTCAACTTTTCTCTTCAGAATGTCTGAGAAGAAAGCCCTTTTCAAGGCCTGCAGGACCTGTGATAAAAAGAGGGTCCATATAGATGATCATCACTTAGACTGCATCCCACTCACATTGTGAAGGATTGCAGGATTGGCCGCACCTTCCCTGCCAAGACCATCAGGGACAGGGAGGCAAAGGTTCTTCTATGGCTCAAATCATCTTCTACAGATGATGAGGACAGAGCGTCTAATTCCAGCAAAAGAGATCTTCTCCTGAGAGGAAGAAACATCTCAAATCTTCTCATAGAGCTACAGAACCCACAAGGAGGTCATCGTCTCCTCCTCTTGGATCTCCATCTTAAGGATCTTCAGCTAAAATTGTGAGTAAAGCCCAGGCAAAAACTGTCTCTCCGGTGTCTTCTCACACAGTATCTGTGTCTTCTGCCACCTCAAGCTCTTCTGCTACGACTTCTATCACCTCACCTATTGTGTCATCCAAGGTTTCCTCAAAGAAATCTTCTGGGGCTAAGGACATTTCTTCAGTTTCCTCAAAATCATCATCGACGACTACTCCATCGTTGACTAAGTCATCGTCGACGAAAGCACCATCTACGTCGAAGTCATCGACGACGAAGAGCCCGTCGACGAAGAATCCGTCGACTTCAGCCCCGTCGATGGCGGATCTGTCGACTTCAGCTCAGTCGACGGCACTCCCGTCGACGTCAGCCCCGTCGACTGCAGTCCTGTCGACAGTACCACCGTCGACGATCCCCCTCGACGACGAGCTTGTCTACGGCAATTCCATCAATGAGCCAGGTGCCTCCAGCGCATCTTATCAAGACGCCGGAATCGATGAAGAGTCCAGTTATTACCAAGACGCCACCTGCAAGAGTGGCATACACTCACTTTCAGTTGAAGACCTATCATATGCAAAAACCACAGTTGATGGACAGAATGCAGAACAATGTCATACATTCACCCCAGTACAGAGATCTGGGCCTAAATCCATCGTTTTTTTCCACTGCACACCACCCCAGTTCAGACATGGCCATATGCAAATCAGTCTGACCCTGTGCCTCATGGGAACAGTTCAGCCAGAACTGCCAAGCCATGCCTTCCCTGGACCGGAAACAAGCTTCCGAGGACCGGTTTCTGGCATTCCAGCCATCTTCAGCCTGGCTTGCTTGAATCCAGTGGTGTGGAGAGCATGGAACTCACGCCTGAGCATACCCATCCCACTCTGGGTGACAAATGCAAAAACTACAGTTGTTGGACAGAATGCAGAACAATGTCATACATTCACCCCAGTATAGAGATCTGGGCCTAAATCCATCGTTTTTTTGCACTCCACACCACCCCAGTTCAGACATGGCCATATGCAAATAAGTCTGACCCTGTGCCTCATGGGAACAGTCCAGCACGAACTGCCAAGCCATGCCTTCCCTGGACCGGAAACAAGCTTCAGAGGACCGGTTTCTGGCATTCCAGCCGTCTTCAGCCCGGCTTGCTTGAATCCAGTGGTGTGGAGAGCATGGGGCTCACGTCTGAGCATACCCATCCCACTCGGGGTGACAAATGCAAAAACCACAGTTGATGGACAGAATGCAGAACAATGTCATACATTCACCCCAGTATCATAGGCAGGACGACTCTAATATTTCCCCGCTACTACCATTGCACATTTTGGAAACATATGTAGAGGAATCGGATGAGGATGATTGAGATGAGGTCCTTTTGGGATTGCATGCCATCCATCAGAATTACAAATCAAATGCCAGGAAGAGGATGAAGATGAGGTTATGCAGGTGCATTCCTATCAGGAGCATTTGTCTACACCTTTCTATAGGCAACCATACAGAGCTCCACGTTCGGGGGAGACGGGTCATCTACCTCCTTCTTTGGTTCAGGACTTACAGGCCATGTTGGCAGACTATCGCCAAAGGTTCCCGCCTACACCGTCCACGCCAGCGGTGCCTTCGGTACCAGCAGACGTACCCAGGCCTCCAACACTGCAGGCTCCAGTGTCGCCAAGACACACTGTGGACCCCACACCTCAAGAAGATCAGGATACTTCCTCTTCAGATGAAGATGGTAGAGAGGAAGGCCAGCTGCCTAATGACAACACACCTGAAGATCCATGGGATAAATACATAATCCCCATGCCTTCACCTCCCTTGCTGCAAACCTCGGATTCTCCACCGGAGGAAATTGGCGGCTTTCACAATATCATGCAAATCGCTGCTACAAGATTTGAACTGCCAGTTACTATTGAGCAGTCGGACTGCTTTTTACACTATTTTAAGGAAGGGTATAGGAAGGTCACCAGGGCTATACCCATTATAGATTTCATATGGAAGGAAGGTCTTAAGATAATGAGGATGCCCGCTTCTATCCCTGCAGTCCTTCCTCGTATTGAGAAAGTATAGAGCACCGCCAGAAACTCCATCTGGTCTGGTGGGCCGTCCACGTCCGGACTCTGTAATATCTCAAGCTGCTCAATAGTGGTCCAAGAATCCATCCACTCCAATCAACACCACCGGACAAAGAGGGCAAGAGATTGGATCTTATAGGAAAAAAGTTCTCCAACAATGCTGCAGCTTCCATTAAAGAAGCGAATTCCTTGGCAATCCTTACCCGCTATGACCGACAGATGTGGACGGATCGGTCAGAATTCATAGATCTGATACTGGAAGATCGTCAGCAGGAAGCACATAAAATAGTGCTTGAAGGCGAGAGGGCGGCATCAGAAATAATAGACTGCGCCCTAGACATCACTAACACTAACTTTAGACAGTTATCAGGTGCTGCGGTCCTCAGACGACAGGGCTGGCTCAGAGCAACCTCCCTCAGACCGGAAGTTCAAACAAAGATCCTAGATATGGCTTACGACGGGGATTCACTCTTTGGTAAGCACATAGATGATGCCTTACTTACCATCAAAACGGATACAGACACCGCAAAATCACTTGGTACCATGCAATATAAGAGAGGCTCTTTTAGAGGGGCAAGGGGTCGTGGTTCGTCATCTAGGGGAAATTACCACAACCAACAGAACAGGCAATACCAGTCTCAGTACAACCAGCCGTATTACCAGTATTCATACAGGCAATCTCCCTCCAGCAAATTCTCTCGTCAGGGAGGAAGACGAAGATCAAATATTCGGGGATGAGATTCTAACAAACGTCAATGAGCTATGCCGGACGCCAGTCCAACATCCTCCCCTCCCTGTGGGCGCAAAGATCTTTGCCTTTTACCAGCAATGGCGGAACATTACATCGGATCAGTGGGTCCTCGACCTAGTAGAAAAAGGGCACACTCTGGAGTTCTTAAAGAAACCGCCTACAACCCCGCCCAAGGGTCCCCCTCGTCTTCACTTACTGTTCAACGAAGCCATAAACATGTTTCGCAAGAATGCGATAGAGAAGATTCTCATCTCGCAAAAAGGAAAGGGATTCTACTCTCGCTTCTTCCTCATAAAGAAGAAATCGGGAGAGTGCGCCCGATTTTTGGATCTGCGCAAACTCAACAAATTCTTGAAGAAACAAAGTTTTCGCATGGTGACGTTGACAGATGTGCTCAATTGTTTCAACGAAGGGGATTTTATGGCTTCTCTGGACTTGAAAGACGCTTACTTTCATATCCCTATACACCCCAAACATCGCAAATACCTGCGATTCACATTGGCTGGCGTCCACTTTCATTTCAAGGTGCTCCCATTCGGGCTGAAATCGGCACCAAGAATATTTACCAAATGTTTAGCCCCAGTTTCTGCAGCACTGAGGTCGCAGGGAATACAAGTCTTCCCATACCTCGACGACTGGCTGCTCAAAGGACCATCAAAACAGGCTACAAGACAAGCGGTCAAAAGCTCCCTCCGTCTATTCTCAAACCTAGAGCTCACCCTCAATGCAAAGAAATCACAACTGCAACCCCTTCAGGTGTTAACCTTTCTGGGAGCTTCACTGGACACCCAACAGTGCAAGGCGTTCTTGTCTCGGGAACGGCAGAACAAACTTCAAAAACTAGCAAAACTAATCTCAACAAAAAAGTAACTTTCTGTCCGAACATATGCGTCTCTTCTGGGGATGTGCTCTTCAGCGATCAGCTTAGTCCCATTGGCAAGACTCAGGATGTGGCCGCTGCAAGAAGAATTGCACCAACAATAGGGACAAATAGGAGGGTCTTTCGGCGATCGCATAAAGGTGACATCCAGAATGAGGCAAGCTCTTCAATGGTGGTCAAAAGAAAACAATCTGTCACAGGGCCTCACGTTTCTCCAAACCCTTTCGGAGTTCATGCTGACCACGTACGCATCTATGGAAGGTTGGGGAGGTCATCTCCAGGACCTCCAGATCCAAGGGCGATGGTCTCACCAATTTCGGCAGAGACATATCAACAGTCTAGAGTTAAGAGCCATTTTCCTGTCTCTGTAGGCGTTCCTGCAGAGAATTGCAAACTCCGCAGTGCTAGTGCGTACAGACAATACCACCAGCATGTTCTACATCAACAAGCAGGGGGGACAAGATCTCTCACCCTCTCGCAGGAGGCTCAAGTGATGTGGGAGTGGGTTATACAAAACAGCATAACCCTCAGAGCGGAGCATGTGAAGGGGGTGCAAAACTCTCTAGCCGACAATCTCAGCAAATCAAGTCGACCCAAGAATACAGTTCACCTACCATATGGTCAAACATGCCATTCCATTCTTGGATGTGATGGTTGAATTAAAAGGAAATCAAATCTACACTAGCGTGTATAAGAAACCTACAGACAAAAACACTGCATTACTTCACGAAAGCTTCCACCCAAAAGCTCTGATTAACAGCCTACCGGTCTCTCAATTCATGAGAATAAGCAGAATTTCTTCAGAACAGAGCATTTGCGATCAAGAACAAAAGCAAAGAAATATTGAACGAGGATACTCTACAGAACAATTGGATGCACAAATATCAAAAGTAAACACAATAGCAAGATCTTCACTTCTTGAAAAGAAACCAAAACAATCGATCAAACGAATGGTATTTGTGTCAAAATACTCTTCAGCGTCAAGAGATATAAAAAAGATTTTTCTTAAAAGATGGGAAATACTTGAAACAAAGTGATTTCGGACCCCTTTTTAAGGATAAACCGCTCTTTGCATATAAACGAGCACAAAATTTAAAAGAGTTACTCACTACACGGAACAGACAACCTCATCATGATAAACAAAGTTCCTTCAAAGGCACAACTAAATGTTGGAATTGCAAGAATTGTAATAATGCCATCATAAGGAATATACTATTTCACCCAAGAACTGGAGAAAAAAGTCAATTATGACACACAGCGAATTGTGACTCAGAACATTTGGTCTACATCATTAAATGCCCTTGTGGACTTCTATATGTAGGCAAAACTGAGAGGAAAATAAAAATAAGGCTCTCAGAACAAAGAGCAGAATACGGAACAAGAGCACTACATCACCGCTAGCAACACATTGGTCAGAATATCGCCACTCAATCGCGCAAAGTTCCAAATAATTGAACTAGTACCACAAAGGCCTGGATTTGACAACTCCAAAATTCTGCTCCAACGAGAAGTCTTCTTAATAAAGAAATTGCAAACTTTAGCACCATCAGGACTCAATGACAAATTAGAAATGGCATGCTTCTTATGAACTACGTATAAATTGCAGCCTGTGATCCACAGAAAGTCCAACACACGCTTGTCTCATTTACCAATAGAACTGTCAACCTATTATTAAAAATCAGTCTCGCATGCAATCACATCAGGTTCCTAACATGAATTCGAAAGGTGCCTAATATCAATACTTCATATGTATAATATGGTTGATGCATTCAGAATCAAAGTAGCAGCCATATAGGCAGTCTTGGTCTAATCAGAATTGGGCCCCATTCAAGCAAGACAGGGGCATGGTCTGCGAGGAGCCGCTAAGGATACAGGTCTGTATGGTGGACGGTGTGGCCTCACTGGAGAGGAGGAATCTAGCTAACCTACTGAGAACCACCCGCGCCGGGGTATAACCGATGTAACCCTGCACCTACAGGTGTGTCTCTCGCCAAACATCTACACATTGCAGACGACTCCTCACTTGCTGCAATGCCGTCATCATGTTGGGCTTAGAATGCAGTTTTGGGGGGTGCCTAGCTGTTACTGTCAACTATGCAGTTAGTCTCCTGCCCAGATAATGTGTATGCCATAAGAAGTTTTTCAATCTCCAGAAAGAAGCTGCTGTCATCTGTGATGGCCTCTCCATTTCTTATGTAATATCTGGATTTCGGGATCTAGTAAATGGGTGTCTTGCTGCATAGCAATTCGTGCCCCTTCCCGGTATCCCTTCATGTACAGATTTAGGCCCCTCAAATTCCACGTTATCTTAAATTGTCCCATGTAGATGTCTGGCGGTCCCCAACCCTGTCTTTTCCCCTCTATGATCCGCCACCGTTACCGCTGTTAAAAACGTAATATTCTTCTTCTGTAACGTTTTCACTACCCGCCAACCCTCCTCCCACCCGGGTAGACACTGCACCAACAATTTGTGCATTTCCCAATTACGTTAACCCCCTCCCCTCATCCCTCCCCAACCAATATATAAAATCCCTGAATACATATCCCCTATATGTCTTAATAGGGTGTAAACAACTGTAGCGCAAATCAATACTCCCAACTCCCTCACATACACAATACTCCCATTCATTCAATATAAAACAAGCAACTCTAGGAACAAGACAGTTGGTGGAAAGAGCATAAATAATAGTCGACACAGGTCGTCTCTCCTTTCTTTTCTGTTCAGACTGGGAAGAATATGAACAAAGGATTTAAAAAGGCAACAACTGCTTCAAGACCACGGTGAAACGTTGCCGCCTTTAACCCTAAAATACAAACCTTTCATTGTCTTCATTTAATGAAGACTACACATGAGAATGGTAAAATGGCCCCTAGAGGACTTTGTCGAGGGCTACTGCGGCACGAAGGAATAACCACTATGCGGCTGCTGCTAGGAATGCATGTAACGTAGTTCACTTCCAGCTAACTCCCACAGCAACCACAAATTTGACTTACGCGCTGTGTTCCGGCGCACAGATAATTAATTTGAGTTTTCCGTTCAGGGTCGGACTGCGTAGGACAGCTTACGGGTGATTTCTTCTCGGCGGGCCCTGGGTCTTCACTTTGAAACAAACGAGTAATTCCACCTTTGTAGTCATAGGGTTGCTTACAACGTTTTTCACTATTATTACTAGCAATTAGTTTTAAACAAAACAGGTGATGGACCGAATGTGGATCAATGTCACACATTCAACCCAGTCAAAAGATCTGGGCCCAAATCCATCGTTTTTTTGCACTCCACACCACCCTGGGTTAGACAATGGCGATATGCAAATCAGCTCTGACCCTGTGCCCCATGGGAACAGTCCAGTCCGAACTACAAAAGCCATGTCCTTCCCAGAACGGAATCAAGCATCCGAGGACCGGACCGGTTTCGAGGTAACACCTCTCATCAGCCCGGCTAGCTTGACTCCAGTGGTGTGGAGTGCCTGGGACCCACGTCTGAGCATCCCCAGCGCACTTATGGCGGTATTGCAAACAAAACAGGTGATGGACCGAATGTGGATCAATGTCACACATTCAACCCAGTCAAAAGATCTGGGCCCAAATCCATCGTTTTTTTGCACTCCACACCACCCTGGGTTAGACAATGGCGATATGCAAATCAGCTCTGACCCTGTGCCCCATGGGAACAGTCCAGTCCGAACTACAAAAGCCATGTCCTTCCCAGAACGGAATCAAGCATCCGAGGACCGGACTGGTTTCGAGGTAACACCTCTCATCAGCCCGGCTAGCTTGACTCCAGTGGTGTGGAGTGCCTGGGACCCACGTCTGAGCATCCCCAGCGCACTTATGGCGGTATTGCAAACAAAACAGGTGATGGACCGAATGTGGATCAATGTCACACATTCAACCCAGTCAAAAGATCTGGGCCCAAATCCATCGTTTTTTTGCACTCCACACCACCCTGGGTTAGACAATGGCGATATGCAAATCAGCTCTGACCCTGTGCCCCATGGGAACAGTCCAGTCCGAACTACAAAAGCCATGTCCTTCCCAGAACGGAATCAAGCATCCGAGGACCGGACCGGTTTCGAGGTAACACCTCTCATCAGCCCGGCTAGCTTGACTCCAGTGGTGTGGAGTGCCTGGGACCCACGTCTGAGCATCCCCAGCGCACTTATGGCGGTATTGCAAACAAAACAGGTGATGGACCGAATGTGGATCAATGTCACACATTCAACCCAGTCAAAAGATCTGGGCCCAAATCCATAGTTTTTTTGCACTCCACACCACCCTGGGTTAGACAATGGCGATATGCAAATCAGCTCTGACCCTGTGCCCCATGGGAACAGTCCAGTCCGAACTACAAAAGCCATGTCCTTCCCAGAACGGAATCAAGCATCCGAGGACCGGACCGGTTTCGAGGTAACACCTCTCATCAGCCCGGCTAGCTTGACTCCAGTGGTGTGGAGTGCCTGGGACCCACGTCTGAGCATCCCCAGCGCACTTATGGCGGTATTGCAAACAAAACAAGTGATGGACCGAATGTGGATCAATGTCACACATTCAACCCAGTCAAAAGATCTGGGCCCAAATCCATCGTTTTTTTGCACTCCACACCACCCTGGGTTAGACAATGGCGATATGCAAATCAGCTCTGACCCTGTGCCCCATGGGAACAGTCCAGTCCGAACTACAAAAGCCATGTCCTTCCCAGAACGGAATCAAGCATCAGAGGACCGGACCGGTTTCGAGGTAACACCTCTCATCAGCCCGGCTAGCTTGACTCCAGTGGTGTGGAGTGCCTGGGACCCACGTCTGAGCATCCCCAGCGCACTTATGGCGGTATTGCAAACAAAACAGGTGATGGACCGAATGTGGATCAATGTCACACATTCAACCCAGTCAAAAGATCTGGGCCCAAATCCATCGTTTTTTTGCACTCCACACCACCCTGGGTTAGACAATGGCGATATGCAAATCAGCTCTGACTCTGTGCCCCATGGGAACAGTCCAGTCCGAACTACAAAAGCCATGTCCTTCCCAGAACGGAATCAAGCATCCGAGGACCGGACCGGTTTCGAGGTAACACCTCTCATCAGCCCGGCTAGCTTGACTCCAGTGGTGTGGAGTGCCTGGGACCCACGTCTGAGCATCCCCAGCGCACTTATGGCGGTATTGCAAACAAAACAGGTGATGGACCGAATGTGGATCAATGTCACACATTCAACCCAGTCAAAAGATCTGGGCCCAAATCCATCGTTTTTTTGCACTCCACACCACCCTGGGTTAGACAATGGCGATATGCAAATCAGCTCTGACCCTGTGCCCCATGGGAACAGTCCAGTCCGAACTACAAAAGCCATGTCCTTCCCAGAACGGAATCAAGCATCCGAGGACCGGACCGGTTTCGAGGTAACACCTCTCATCAGCCCGGCTAGCTTGACTCCAGTGGTGTGGAGTGCCTGGGACCCACGTCTGAGCATCCCCAGCGCACTTATGGCGGTATTGCAAACAAAACAGGTGATGGACCGAATGTGGATCAATGTCACACATTCAACCCAGTCAAAAGATCTGGGCCCAAATCCATCGTTTTTTTGCACTCCACACCACCCTGGGTTAGACAATGGCGATATGCAAATCAGCTCTGACCCTGTGCCCCATGGGAACAGTCCAGTCCGAACTACAAAAGCCATGTCCTTCCCAGAACGGAATCAAGCATCCGAGGACCGGACCGGTTTCGAGGTAACACCTCTCATCAGCCCGGCTAGCTTGACTCCAGTGGTGTGGAGTGCCTGGGACCCACGTCTGAGCATCCCCAGCGCACTTATGGCGGTATTGCAAACAAAACCGGTGATGGACCGAATGTGGATCAATGTCACACATTCAACCCAGTCAAAAGATCTGGGCCCAAATCCATCGTTTTTTTGCACTCCACACCACCCTGGGTTAGACAATGGCGATATGCAAATCAGCTCTGACCCTGTGCCCCATGGGAACAGTCCAGTCCGAACTACAAAAGCCATGTCCTTCCCAGAACGTGCCCAGACGTGGGTCCCAGGCACTCCACACCACTTGGAGTCAAGCTAGCCGGGCTGATGAGGTGTTACCTCGAAACCGGTCCGGTCCTCGGATGCTTGATTCCGTTCTGGGAAGGACATGGCTTTTGTAGTTCGGACTGGACTGTTCCCATGGGGCAACAGGGTCAGAGCTGATTTGCATATCGCCATTGTCTAACCCAGGGTGGTGTGGAGTGCAAAAAAACGATGGATTTGGGCCCAGATCTTTTGACTGGGGGAATGTGTGACATTGATCCACATTCGGTCCATCACTTGTTGTTTTTGCAATTGCTGCCCTAAGTGCGCTGGGGATGCCCAGACGTGGGTCCCAGGCACTCCACACCACTTGGAGTCAAGCTAGCCGGGCTGATGAGAGGTGTTACCTCGAAACCGGTCCGGTCCTCGGATGCTTGATTCCGTTCTGGGAAGGACATGGCTTTTGTAGTTCGGACTGGACTGTTCCCATGGGGCAACAGGGTCAGAGCTGATTTGCATATCGCCATTGTCTAACCCAGGGTGGTGTGGAGTGCAAAAAAACGATGGATTTGGGCCCAGATCTTTTGACTGGGTTGAATGTGTGACATTGATCCACATTCGGTCCATCATTTGTTGTTTTTGCAGCAATTAGTTTTAAAGCACCTCAAGTCAGTCTAAATTATGACAACCCCTCTAGAAAATGCCGGCCCAAAAAAAATACAAGCGGCACTTCAACCGATCGCGAAAGCGATCGTATTGGAAAAAAAATAAAAATAAAAAAAGCCTGCTAGTGGTGCGCGCGCGCCACTGTGAGCTTATGTTTTGAATTATCGCGGCTGTCAAGCCCTGATAATTCAAAACATAAAAGCCTCTGGTGCGCGTAACAGACACCAATAGGCCATAGGCGGAGCTACGCGACCGCCTATGGCCTATTGCGTGTTCTGTTTAAAAACAGCACGCATCCGAAGGCCAATGAAATTGGACCTTGGAAATCCACAAGCACGAGCTATGTGGAATCCAAGGTCCAATTTCATAACACCGGGATTGGGATTCTGGGCTGCACAACACTGCTGCGCAGTGTACGCTAGGCCCAGAGCCCTAATAAAAATGAATCCCAAATGTGTTAAGTGCATCAGCTCACCGCTGTGGAACTCTAGCAAATCACATCATTTCTTGGCCTTCACACATACCATCAATCACCCCACATTCGACCCCTATTCACAGCATTCCACACATTATTCTGCAGTCACCCTGCACACTACTGATAGCTTGAGAAGCAGATATAAGACTAGGGGAAATATAACACTGTAGAAAATAAAAGAAAAATTATATAAAGATGCTAATACTGAATAACTAAGATGAGGGTGAATAGATAGGCGCGTCCCCGCCCATCAGGTGTACTTGGCCAGTACAGCCATCATCAGTATGTATCCATTTAAACGCCTTACGTGTTCACTCAACCAGCCCCACATTCTCAAATGCCCAACACACTTTCTGACCCCCAATGCATACATTAGTCCCATACTGGGATATACTTATATTGTTCAAGTTGTTGGCTTGGGGCGTCTTCCACCACATCTCCCGCGCGGTCATCAGAGCCGGAAGCCGTGACCACCTCCACCAATGCCCACGCCGCCTCTCGGTCTGCCCGCTGCTCAAGTGGATCTACCTGCGGTGGTCTCCGGCTGCTGCCACCAGCGTCCTCAGACTCCAGCTCCAGGAAACCATCCTGATGGACCACTACTCTCTGAGAGGACCTCGTTGATTTCATGGTTCTTCTTGCTCTTCTAGTGTTTCTTCTCGTTGTCTCCAAGCCTGGCTCTTTCTAATCTGTGATGATGCAGACCTTAATATGTTTGCTGGACAAGCCATTCTTGTTGTTTTCACCAGTTGTGATGCATTTTCTTAAAGGTTTGGTCAATATTTTCCCCACACCTTTCATGATGCCTCAGTGGGACCTTAATCTGGTCCTTACTTTGCTCATGTGTACCCCGTTTAAACCTTTAGACTGCTGTCTCCTGACCCTGACGACAGGTTTCCGCATTGCAATCACTTAGTTTGTTGCATGTGTGATCTTCAATCTCTTTCTGTACAGCCGCCCTACACCACCTTCAGGTAAAACTTGATCTACGGACTACAACAGCCTTTCCACTGAGAGGTCAGCTATTCTATCACAATCCTGATGTTATGTGCTCCACTCCAGCCCTTGGAGTGGGAGACTCCATCGCTTGGACCCCATAAGAGAGCTACGTTTTTACACTGATCGCACCCCATCATTCTCTGCGGCAAAGGAAGCCATAGCTGTGCAGAAGAGTAAACTATCCGGTGTATAGTCGCCTGCATCAAGATTTGTTTTGTGTTGGCTAAGAAGCAGCTGCCTGAGGGACTGATGGCGGACATGACCAGAGCCAAGGGTGCTACTACTGCGGAATGTCTGCCCTGTATATTTGTGAAGCAACTATGTGGGCATCTGTGCACACGTTCACAAAGCACTATTGCCTTGACAGCTAGGTCCGACAGGAAGGGCATAATGACCAGTCACTCCTGTAGGACTTTTTGGTCTGAATGATTCCACATACCCACCAGTGCCCGCTTCCTTGTTCAGTGACATGGATTAACTTCCTTCTAAATAGGACCCACTGGCATGAGAAATTGTTTTTGGGCCTCTGCGTCCAAGTACATTTGAGTGGTGCCTATGTGCCTTTCCAGCCGTCACTCTAGGGAGTAGTAGAGTCAACTCAGTCACACAATGCCACCCATCGGTGCCCAAAATCCTCTAGATCCAGTGTGGCATTTGGGAATATTCTAATGGTGATGCATCTGTAGTTAGATAAATTATCCACCAGAAAGCTCGTTACTGAATGTAAATAACTTGTTTGTGCAGCATTACCTACTCTAAAATCGGTATCAGCAACTTACTTGTTGAACCATCTGTATACCATCCAAAGTTTGCATTGGGCAGGGAAGAGTGCTGTTAATCTGGTCTGGGTGAAGTGCATAACAGTTCTTAGGCAATTATGATCCGCTTTGCTGATGTGAGTTTCTGGGTACCCAAAGGGGACCTGCAATACTGATACATTTACAGCTGGTAAATGCTGCATTGAAAGATTACTTTGAACAAACCTGTGAGCGCATAGGCCATGCAGCTAGTAGCAGAGGAGTGCTGAGTTCCATAAGAATTTAGCAGCAAATACCCAGAGTGTGGGACATGTACAATGCACCTGTAATTTAGCACAATGGGAGACCCCCCCACAGCAATTGAGTACAGACACAGGACAATCTCTTACAGGTAGAGGCAGAACAGTAAGCCACCAACCAGCCTTTTCTGTTGCCGTGCTGCGGGGTTAGTACTTGTTTGGCCACTCCATTGTGTTCTAACACATAGAGATGGAAAGGTGGTTTGTAATCGGTGACGCCCAAGGCTCGAGAAGTGAACAAGGCCACTTTTATTTTGGTGTAACAATCATTCGGTTCAGTGCACCATGCAGTGTCTCTGAGAGATCATGTTAAAGTGCACTGCCTAAGGGGCTTATCAGGGGATCTGTAGTCTGGGATCCACTTGTGAAAATAGTTGGGTTTGGCATGCACATTATGGCTCTCTCTGATGATATTCTACAGTTGCCTTTTGATGTGAAGTACCCAAAATAGTTGCCCTCTGGGTGACAGGCCCAGAATGTGGAGAGGGACGGCTTGCAGCCTCATTCCTGAAATCGATTGAGCAGTGCCTTAGTGTCTTGCTCTCATGCTAGCAAAGATGGCGAACCAACCAATAGATCATCCGCATACTGCAAGACAACACTACCCCTTTCCAACCGAAAACTGTCCAAGTCTCTTTTGGCAGCAGCAGCAGCATGGGTAAAGCTGAAGGGATCCTGGCTTTCCGGCCACAGTGGAAGAGATTAAAATGGAGAAGTCTGTTACTGAAAATACCTCAGCCGCCGCAATAATGGTCAATAATATTGAATTGATGTCAGGAACCACAATGTTGTTCACACCGCGTAAATCTTATACGAACCTCCAATGTCCCTCTGGTCCAGTCTTAGGGATCGGGAAAACTGGGGTGTTCCTCAGGCTGTCAGGGTAGGTCAACACCTGTTCTAGTAGGGACTCGATCACTGAGCAAATATTCTCCACCGTTAACAATCCATCTCTCCCCATGTTTGTCAGGGCAGTATATGTCATCATCATAAGGCATGGTGGACCATTGGTGTTAAATTGTTTTACAAGTCATAGCTATTATGGACAATAAGGCATTCACATGAGCCTGCACCGCCAATGGCCAAAATGCCTCTGTTGTGAGGGCAATCCCTGCACGCATCTCCCATGGTTCATTGGAATGTATTACAAAGTAGGACGGCAGTGCCCCCTGTTTTTGTTTTGTCGCTCTTAATTAGGAGAATTCTCCATGTTTGACTGTCAGTCCTTTGATGGTCTCTTCAATGGGGCTATCTATTCGAACATTTCGTCTTCTGATCCTTGTACGTCCTCTGGGTTATTTACCCAATCCTGAGTGCTGGGTGTCGCCGTGGCTCGCGGAGGACCTGCATTGACTCGGCAGACCTCCTGCCCTTCATCATCCGTGCAGCCCACGCATTTAACTGTAGATACCGCTCATCCTGCTCCTGACGCCGCTACCTTTTGCTTCAGATCTGGGACATCATTGGTATTTTCCCCTTCCTGTCGTAGATTAGGGCTAAGCAAACTGCATGTCGCCCCCACTGCTTCCACCTTGTTTATGTAATTGAGTTAACCGCTTCAGTCGGTGGCCTCCTTCCACTTCTACAACCCAACCCCAGTGCCTATATGCCTTTCCCCCACCAGACCTGTGCTTTTGGTTCTTATGCAGCACTCCTTTAAATGCGTAACCGGGTCCTGAAGATGACCCCAATTTTGTACAGGGCGAAACGTCATCGACCTCCCAGCGTAATCCTTGTCTCTACTTTAGTGGTTCAACAAAATTACCTTCCACCTTTAACTGTGTACTAATGTGCACAAGTCTATACAGGTTACATGTACATTCAATGTAATAGGGTGCAGTCATTATTGTCTTTCTTTCTTGTTACTTCTGTTTAAATACAGACCATTATTTGCATTTATTGCCATAACTATTAATGTCTCCCTGTCTCCTCCTTTTGCAAATCTGTGCATGCCTACGAAAACGGTCCTTTAGGTACAGGTATTAACCTGTTGATACATTGTTGCTTGTTATATATACTATTTACCCAGGTCTCAACTGGGTTTACGGGTATCCTCCTGTTGTTTGATTTAATTCTACCACATATGCTTCATCATATACTGCTTTTATTCAATCTTTTCCCCACTCCTTTTTTCTGCTCGGTCTCCCTCCTCTACCATATTCTGATGGTACTCTTTCTTTCCCCTTGTTATTCAATCTTCTTCCACACTCTTCTCTCCCATTTCCTTTCTTCCCTCCCTCATTACTTGTGTAATGCTCTCTCCAGCTTCCCCTTATCCCTTGCACTTATTCCCCCCTCCTTTCGTGCCCCCCCCTTTTCCAGTTTATTTCCCCTCTGTCCTTCAATTCGACATCATGCCACTTCTCACCCTTCCTTCTTAGCATGTATTTGGATGAGGCAGGGTAAAGCTAGAAACCATGGGGCTGACCCATTGATATAACACTAGGTTTTCCACGGGTCTAGTAGGCTTCACCAAAACCTTCAGAGACCTAAAGCCCAAGCATACAAACTTGCAATCAAGCATCTAGGGGATTCTTAAATAAGGACGGAATCCCATCACCCATCATGGTGGCATGCTTCATCATCTGGGATTTCTCCTCTTGACTGCAACACCTATGCAGCCAAGGGCTTCAACCCCCTCACTGTGAGGGAGGTGCTCAAGTATGTTCTGTGATATTATTCTTGCATATGATCTTCTAAAATCCGGGAAGATGTAAAGCACTAAAGATTTTTGTGAGTAATGGGCACAGTGCAAAAGAAGGTGAAGTGTGTATTAAAACTAGCTACCCAGGGTAAAAGACTCACCATTTGGAAAGTTCTTCACGAATAACCCCAGAATTTGATCTCTCTTTCTGCTTCTTTTCACAGGTATCACCAGTACATCGTAAACTTCTAACAAAGAAATCTCTGGTGATATACGTTGTATTAGTTTCAAAACCACATTTTTGAGTCACACTTATTGTTTGATTTCACTACGCAGTAGCATTAAAACATCTAGGTCCTGAGGAAGGCCACAACACTTATATAGGTCCCATTGGCCGAAACATGTAGACCTGTTTACCGGACATTTGCAATTATTTCCAAACTGCACTTGAACTGTTTTTAATCCTGACATCAAGCTCAATTATTAAACATCCTCACAGTGAGGGGGTTGTGTCCCTTGGTTGCACTAGGTGTTGCAGTCAAGAGGAGAAATCCCAGATGATGAAGCATGCTGCCTCGGTGGGTGATGGGATTCCGTCCTTATTTGAGGATCCCCTAGATGTTTCATTGAGAGTTTGTATGCTTGGGCTTTACGTCTCCGACGGTTTTGGTGAAGCCTACTAGATTATAGTTGATTGGGGAAATTATCAGTGTCGGTCTTTAAATTTCCCATGGACCCCCTACACCTGGTTTTGTATTTTTTGGCTGACCCATTGATGGCAGTATAATCTCACCAAAGATGGTAAATCTATGTCTAGACTAAAAGCCCGACCCAGGCACAAGGAAGATGTGAGGTTTCTTTGTACTAACCAGGGCTTTAAATGGGCCGGGTCTTTCTGGTTTTCAGAACCGGTTGTAATTAGAAATGGTCTCTGTAAGGCCCTATATTAATGTCCTTTACTTTAGTGGCAAAACACTGATCCGTCTTTGAACAATGAATGCAAAAAATGGTTAGGTAACCCAGGTCAGCAATATAGTTCCTGTGTATATTTCATGGTTTACTTAATATTGCACCCCCTAGTGTTAGCTATTTCTAGGATGTTGTCCTTCTGTGTTGTGCATCTGTGTTTGTTTTCGTGTGTTATATCACTTTTGTGTTCTGCGTACTTTCAAGTGAGTCACAACCCCCTGGTTATAATTGGCTATGATTGAGAGCCCTGGAGTGGGGACTGAAGGCAGTGCAAGTTTCTCACAGTGACCATCACTGGGTCAGAAAGGTTTGACCAGGTGAAGTGGGATGTCACTGAACTTTTAAATGAACAGCAGAGAAAAATAGCAGAGCTATGGTTGGTTAAAAGGTTGAATCCTCTTATTGTTACTTTTATACTACCTGCGGATCACAGTCAGTACTTGTTTCACCCCCTCATGGTGTGCAGGCCTGGTACTTTTTCAAGGCTTTCATAGGGAAGGACGGTATAGAAATATCTATAACAGACAGCGCTGAGACTGGTTCTTCTGCCATGGACCTTTCATTACGGCAAAACTGTGGGATAACTTTAATCCCTTTTCTTTCTCAATACTACCCATGGTTGATGAAATAGAACATGACTGAGAATTCTGTACCAAAACCTCCAGGAACGTGTGTGTGAAGGAGGTGTGCAGTTCCAAAATATTGACAAGGCAAAAGAAAATGCAGTGCATGTAGGTGAGTGGGTGTGTTGTGTGTCTGCAGATGGCGAAGTGAAGGAGATGCGAGGGAGTGCATTCAGGAAGGGAAGACAAAGAGACTCCTGGAGAGGAAGAGACGAGATGTAAGTCATGCAGACGTAGGAGAGGTGGAGAGTAAAAATGTCGCACATGTCTAACATGGAGTGAATATCCCGGGGGGTGGGGGGGGGATTGAGACTCTCTAAAGACCATTACCCTTCCCATAGGCCTCAGGATATTTACTTCACAGTTTCATAATTTCTGAACTGAAACATTTTCAATAATATTTACTACAAAATCATTGTTGCACCTATATCTTAACCCCTTCGCTGCAGGGGTAATTACCCCACGGTGCGGGGGAAGGGAGAGCCGCAGCACCGCGGTGCTCATGACGAGCTCAGCTCATCATGAGTCGCAGTGGAGCTGTGCTCATGACGAGCTGGGCTCGTCACGACTCCGCCCACTGATGAATTAGCCCGCACAGGCGGGGGACTCAATCGCGCGTGGGCGGACCGCAGCCGTTATGACGGGCCCGGCTCGTCATGAGCACAGGTCGGCTCGTCATGAGCACGGAAGAGGTTAACCACTTGGGTGCTGAGGACGTGCTGGAGCTGTCCACTGTAGCAGTGCTTAGGTGTTGTGTTTGCCTCCAGCATGTCCTAGCGCCTAGCAAAGGGGATGCCGTGGAGGAAGCGCTGGCGCTCCCCACACAGGCCGCCCCCCTCCACCACCAGGGTTGGCTACGGAAGCGCTTCCGCTGCCACCTCAAGGGACATCTTAAGGATTTTGGGGGCCCCGGCCAAACGTACTTTGGAGACCCCTGTTCGGAACAGCTTTGACTATATGACCCAATTACATCTCTATGATGCCCTCGTTGGCAAGGTCACGGACAGTGAGCAGGCACACTGGTCCTCATTTTAAATCTGTTTCCATCTAATTTTTGGCAACTGTAAAGTGGGTTTTCAATAGTGTAGTGCTGCAGTAGCTCACTAATGTCACTGCAAATAATCTCTGTGACGCCCCTCTCATTTCTCATAGGTGAGTTCCTGATCCGATGTGAAATAAACTTTTTATCAATGTTGCATCTTGGTGAAACATTCAAACACAACATTTCCCTGCAAAGTGTCTGTAATAAACTTCCACAAGTTATCCGTATTAAAAATACATTAAAGGAAAACAGTATTCAAAACTATCCATGTTTAAGAATTATTCAAGGTCATCAGGACAAGACAGGACAAGACTATATGTAGGACAAAGTAGTCGCCATCCGGGGGCCAGTGAAAGGCTGGGGCCATTGGCCAGAGCCCACGAAACTCATGCCTAAGATCGTCTCTGGCCACCTCTGAACCCACTCAGGGCAATCAGATGGCATTAGCGCACCAACAGGGCACCAACATCATCGAGCGGGTTCTGGGTACTGGAAACCATTTTCCAGCACGTCGAGGAAGCAAGACTTCTTCCAGGTAAGTCGTCACTCCCAGGAGGGATTGGGAGGCCGGAGAGACACCTGGCGAAAGGAAAGAGTTTCCCCCCCCCCCCAGGCGGCTCTCATTAGTGCATTCCTGCTGGGGCATCACGGTAGGGACCACAACCGTGCAGAGGGAATGCATCCACTAGACACTAGGGATGTTTTTTTTTCTGCAGGGAGCAGCCCCTTAGGCAAGGGTCGCTCCCCAATTTTTTGTTTTTTTTGTTATGGCTGTTTCTGATCCTCTGGGTGCAGATCAGCCATTTTCCTGCCCAGGGGACGGGGGAGGGACCGACCACAAGACACCAATCAATCAGAGTACTTGTAAAGCGCACTACTTTCTCGTGAGGGTCTCAAGGCGCTGAGGGGAGTGGGGGTACCGCTACTGTTCGAAGAGCCAGGTCTTGACGAGTCTTTTGAAGGCAAATAGGTCTTGGGTCTGCCGTATGTGGGTAGGGAGGGTGTTCCAGGTCTTGGCGGCGAGGTAGGAGAAGGATCTGCCGCTGGAGGTCGTTCGTTGGATGTGGGGGACAGCGGCAAGGGCGAGGCTGGCGGAGCGGAGCTGGCCGGTGAGGGTGTGGATGCTGAGTCTGCTGTTCAGGTAGGCTGGTCCGGCATTGTGGAGTGCTTTGTGTGCGTGGGTGAGGAGCTTCAAGGTGATCCTCTTGTCAACGGGGAGCCAGTGTAGGTCTCTCAGGTGGGGGGTGATGAGGCTGCGGCGGGGGACGTTGACGATCAGTCGGGCACAGGCGTTTTGTTGTAGTCGTCGTAGGTGTTTGGCTGGGATTCCTGGGTAGAGTGCGTTGCCGTAGTCCAGTCTACTGCTGAAGAGGCCCTGTGTCACCGTTCTTCTTGTTTCGGTCGGGATCCACTTGTAGATCCTGCGGAGCATACGGAGGGTGTTGTAGCAGGAGGAGGAGACGGCGTTGACCTGCTTAGACATGGAGAGGGAGGAGTCGAGGATGAATCCTAGATTGCGTACATGGTCAGTGGGTGGTGGTGCTGTTCCCAGTGTGGTCAGCCACCAGGAGTCGTCCCAGGCTGAGGGGGTGGGTCCGAGGATGAGGACCTCCATCTTGTCCGAGTTCAGCTTCAGACTGCTGCTCCTCATCCAATGGGCGACGGCCTTCATTCCCTCGTGAAGGTTGGTTTTGGCGGTGTGTGGGTCCTTGGTGAGGGAGAGGATGAGCTGGGTGTCGTCAAAGTAGGAGATGATGTTGAGGTCGTGATGGCAGGCCACTTGTGCGAGGGGGCCATGCAGACGTTGAACAGCGTTGGGCTGAGGAATGAGCCCTGGGGGACGCCGCAGATGATGTTGGTGGCTTCGGATCGGAAGGGTGGGAGGCGGACGCTCTGGGTTCTGCCGGAGAGGAAGGAGGTGGTCCAGTCAAGAGCCTTCTCTTGGATTCCGGCTTCTAGGAGGCGTGTCTTTAGAGTGCGTTGGCAGACCGTGTCGAAGGCGGCTGACAGGTCCAGGAGGATGAGGGCTGATGTTTCGCCGTTGTCTAGTTGGTGCTTGATGTCGTCTGTGGCGGCGAGGAGGGCTGTCTCGGTGCTGTGGTTTCGTCTGAATCCGGACTGGGATGGGTCCAAGATGTTGTTGTCTTTGAGGTGGCGGGCCAGTTGCATGTTGACGATTTTCTCGATGACCTTTGCCGGGAACGGGAGCCAGAAGTTCTTGAGGTCCTTGGGGTCCACTTTGGGCTTCTTGAGGAGGGTGTTGATTTCGGTGTGCTTCCAGCTTTCCGGGAATGTCGCTGTTTCGAAGGAGATTTTGATGACCTTCCGTAGTTGGGGTGCGATGGCTGCGTATGCTTTGTTGAATACGTGGTGTGGGCACGGGTCAGACGAAGATCCTGAGTGAATAGAGTTCATGACCTTGCGTGTCTCGTCGTCTTTGACGTTGGACCAGGAGGTCAGGCGGTTGGCGCTGGTAGTGTTCACAGGGGAGGTGGAGTCTGGCATAGATGGGCGGTCGTGGTGTTGAAGCTGTCGTGGATGTCAGCGATCTTGCGGTGGAAGAAGATGGCCAGTGAATCGCACAGTTCTTGTGAGGGCGGGATGCCGTTGGCATTGGCGCTGGGGTTGGAGAGTTCCTTTACGATGCTGAAGAGCTCTTTTCTGTTGTGTGCGTTGTTATCCAAGCGATCTTTGAAGGAGGATCTCTTGGCTAATCTGATGAGGTGGTGGTGTCTGCGGGTGGCGTCCTTGTGGGCTGCGTGGTTGTCCGGTGTGCGTTCGTGGAGCCATGTCTTCTCCAGTTTCCGGCATGTGCGTTTAGAGGTCTGAAGCTCGTCGGTGAACCAGGTGGCTCTCTTGTTGGTGTGGCTGTTTGAGGTTTTCTTGAGCACGCAAGGGTGTTTGCTCAGTCGTCGATCCACTGTCTGAGGTTTCGATTTGCGGCGTCTGGGTTGGTGGGTGCGGTGACGAGTTGTCTGAGGCCCAGGTTGGCGAAGTTGTCAATCAGGGTGGCGGAGTTGGCGTCGTTGTTGTTCTCGATGGGGAGGTTCGGTCCCCGAGGAGGATGTAGACCGTGGAGGCGAGTGCGTGGGTGCTGGCGAGGTGGGCGATGGAGTCGCTGAAGTGAGCCCAGGGTCCGGGGGGGTCTGCAGATGAGTGTTCCTCTGAGGGTGGTGTTGGGGTTGGTGTGGATCCGGAAGTGCAGGTCTTCGGCGGTGTTGAGGGTGTCATCTGCGTGGTTGGCGACCTTGAGGGTGGACTTGTGGACGATGGCTATTCCTCCTCTGATTCCGTTGGCGCGATCCCTGTGGGTGATCTTGTAGCCTTCCGGGATGGCTATGGCGATGTCTGGCGCCGAGGTCTCGGTCAGGAAGGCCACGTCTGGGGCGGAGGTGTCGAGCAGATCTCAGAGCTTGAAGGCGTATTTGCGTGCGGAGCGGGTGTTGAGGAGTATGTAGCGGAGGTGGTTGAGTCCAGTTCTTGGAGGTTTGGTGGTTCTGTCGCAGGTGAAGCTGTAGGTGTGGCAGGAGAAGGGTCACTGGGTCTGTTTCGGGGCGGCCTGGAAGCAGGTGTGGTTTTGACCGGCGTTGAGTGCGTGGAGGGTGCTGGCATCATAGTGGATTCTGGTGTTGTGGCGTTCGCGGGGTCCAGGGGCTCTGGCGCTGGGCGTGGTCCAGGAGCAGAAGGGCGCGGCTGCTTCTCGGCCTCAATATGAGGTGGCTTGGGAGGGAGAAGCAGCTGGGAGGTGGGAGCGCGGAGGCGAATGGGTGCTCAGGGGGGGCGGGCCCCTGGGATGCAGCGGCGGGAACTGGTCGGGTTAGGAGCAGCGGGGGGCAGGAGGAACTGGTGCACAGGGCAGAGGGGAGGGAAAAACCCAGGAAACAAGGAGGCAGCAAGGAGGCAGGAACCAGGCAGTCAGGTGACGAGCAGCGACGTGAGAGCGACCTGCCTGCAAGCAGGGTCAAAGGTCACAAAAAAGCCCAGAAAGGTCACAAAAAACGGGGGGAAACGAGTGGCACAGAGGCACAAAGGTAACAAGAAAGGGCAGAAAGGTCACAAAAAACAGGGGGAAACGAGTGGCACAGAGGCCGAAAGGTCACAAGAAAGGGCAGAAAAGGTCACAGAAAACGGGGGAAACGAGTGGCACAGAGGGCACAAAGGGTAGTAGAGTACAATCAGGGAAGCAGAAGGCACGAAAAACGGGTACAATCAGGGAACAGGAGGCAAGAAAACGGGCACAAATCAGAGGCAGCGAGGGGGAGCAGAATGCAAGAAAATGAGCACAATCAGGGAACAGAAGGCAAGAGAACGGGCACAGATAAGAATGAGGGCACAAGGGATAGACAGGCAACAGCGGTCACAGATACCAGAAGACAGTATGGGCAGTACAGGGAAGACAGACAGACAGCGACAGTGATACAAACCTAAGGCCTACCACTGGCCACCAGGGATGAGGCGCAGGTGGTAGCCTGTGGGTGGAGGAGGGCCTCTACTTCGACAGCAGCGTCAGCTGGGGCAGGGTCAGGACACACAGGCGGAGCTGTGTGGTGGGGGAGCGACCTACTAGCAAGGTCAAGGTCGCTTTTATTTATGTATGTTGGGGAGCAGCCCCTTGGGCAAGTGTTGCTCCCCATTTAGAAACTGGCAACTTCTTTGTTTTCTGCCCCCCCCCGGGCAGATCAGCCATATTTTATGCCGATCTACCGGAGGGGAGCGGAAAACCACTAGACAGCAAGGGCTTTTTATTTATATATGTTGGGGTAGTGGCTCCTTGAGCAAGGGTTTCTTTCCATTTTGAAATGGACATCTATTTTATTTTCTGGGGGAGTAGATCGACCTTATTTTTAGGCTGATCTGCCGCGAGGATGGTGAAAACCACTAGACACCAGGCAAGGGTCGTGCCCAGTTTTGCTCACATATGTCCTTTGTTTTCCGCCCAACATCGGGACAGATCGATCTTTTTTTAGGCCAATCTGCTCACGGGTTGAGTGAGAGGGACAGAAAAACAATAGACACCAGGGAATACGTTTCTGTGTATGTGTGAACTAGCACCTGGCTGGTGGTGTGCGTTAACTGTCATTCGGCTGGTGGAGTGTGTACCTGGCATCTGGCTGGCAGCGTTTGTAGCTGGCAGTGTGCGTGATCTGGCACCTGGCTGGCATTGTGTGGGGCTGGCATTTTGCCGAGAACTGGGGATTGTCTTAGGTTTGGGGTCAGGGCCATTCCCCTCTGGGTTGCTAATTTTTTGCCTTTGCTTTGTGCCCCGTATGGAGGCAGTTATAACATTTGTGATGCTGATATGCCCCCATGGGCAGACTTTATTGTGTTTTTTTATGTAAACCATTTTATGTCATCATTTGCATTTGGGAACTTAATGTTTTATGTAGTGGAAAGCTTTAGAATTCCTTGGTGGCGACTCCTGCTTGTGGTTTCAGCATTGGTAGATCTTCAGTTTGTTTAGTTGCCTGTGTTTGGTAAGGAAACCTTTTTTTGTAATGTTTACTTCAAATGAGGATCATTGCCCTGCTTGAATGTTTTTTAAACTGTTGTAATAATTGTAGCCTTTTTAGCTTATGTTTTATTATGTTTTAAACTCACATTTTGATTTGTGCAAGATAGGTATTGTGTTGTCTTGAGTGTAATTACTTTTGTTTTTCCTTTCTAATGGAATATTTTTGGTGCTTGCTATATCTGTGCACAGTAGGTGCAGTTGCTGTCTGTGGCGAGTGAGAGGTATCTTTTTGTTGAGTTCTAGTTTGATACAGTGTTGTTTATTGTTGTCTTGTTTGTTGTGTTAGTTTCGTTAGTAAGCATATATGGCCTCCTAAAGGCTGACCGCCCAGCAGGTTGTAGGTTTGCTTTATGAATCTGCTTCTGAACATGGCTCCGAGACTGACTCTGCATCTGAGACAGAGGACCAAGTTGACAATTCTGGATTTGTAGATAATGCTGCAGAATTGCCACAAGCTCACCCTGATTGTGACTGTGTCTTTAAGATACAGCCTGTCCTTGACTATTTAGAAGATCATTTCTCAAAAATCTATGTTGCAGTGAAAGCTATCGCTGTGGATGACTCTCAGGTCCTGTTCAAGGGACTTTTGGTTTTTCAGACAATACATTCCCAGCAGGAGAGCATGTTATGGTCTTAAGCTGTATATATTGTGTGAAGTAACACTGTATATGTGTATAATTTCAGGATGTACACTGTTAGGGATTCTTAAATTGACTCTCCTGTTGACCTTCCACTTTTGGAGCCAGTGATAAAATTGTATAGAACTTGCCAGATAATGTTTCAATAAAGGTCACCATTCATACATGGACAATTGCTACACAGGGGTGCAATTATTTTAGAAATTGTTCACAGTGGCAACTGTGGCATGTGACACATCCTTTCTAACTGTAAAGGTTACCCAAAAGAGTTTGTATATAAACAAAACGTCAAAGGGGACAGAGCAGTGCCTTGTGTGGTAATGAACTTCTTGTTTTGAAATTTTCAGACAGAACAGATTCCCAAATGCTCACAACTATTCACAATGAAAGCACTTCAAGTAGCAGAAGTGAGCAAACCTGTGTGCATGTTGGATGACAACAAGCACATGGGAGGGGTAAATCCAAGGTTGGAGCCTTACAATGCTTCTTGAAAGTCATATAGCTGGCACAAGAAGTTGGCTGCTCATTTGTTTCATTTGGCATCCTTCTATGCTTATGTTGTCAAAAATTGTTCTCCAGATTTCAAGATGAGTTTTGCACAGTTTCACAGTCTGTAATAGGCAGCCTTTTTGTAGTTGAGCCGGTAAGTGTTCCTCGAATTGGAGTAGTTGAGGATATGGCTAGATTGAAAGAGCGCTACTTTCCTAAATACATTGCTCCAACACCCAAAAAATACTTAGCTTGTTGGAGATGTAGAGTCTGTGTCCTAAAAGGAATATGAAAGGAGAGTCCTGTAATGGCCCGAGTGTCCTGCCCACATGTTTGAAATTGTACCATATGCAACTCAAGTATTGGGAGCAGCCATGAGAGGAAAAGGGAACTGACTGCATTGTTATATATTTTCTGTTTAGATACCTCTTTGCCATTAGTTTGATGTGTTTAGTTACAGCTGTATGAAGTGATAGTTGGTGTTTCATCTTCTACTAATAGGTTTTTATTCTATTTGAAAAGAAATGTGCTGTTTTCAGTTGGATGTTTTATTTTTTTTCTGCCTGTTCTTTGTGTGTGGAATCTATTCATTGTGGGGGTGTTTTAGAAATGAAAGTAGTGTGGAGCTTCATGGTGGTATCTCAGTGGCATTTGGCTGGCTGTGTGTGCCTGAACTGGCATTTGGCTGGTGGTGTATGTGGACGGGCATCTGGTTGGCAGTGTGTGTGCTGGCATCTGGCTGGCATTGTGCGTGCTGGCATCTGGCTGGCATTGTATGTGGACTGGAACCTAGCTGGCTGTGTGTGGGGCTGATGTTTTCCTGGCATGGCGTGTGACCTGATGGTTGACTGACGGTGTAGTGGTGGCTGGCTGGCAGTGTGTGTGTGTAGTGACTTGCTGCTGGTCACTATACACGCACATGCTGCCAGCCAAATGCCAGTCAATGCATTCCACCAGCCAAACGCAAGTCCACACACTCCGCCAGGTGATGTGATTTGTGTATCAGTCCTGTGGGCGTATGAAAATGATGAGCCCTTGAATGTGAGTGTTGTAATGTTTGCGGCCTGCAGCTGGCGGTGTGCATGGTTTTGTGTGTGTAATGCATAAAAGGTGTCTGAATGGCCTGTAAAGCCTTTAGTGACTTGTTGTGGCTTTACAGCTCAAGGTCTGTGACTCACTGGTTCAGTATTCTTAATAACAGTGATTGCTACTTTTTATTTTAAGTGAAATTATTTGCTAATAACCTTTACATTTTTAACTTTTCACACACCTTTGTGCAAAATCCAGCAAGTATGTATGTGTACTTGAAGATTGTACGATGGAACATCGCATGCCTGACCACACGGTCTCCACCAAGACAGCGTGTTTACCACGCATGCCTTTACCATGCGATTTCGTGGTAAAGACATGATTGGTAAAGGGACATATGTGCTAAAGATCATACCCTGCCTCCAGCCCTCAAAACTGTCCCTTTTCCCACGCCCCATCATGAGCCCTAAAAATAAACCTCATACTCTTAAAACTACCCTGACTCGAGCCCCCCGCCCTAAGTCCAAAAAACTGTCCCCTAAATCCCTAAAGTACCCCGACTCAGCCCCCCCGCCCTGAGGCCTGAAACTGCCCATAGCCCTTAAAATTGTCTCTTATCCCCCACCCTGCCCTGAGCTCTAACAACTGTCCCAACGCCCCCAAAACTACCCCGACCCCAGCCCCCGCTCTGAGCCTTAACAACTGTTCCCTACATCCCATAAGTACCCCGACCCAGCCCTGAGGCTTACAGCAGTCCCCAGCCCTTAAAACTGTCCCTTTCCCCCTGCCCGGAACCCTACCAACTGACACCAGCACCCTAAAAATTACCCTGACCCCAGTCACCCCCATCCTGAGCCCTAAACGCTGTCCCATACACCTGTAAAGCACTCTGACCCAGTCCCCACATGCTATGAGCCCTAAAACTCTTCCCTGCCCTATAAACAACCTTACCCTCAACCTTAAAAAACTACTCCCAGCCCGAAAACTACACCCACCCCTCCAAGACCCAGCCTCACATACCTCACTGCACCCTCTCCTGTTCCCTCCTCTTCCTGTGTTCCTGTGCCCACCCATCCACTCTGGATCTAGACCGCGCATTGCCTTAACCATGCATATGCGTGGTTAAGGCAAGCGTCGTTCGGCTTGCGGCCGTTGTTAAGGCTGTTTCCCATACTTGAGTAGTACATGGTTGTGCAGTAATATTTGTCTTTTCCTTTTTTCACTGCCAGGGTGTAGATTGTGTCTAGGGAAACCCCCAGATATTTCTGTAAACTAAACACCAAGGGTTTCCAGGGTGATATGTCTCATGTGGATCCCAAAAGGTTTTTGTGCCCAGAAGCCCCTGAAAACCTCAACCATTGGCTAAAAACGCACATTTTCTTCATATTTCTGTGAGTGAAAGTACTGGAATCTCGGGGGAGACACCCAGCGTTTCCACATATCTCATGATAAAAATGGTAACTGTTCTGTGTGGGTGGAGCTAGGACCTGTGACATGAAGGGATCCAAGACACAATGTGGCAACATCTACATAAGGGGTAGTTGCGGGTTTAGGCTTGGGCTCGGCAGCCACCCAGGGAAACCTACCAAACACAGATATTTCTGAAAACTAGACACCCAGGGGAGTCCAGGGTGGTATGCCTCGCATGAATCTCATAATGTTTTCTTATCCACAATGCCCTGCAAACCTCTAACTTTGCTAAAAATCATATATTTTCCTTGCATTTATGCGACGTAAACTACTGGAATAAGCAGCAATCTACAATATTCCTACCACCTGTTGTTCCCCCACTTGTCCCGATAAAAACCGGTGCTTCGCTTGCGTGGCTAAAACTAGTGTCCGCGACAGGAACAGATCAAACCAAGGCCAATGAGAGTCCTTGTGAGGGGCTTTAAGGTGCTGCTGATTTGGGGGTTGAGGAGAGATCGCTGTCAAATATTGCTTCTAACATATCCATATGTTGGCACAACTTTATGAGTCCAAGTGAATAGACTATGGGAGGGGTGATAAGGCCGTGGAAAGATGTTGGTGGATGCAGGGCAAACAATTCCATCCACCAACCTCTTGGTTAGTCAAGTCAAGTCAAGTTGATTTATATAGCGCGCTACATACCCAGAGGGTCTCAAGGCGCTTGAGGAAGGGTGGGGAATTACTTGTCAAATATCTAAGTTTTAAGTTGCTTTCTGAATGCTAGGTGGTTCTGAGTGAGACAAAGGTGAGTGGGGAGTGAGTTCCAGGTTTTAGCTGCCAGGTAGGAGAAGGATCTACCTCCCATAGTGGTTTTATTGATGCGAGGTACGGTAGCAAGGGCTTGGTTGGAGGATCGTAGCTGGCGGGGGGGGGGTGTAGAAGGAAAGTCGTGTGGTGTTTGTGTGCGTGGGTTAGGAGGCGGAAAGTAATCCTCTTATTGACGGGGAGCCAGTGGAGTTTTTTCAGGTGACTGGAGATGTGGTCTTTACGCGGGATGTCTAGTATGAGTCTGGCTGATGCGTTCTGGATGCGTTGGAGTTTTTTCTGGAGTTTTGCGGTGGTACTGGCGTATAGGGTGTTTCCGTAGTCCAGGCGGCTTGTAACCAGTGCATGGGTGACCGTTTTTGCTGGTTTCGGTGGGGATCCAGCGAAATGGTTCGCTGCCCCATTTGGAGGTGGGAGAACATGAGGGTTTCCATCAGTGAAGTATTGGCTCTGTAATGGCCTGCTGGCCTGTCCACCTCTTTGAGGTGGGTCAACCTCTAGATATGCTTGCTTGCAATGGCCACACTAGCCATTGCGGAGATTGGGAGGAAAAACAAACAATGGTCAAGACATGCTAGGAGAAAGCTGCCATTATATCAGGGTCATCCATTTTTGTGTTATACTGAAAAAAACTCTTATTTCGTAAGTTTTACGGGGGCAAGGGCAAAGATCATAGTGTGATTGAAGGGGTAGCTGTCATCAAAGACCATTATGTGGACTGTTATTGCAATATATTGTATTAATCTTTAAAGAGGTATCTTCAGCTCTTTCCAAAATTTGATCAGGATTGAGACAATGATCCTGATGGATACAGGAATGTCGTTCCAGGCCCCCGGTGCACAGATGAAAATGGACTGTTGTCAGATAAACTGAAGACGGAGAACCTGGCCTAACAGGAGAGCATCTTTACTTGCAGTGGGAGATCCCTCACATGGGAAGTGGAGTACAGAGCTTCCACTGACTTGGAGGCCTGCAAGGCCAACTGCCAGTGTCGGAATGACTCCCTTAGCCTTCGGTCCATTCAGACAGAGCCTGCTGAGCCACATCCACTACTGGGCATCTTTCAGACAATTTATCACTTGGTAATGTCATCCTAGATGATTGGCAAAAGTGCCATAGTGGTGGAGAATTGGTTCAGGGAAAACACTTGTGGGTGATTTTTGAGATGAAGTGACACATTTCGATAAGGTCGATTGTTAGGAAGTTATGGGAAGCAAGACAGGGCAGGTGCCTTGAAGCCATTAAAGAATTAAAGGTGTTCGAGAACCACAGTGCTGTCACAGGTATTAAGTGCTGTAAAGATATCTAGTTTTACCATTTATGGTTCAGGCTCTATTCTGTATTTAATCTCTGTTCTGAAAGGCTCTGTTGCTGGCCCTGGTAGCCCTTGTCTAGGTAAAGCAGAATAGACACACACAGCAGGATTAATAGACCTTTGTGTTTCTTTATTGCATGAACATCTTTCAACTCTACTGGTATTTTTTTAAAAAGACATAACAAAATTCTATTTAAGCAATATCCCCCTGGATGCCCTACTGATTTTGTGGACAGGTCAGCACAAGGGACAAGATTAGCTGGGGATGCAGTGACTTTTCTGCTTCGTGTAGGTCTGTCTAAAAATGTCAATAACTATGAAGAACCCACAAGAACACAACAGGTGGAGATTCCATCTCTTACAGCACAGTAATATTTCTTGCGGTGACCAGTACTTCTGAGTATATTATGTTACGTGCATTAATGTGGCGATAAAGCCCTAATACAACAACCAATTATGGGGAGTTGACACTGCCAGACAATGTTTGGATGTTATTTTGTTTGGATAACGAGGAGGCGGGAAGTTGTGAACAGTTCTTATGGCCCTTGTCTCAAAAAACACATACAAGTGGATATAACTGACAAGAAGATTCCTTACTTTAAATATAAATTATTAGATACAGGTAAACCAGTATGAAGCATATACATGCAAACGGCACGCTAGCCATACAGTGGCAGCAAAGTTGTTTGTATAGCTGTTGTGAAGTTAAAACCTATTTCCTCCTATTTAGAGACTCAATTCAGGGACAGGTTTATTTTTGTGGAGCTGGGTCTAGTTCCAAATGGTACTGGCATGGAAGCAGTAATGTATGGCTTATTGCAATATGGCCAAGGTGAAAGGAGGCAATAGCCACTTAAAGAGGGTAAACTTCCCCTCCCTCAGGTGGCTCAAAGATTAGCAACTTTTTTTTCCTGGTGTCTCCTTCAAGCTCAAAAAAGTCCTTTTGCCTTCTTGAGGTTGTTCTGCTTCCAGGTGGGCAGATCCTTGAACTCGTGGGGCTGCATGCCGAAGATGGAGATAAAATCCTCACGGGACAAGTACTCCTGGGAAAAGAGGATGAGAGGAGAAGATTTAGAACGCCCATTCACCAGATTAAAGTACAGAACCAAGGACAACCAGTACATGCACAAGTGCAATGGGGAACAACGCCCTGCGACTTGTTGTTTTCATTGCACAAACCAAAGGTGCAGCTAGGCAATTTGTGTTGCAAACTGTGTTTTTTAGTGGCACTCACTATGTGCAGCTCAGTTCATATGTACATTCTGTCTCTACAAACAAACTGGTCTGCGAGTAAATATGAGCCCCAGTGTCTTCGATACACTCAGACTTCGATAGGTTTGACCAAGTAGCCCCTTTGTACTCTTGACTCTATAGAGGAAGTTTGGACGCGCAGACAACTCACTCTAGGAGTTAGTAGTAGATTTAGAACTGAGATAGCACAGACATAGTAACCACAATCAATTAAGGTAAATATATATTCATAGCAATACTTAATAAAGCAAAAATGGACTTTATTTATATTTGTAATATTTAGGACAGATAAGATCGCACACAATAAATAAAACCAGGTGATACTAGCACCTTCTGGAGCTAAGATGGACTGCAAACAGTTTTATGGCGCCGATCCTTTAAGAAGCTATGCTGATATAACACATGAGTCTATATACAATATCCTGTGAGGAGGGATTGCAAAGACCAGTCCTCGAATCACTTTTGGTCTTTTTGGGTTTCTTGTACATTTTAGTTCCCAAGTTCTCTTTGATGATAGATGCAAGACAAGGGAAAACAAAGACTACGATTTACTAATTGCAGCACAAGCGGATTTTTGTTCTATTGCGTTGTGCAAGGGGCCAAACACAGTACAGAGCCACATCTACTAAGTCTGGCATGCTGCTGCTGCTGTCAACCCCTTTGCCTGTGCTCTACACGACTGCCTTATGTCACCCATAACCTGGTACCTTGGTGCAGAGGTGAGTGTGTACTGTCTAACAGGATTTACTCAACGCATACACTACCAGTACAAAGTCCCATGTCTAGACAAACTCTGAAGGTTCCCCCCATGTAGGATGTGTGCTGTGTGCTGCAGCAGACACGTAATATGTTTTTTCTTTGACAAATGAACACATTTTCTCTTGTCTACACCTGCTCCGAGACGGCATTACCTTTTGGAACAAAGTACGGTCTGGCTATCTAAGCAGATCAGACTTGACGTCCAACCCCGTTGGTGTTTTCACTAATCGCCTGAGTAACAGCCTTCAGGCATTAAGCAAGGCAGAGCAGTGCAAAGTGCTTGTTGTAGTGTGAAAAGGCCACCTTTCAAGCGCAAAACACATTTTTTACTGAAAAGTAAATACCAGGCCTCCAATGTGTTGCTTTGAACCAGAAAAGAGTCTCAGTGAACCCAGTGTAGGTCTCCTGAGGGCTGGGGCATGTTTGGCTATGTGGTCCAGACGTACCAACAGCACAAGGAAGTCTGCTCCTGAAGACCCACCACCTGAATGTATGTCAAGCGAAACACTAAAAGGATTGCAACACATTGACAACGGAGTAACAGGAGAAGTGTTGGGTTGTACCAAGGCCTCCTGGCTCTCATGGTCGTCGGAAATGGGTCCAGGCACAGCTCAATGGTCATGGCAAAGACACAGCACTTTCTAGTTCAAGTTCAAGATGCCAAGTAAAGGGGTGGCATCTCGGAAATGGCTTTGAAGGGTGTTCACCAACTTAAGAGGCTGTATTTCTGTTCGTGGACAAAATCTGCAACTTTCATGTTACCCAAGGAAGTGTCATCCACTAGACAAGGTGTCTCATGCCAGGAGCAGCGGCACCACAGAGTTACAATGATAGTCCAGGAACTGCCAGTCATAAGAGATGCTTCCTGTAGTTCAGTCACAGGAGATACTTCCTGTAGTTCAGTCATAGGAGATGCTTCCTGTAGTTCAGTCATAGGAGATGCTTCCTGTAGTTCAGTCATAAGAGATACTTCCTGTAGTTCAGTCACAGGAGATACTTCCTGTAGTTCAGTCACAGGAGATACTTCCTGTAGTTCAGTCACAGGAGATACTTCCTGTAGTTGAGTCTTAGGAGATACTTCCTGTAGTTGAGTCATAGGAGATGCTTCCTGTAGTTGAGTCATAGGAGATACTTCCTGTAGTTCCGTCATAGGAGATGCTTCCTGTAGTTCAGTCATAAGAGATACTTCCTGTAGTTCAGTCATAAGAGATACTTCCTGTAGTTTAGTCACAGGAGATACTTCCTGTATTTCAGTCACAGGAGATACTTCCTGTAGTTCAGTCACAGGAGATACTTCCTGTAGTTGAGTCTTAGGAGATACTTCCTGTAGTTGAGTCATAGGAGATACTACCTGTAGTTCCGTCATAAGAGATACTTCCTGTAGTTTAGTCATAAGAGATGCTTCCTATAGTTCAGTCACAGGAGATGCTTCCTGTAGTTCAGTCACAGGAGACACGTCCTGTAGTTCAGTCACAGGAGATACTTCCTGTAGTTCAGTCACAGGAGACACGTCCTGTAGTTCAGTCATAAGAGATACTTCCTGTAGTTCAGTCATAAGAGATACTTCCTGTAGTTTAGTCACAGGAGACACGTCCTGTAGTTCAGTCATAAGAGATACTTCCTGTAGTTCAGTCATAAGAGATACTTCCTGTAGTTCAGTCATAAGAGATACTTCCTGTAGTTCAGTCACAGGAGACACGTCCTGTAGTTCAGTCATAAGAGATACTTCCTGTAGTTCAGTCATAAGAGATACTTCCTGTATTTCAGTCACAGGAGATACTTCCTGTAGTTCAGTCACAGGAGATACTTCCTGTAGTTGAGTCTTAGGAGATACTTCCTGTAGTTGAGTCATAGGAGATACTTCCTGTAGTTGAGTCATAGGAGATACTTCCTGTAGCTCAGTCACAGGAGATGCTTCCTGTAGTTCAGTCATAGGAGATGCTTCCTGTAGTTCAGTCATAGGAGATGCTTCCTGTAGTTCAGTCATAGGAGATGCTTCCTGTAGTTCAGATATAGGAGATGCTTCCTGTAGTTCTGAGGTGAGCATGGACAACCCGACGTGATTGAAGGCCCCACAAAGATCATGGGTGCACAAGGGGGAAACTCTAGAGTTCCCTTTGGCTCCATGAGAGATACCACTATGCACCAACTTAAATGTGGTCTGAGTGACCTCTTCAAGGTCAACCTCTTTCTCTGCCACTCAGTCAGGGACACAGGAGAACATTACTGAACTGGACCACGCAGGGGAAGGTAGAGGGGGCATTTCCTCTTCACCAGTAGTCACCATACTGTACACTTACAACTTGACAATTCCAAGTTGAGATAATCTTGTTTGGATTTCAGGGCCAGACCCTAATACAGCTGGCAGAATAATTGTTGATTTAAAGAAAAGAAATCATATCTCAAAGGTGAGGAAAGACGGATAGCGCCACCTGACCTGCCTGATCAGATTCTTGTGTGCCAACTATTGAATGTGCCACAGGATTCAAGTAGCCTGGCTGAAGAAGGGTGATGTACCCTGAAACCGGTCCTAGGATGCTTGTTTCCGGTCCAGGGAGGACCTGGCATGGCAGTTCGGGCTGGACTGTTCCCATGGGGCAGAGGGTCAGACTGATTTGCATATGGCCGGGTCCAAACTGGGGTGGCCTAGTGGGCAAAAGAACAATGGATTTAACTGAGATCTTTTGACTGGGGGAGAAGGTTTGCATTGTCAGCGTTCCATCCATCATGTGTTTGCTATAACAACTATTGAATGTAGTCACAAATGAGAACATAAAGCTACTCCATTTCCTAGATTTAAACTCAAGTCTAAAGGGGGTGGTTCTTTCTTTGTTCCTGGTCTAACACTGTAGAATACATTACCAGACAATCTGAGACTCTTTCCTTCTTTTTCAAATCAGGCCTTAAAAAATATCACTTAGCTCAAGTTGTTAGTAAGTCTTGCACCAAAACAAACCTATTTCTAGGTAATGAGTACCATATATATACATTAATTCTTTCATTCATCTCTAATGTATGCCTTTGGGGCCTCCCGCGCATCGCTGCCGTTCTTTTAGTGGGGTGATGCTTTGCTTCAGTGGTCAGTGAAGCTAATGGGCGCAGGGGCGCTGGGCTCCACGGCAGGTACTATCTTTCAGTTGGCCCTCTGCTCTGATCTCGGTGACCTGGGCCTTGCCGCAGTTCTACTCTGAACCTTTGGCAGCTGTTCTCCACTCAGGGGGGTACATTCCATGATCTTTCAAGCAGGAATATCAGCATTAGCATTGCTAACTGGTCCTCGGCTGGGAGAAGGGCAGAAATGGGGTGTCCTGTCCCCGTCTTGTATTGTAGCTGAACTTTTATAGCGCATACTGTCACCCCAAGGGTATCCAGGCGCTGCGAGTTACCATATTGTCAATGTATTGTCAGAAAAAACTCCAACGCATCCAAAACGCCTCTGCCAGACTCATTTTAAACATCCCTCGGCAAGCTCACATCTCCGACCACCTGAAAGACCTCCATTGGCTCCCTGTCAACAAGAGAATAACGTTCCGTCTCCTCACCCACGCACACAAATCCCTCTACGACCAAGGACCCGAATGCCTCAACACGCGTCTATCCTTCTACACCCCCTCCAGCCAACTACGATCATCCAATCAAGCCCTCGCCGCTATTCCGCGCATCCACAGATCCACCATGGGGGGAAGATCCTTCTCCTACTTAGCGGCTAAAACCTGGAATTCTCTCCCCACTCACCTCCGCCTCACTCAGAACCACCTCTCTTTCAGAAAACAACTAAAAACCTGGATATTCGATAAGAAATTCACCACCCTCCCTCAAGCGCCTTGAGATCCTCTGGGTGAGTAGTGCGCTATACAAATTTTGGAACTTGAACTTGAACTTACGTATGGGCAATCTACCCCAGAAACCAGATTGTGAGATTAGTCGTACTCCTTCCTCGGGAATAACCAGGGGGCATATTACCAAGCCCGCGATAAATGCGTTAGAAACTTTTTAAAGTCGCTAACGCATTATTTTTTTTATCGCACTATTCCCAATACGTCTCTAACCTGAGTTAGAGACGTATTCTTGACGACATCTATCGCCCTGCGCTGGGGGCGATAGATAACACTAATGGGATGCAGGGTGGGCGTTCCCAGGTCCAACCACAAGTAAAATGTGGTTGGAGGTGTTAACACCCTCTTATCAAGGCAGGCGTTGGGAGAAGGAGATCTGCGATAAACTCGTTTATCGCAGGTCTCCCAACGCCTGCTTTGATCAGGTGTTAGGCATTGATAACATGGGGGTGTGGATCATAAAGCTGAATCCACCCCCCCATATTATCAAGGCACACATTAGCGCATGAAAACAACGCTTGTTTTCATGCGCTAATGTTCCCTATTGCCTACTATCGCCGGATTTAATTTCGCCTAAGTGTTGCGCATTGATAATTACGCGCTATCATGGCGATTAAATCCGGCGATAGCCGGCGATATGGAAATGTGCGATGTGCTTTTATTAACGCACATCTTGTTAATATGCCCCCCAGTTCTTTAACCTCTTCCTGAATTGAAACAAGGTTTGGATTTGTTTCATATTTGAGGGAAGATCATTCCATGACCGTGAAGCTGCCGCGCCAAAGGCTCTGCCGCCAGTCTGACGATGCAAAGTTCCACTCTGAAGTCCAAGGGTTTACGTGCTACAGGCTCCAGAGGGGCAGCACACGTGACCTACTGGAGTATTTCTTCAATTTCTGGCACTAATTGGAAGTGTTGAAATTTCAAATTAACGCACCTCATCCAAGTACTCCATTGCCGCCTACCGCCAGTCTCTTTGCAGGCTGGTATTGTAACAAAGCTGTGGCCACTCTACACTTTGGATGAAAGTACACTGTAGATGTACTTCCTGCAGAGAGGGAACCTAGGGGCATATTTAAAAAAAATGTTGGAGCGCTGTGCTGCACCAATTTTAGCAACGCTGCTCTCCGCCATTTTTTAAACGCAGGGATGCGCCATATTCACAAGAAGATGGCTCACCCTGTGTTTCCCCTAACGCTGGCGCAAAAAAAGAAGCCTAGCACCAATACAGGCACCCTGCCACCATGTGCGTCAAAAAGTAATGTATGTTGCAGTGGAACACCCACTGCAACACCCAGTGCACGCCCCTTTGCAGCAGAGGACTGTGGCGGAAAGGGGCATATTTACAAGGTAGAGTTAAGCAACGTGAAGTGGCTAGCACCACATTGTAAATATTGGCAATGGCGCTGCGCTACCGAAGCGTCAAAAAAAGTGATGCTCCGGTGCGAATGGGGCTTGTAAATATACCCCTTTGTGACTTGTAAGTGGGTAAACACGACGTGGAACACCACCAATGGCTATATAGATATTGGGACCTCAGAGAACAGACACAAAAAGAATGAAAAGTAAGAAAAGGCAAGAAGGCCCAATAGTCCGCAAAGTACGGGGACATTTGGACCTGCGCTTACTTAATTATTTATTCATCAGTCACTTTTGATCCACCTATTAACTAATCCATCCATACAATCTCACACACACACACAAACGTAACCCATCGATAAACACCGTCACAGAGCAATTTACAACACATGTTACCTCTACTCCTAGTCACCCATTTAAGAACTCATCCTTTGATCCCTTCACTCAGTTTCCTGCCCATTCATCTAAACTCAAACAAAATCAATAGTTGATCCACTCAGTGGCGGCTGGCACGGAACGGGATGGTGAGGAGGAGGTGGGGGGAGGGAATATATATATTTTAAAAAAATTACCTTAAAATGGCCGCCATCTTGCTGCTTCTCTTCTAGACGACGTCCAAACCAAGAGGCAACCAGGCTCGCAATAGCCAATCACAACGCTGCAATGGAGCGGTTTGATTAGTCTGAGTGCCGTGGTTCTGCGCTCAGACGGGGACTGGGGGTCTGGGGGTCTAAGCGTGTTCCTCACCAGGCTGTGCATTACAGTCTGGTGGAGAACATGCAAAATGCGCATGACTGTTTCGCCGGGCCAAGACGGCTGGCCAAGCAGCTATAGGCAAGGCTCTCTGTGCTGTACTGCTTCTGTGCATGTGCAGTACACTTGCATTGTAGCTCTCTGTGCTGTACTGCTTCTGTGCATGTGCAGTAACTCTGTGCTGGAACTGTTTTTTGTGTGAGGGGACCCTGCACTGAGTCTCCCTGTGTTGTACCGGTTCTGTGTTTGGGATAACCCTGTACTGCATTTCTATGTGCCGTACTGGTTCATTTTTTTATGGTATTTGGGCTACATTTCCTTTTAAAAATATTTTTTATTGTTTTTTTTCCCCTAAAATAATTTCAGTTAACACAAACAAAAACAAGCGTCTTTTTGCAGTGCAATCAAGCGAGTATTTCAGGGTGTGCAACAGTCTGGATTTTCTGGAGTAACTCAATCAGTTTGTTAATATCAATGGCCTTGTGTAGTGTCAAGCACCTGCCAGCCTGTGGCGCCACCGCCTGTCTGGGCGCCCTTCTGTGCGGATCGGAGAAGCCTTCATTTGGATTGGAGGAGCCAGGCTTTTCACTCCTGACACTCCGGGACCCCGCCCACATACCTTGGCATCTCAAACACAGAGGAGCTTCGGGTTTCAGGGCAAACTCTGGCTGCGCGTTCACAATTTAAAGCAGTTGCCATGGAGAGGGCGGATGTCCCAGGATGCTGCAGGATTTCTACTCAAGCACGTGAGATTGCTCGTGGTTAGCCATGTGGTGGTACTGAGTTCGCGGAACCGGGGGGTAAAGCACTTCATCCATCCTGGACCCTCCCTCGAGTCATTTGGCACATCTTCATCTCTGAACAGAAGTCCTTCTAAGGTCCCCTTCCCCAGAAGGCTTACATTCTGGGACTCGCTTGACAGATCTTTAGCACAGGTGAGGCCGTCTCGATGATGCCGTCTCATCTTGTGGTCAGACCCGCTGGGTACCTCAGGCTTTAGGTAATTGACTGATCCTGTGATTGACAGGCAGACTCGGGTCCTCCTTTGGCCGACCCTAGCACAGACCCATAAGAGGGATCCCTGATTGCCGGTTTCTTGCTACAGCGAATCAGACTGTAGGCCTGGTTCAGATCCCGGCGGACGGGTGACTTCGTACAACGGTGACGGATATCCTGTCCGCTGGAATATAAATCCCATTATATCCTACAGTATTTATGTTTTGGCGGACGGGATATCGGTCACAGTTGTGATGAAGTCACCCATCCGCCAGCATCTAAACCAGGCCCGAAGTCTGTTGAGGACGGAGTAACCCGTCCACCGAGATCTAAATCAGCCCTTTGTCTCTGGGGGAATTTGCCTTTAGCGAGCTGCAGTGACTGGCATTCTCTTTCCTCTACCGTATAGATATATAGTCAAATACAATCTCTCCGTGTCCTCTGGCCCGTCTTGTTCTCTGACACTGAACCTTCATTCTAGGCTTCTCTGATCCCTTGAATTAGCCGACCCATTAGTCACCCTGTTCTCCTTCTTCGGAGAAGCATTTCATTTGAACCTTGAACTCTAAAGACTAGTCAAAGGATAAAGTAAGCTGGTCCTGAAAAGAGAAACAGGGTATCCCGCTTATCCTGGAGATCCTACTGGTCTGGACTAACTTTTCCCACTGCGGTGAAGCGGTAAGAGTTCAAGGAATAGACTCAGCTGCAACATCCTGGAGAACATCAACAGGTCTAGCTGGCGTTGGCCTGTAAAGGAGCAGAGGTAAGGCCTTTTTCTTTACTTGACCCCATGTGCCTTAGGAGCTGTCTCTGAAGATTTGTGGACATTTGGAGCAACAGAACCTAAGCCCAGAACTTTGTTCGAATTCTGATGACATTTGCCTTCAATGCTAAACATGGACATTTGCTCCACCAAGGGAGTGAACTAGTTAGGAAGGAAGGTATCTCCCGAAAAAACTATGGGCCATATTATCAAGAAAGGGCGATACATTATCGCTGCTTTTATCAGCAGGAAACTGCAGCTAGAGCAGCGATAATGGGCTTGATAATATGGCCTTGTAAATTCCCATAGAAGCCCATGTTCTGGTGTTAACCTGAGCTTCTATGGGAATTCACAAGGGCGTATTATGAAGCTCATTATCGCCGCTTTAGTGGCAGTTTCCTGCCGATAAAAGCGGCGATAATGTATTGCTCTTTCTTGATAATATGGCCCTATCTGTCTTAAACTAAGAGGCATGTTTAGCTTTATTACAAAAAATGTACATATGCGCTTGTTGGTAATTATCGAGAAGCACATTCACAGCCTTGGTGTGTGCGTTTTCTTCATGTTGAAAAACGCCTTTGAAATCACATATTCTCAAATTCATTTTTATTTTGCTTGATCCCTACATCAGATTTTCTTGAATTTAATGTATTCTGTCTTAAAATGTTTATTGTTATGCATATCTTTTCAGGTATCCTTATACCATGTTTCTCACTACTCTATTTCATTCATGTTGTAAAGCGCTCTGATACCCACAGGTCTAGCTAGCGCTGTATAAAACTTATAAATAAATAATAATAATAGGCTCAGGATTCCTCATAGAAGCCCTTGGTTACTTCTAGGCGCTAGATTGTAATAAGTGTATTGGTGATCATTCACAGCTTTCCGCCAAGCTGGGGTTTCTGTACTCCAGTTTTACACAATGTGGTGTCTTATTGGTGTGAACCATAAAGTCAGTGTTCATGTTTTTCTTTGTAAGTATTGTTAAAAATCCTGAATTGGTGCACTGTCAAGCTCCTGTAAGTGTCAAACTTTTCACAGGAACAGACAGCATATAAGAGGGTACATTGCAATTAGGAAGTAGGCTATACAGCGTCAAAAACATACATCTATACGGTATCCTGAAAAATATATAGTAAACTCTTAGGCACTAACAATTGTGCTTATTCCCAGATGTAACTTCTAAATGACATTTACTCCCTGCTTCTAAATTAATTAATTAATTAATTGTGGGTTTGTAATGCGCTAGAATCGACTCCCGAAGGAGTATCTCTGTGCAGTAGACCGCTGGGGAACCCGTCCTGGCTTTCCCTGTGAGATGGTCCCTACTGGGTATCTCCAAGGTGAAAGCAGGCATCCCCAGCGTATGTGGGGGGCCGTTGTGAAGATGAGGCAAGCTAATGCCCAGAGTTGCCGAGTGTGATCCCTCGTTAGAGTAGGCACCTAGGCGAGAATTATCGAGCCCGCTGACCCAGGTCCACGACCCTGCCGCGTCGGGAATTGAACCCTGGTCCCGGGCCGTTCTCTGCTCTCAGGTCTGCCGCCTCTAACCAGTGAGCCACACCACTCCACTACCCAGCAAGGAGGCAGCAAGAGGTAGAAGATTTGGTAACCCCACAAAAAAGTAATAGTAGTTTCATGGTGTAGTTCCATCTGTGGCTCTGATGGCTGCCACAGCATCTGCAGGGAGCAAGAGAACTGAAGTCTCACCTCCTTCCTGGCCACATTCACTCCCTCTGGCAGCTCTTCTGCCGCCTTGTTGACAATATCCTCGGGAGGGTACATTTTAAATACCTCTGATGACAAGTTGGTTGAGGGGGTGAATGAGTCTAGCTTGCCATTGGGGACATCCTGGAGGGAGAAAAAGGGTATTACCAATTTACCATCCAGTCTGTGGCCAACAGACGAACCACCTTTGCATCAAGACACCAAGCCATCCACTCTTTGGCAAACAGAGGGCCTCATTTACAATATTTTGCCGTAGGGCAGCGCCGCAAGCCTCCCTGATGCGCTGCTCTACGTCAAAAGAAGAGCAGGAATGCGCCGTATCTATCAAATAATAAGCATCCCTGCCCTTTACCCCTGCGCTGGCGCACAAAAGGCTGCCGTGCGCCAACACAGACTCCCTTGCACTGTGGTGCCAGGGTGTTTGTGTTGTAGGGATGATTGTTTTTATACAGGAAGGGACGTCTTGCTGCACAAAAATAATCAGTGGAGCGATTTCATGTTTCTATGTGTGCTGCTGAATGCAGCACACATTGAAAGAGGAAAAAACAAGGAAAAATTAAGTGTTTTCTCCTCGTTGCGCCTCCCCTGGGGAGCCGTAGGATTTTGATGCATTCCCAGGTGACCCCCACCCGTGTAACGCCAATGGCATTCCTGCCTCACACCGAAGGGCATATTTACAAGCCCCTAGCACCACCAGAGCGTCACTTTTTTTTATGCTCCAGTGGCGCTCTGTGCTGGCCTATATTTACAAGGCCATGCAAAGCCACACATTTGGCAACGCCACACTCCAACATTTTTAAAACGGGGGATGTTCCATATTAACAAAAGTACGGCATACCCCTGTGTTTCCCCCACCGCTGGAGCAAAAAAAGCTGCCTAGTGTCAGCGCAGGCACCCTGCTGCCATGTTGCAAAATGCGTGTTACAGCAAACAAAATGCAGCACACATAGAAAGAGCAATAAATGAAGGAAAAGTAATAATTTCTCCTTGTATTGCCATCCTAATATCAGGTATTACCTGGCCTTAGTTTTAGGTGCTGCCCCAGACTTGTAAATCTGGGGCAGCATCAAAAAGCAATGGGTGTTGTGGTGGAACGCCCACAGCAACTGCCACTGCACGCCCCTTTCCCTCAGTGGACTGCTGCAGTAAGAGGCATATTTACAAGGTGGCTTTAAACCACGTTAATGTGGGGAATGGCGCTACGCCACCGGAGCGTCAAAATAAGTGATGCTCGGGTGGCATTAGGCCTTAGGGCAGTTGTCTTCAATCTGTGGGGCGCGACCCCCAGGGGGGTCGTGGAGTCCTGGGAAGGGGGTCGCAGATTCTGCAGAGTGCCGTTCCTGGCATTGGGCTGAGGGTGCTCACAGCGGAGGCCTAATTCACACCGAGGTGTGAAAAACATCAACGCCTCATTAACAAGTGAAAGGTCTTTTAAAGACCTGTCAAGTACTTGGGTGTGACTGTGTGTGTCCCTGAAGCTGTTACAGCCGGGCTCACATACACGAGCTGGAGGGAGCTGGGGGGTTTGGGGGGGGGGGGGGGGGGTGGAGGGGCTGCAGTGTAGCCCTTTGAGTTCAATGGATGTTACGCACCTGGAGCTGTGGGTCCCGTGATATGTCTCCCGCCCCCAGCAGGGAGGCACAGAGATGCCCTCCTGTGAGCGGGAAAGAAGAAGGAAGACGACGCAGAGAGATACTGATACCCCCCCCCCCCCCGCCCCCCCATGAGAGAGGCACAGAAAAGGTGGGTGGATGGATGGATGAAATGCTGAAGGATGGATGGATGTGTGAAAAGGTGGGTGGATGAATGATGAATGGATGGATGAATGAAAGGGTGGATGGATGAATGATGGATGTATGGATGGAAGGATGAAAGGGTGGATGGATGAAGGATAGATTGGTGAAGGATAGATGTATGGATGGAAGAATGAAAGGGTGGACGGAAGGATGGATGGATGAAAGGGTGGATGGATGAATGATGGATGGATGTGTAAAAAGATGGGTGGATGAATGAAGGGTGAATGGATGGATGAAAGGGTGGATGGATGAATGATGGATGTATGGCTGGAAGGATGAAAGGGTGGATGGATGAAGGATGGATGGATGTATGGATGGATGGGAGGATGAAAGGGTGAATGGATGAAGGATGTATGTATGGATGGATGGGAGGATGAAAGGGCGGATGGATGTATGGATGGATAAAAGGCTGCATGGATGAATGATGCATGGATGGATGTGTGAAAAGGTGGGGATGAATGATGGGTGGATGGATGAAAGGGTGGGTGGATGGATGGATGTATGGATAAAAGGGTGGATGGATGTATGGATGGGAGGATGAAAGGGTGGATGGATGAAGGATGGATGTATGGATGGGAGGATGAAAGGGTGGATGGATGAAGGATGGATGTATAGATGGGAGGATGAAAGGGTGGATGGATGTATGAATGGATAAAAGGTTGCATGGATGAATGATGGATGGATGTGTGAAAAGGTGGGTGGATGAATGATGGCTTGATGGGTGAATGGATGGATGATGGATGGATGGATGTGTGAAAAGGTGGGTGGATGAATGATGAGTGGATGGATGAATGAAAGGGTGGATGGATGAATGATGTATGGATGGAAGGATGAAAGGGTGGATGGATGAAGGATAGATTGGTGAAGGATAGATGTATGGATGGAAGAATGAAAGGGTGGACAGAAGAAGGATGGATGGATGAAAGGGTGGATGGATGAATGATGGATGGATGTGTGAAAAGGTGGGGATGAATGATGGGTAGATGGATGGATGAAAGGGTGGGTGGATGGATGGATGAAAGGGTGGATAGGTGATGGATGTATGGATGGGAGGACAAAAGGGTGGGTGGATGAAGGATGGGAAGATGAAAGGGTGGATGGATGTATGAATGGATAAAAGGTTGCATGGATGAATGATGGATGGATGTGTGAAAAGGTGGGTGGATGAATGATGGGTGGATGGAAGGAAGGGTGGATGGGTAAAGGATGGATGTATGGATGGAAGGATGAAAGGGTGGATGGACGAAGGATGGATGTATGGATGGAAGGATGAAAGGGTGGATGGATGGATGTGTGAAAGTGTGGGTGGATAAATGATGGAGGGATGTGATGAGGTCTAACAGGCGCATTTATGGTTGTCAAAAGTTGATGATGAGGAGTACCAGTTTCTAGAAACTTTTGTCGGAAAGGGGTCCTTACGCCTAAGAAGGTTTTACAAGGGGGTCTCGGCATCAAAAAGTTTGAAGACCTCTGCCTTAGGGGCTTGTAAATATGTCCCTCAGACTTGTGTAAATGTTGGGTATCAGTTCTACGCCAAACTGTTAAATAGTATGTTGGTTGCACACTGCTGAGCCCCAGTCTCTTCCAAACTGTTCATTCACCCAGGTCCTTGCCTGTCCGATTGACCAACCAGTTTGTGCCAAGCGGATAAATCTTCCATTTCCAACCAAATCTATAAGCCATTCAATCTGTGCCAATTCACTGATGCACCCACTCTCTGTCGACTGATAGGACCAGTCTGTGCCAAGCCAGCAAGCCTTTCGGATAGTGAAGAACTATTGATCCATCCAGAATACGCCGAACCACGGAGCTGTCAGCCAGCACCAAGCAATCTATCCATCGAGACTGCATCAAACGAATAAACTATTCATTATCGTTTTATAAGATGGCGGTGGAATGAGAACAAACACATCAACTCAGATTCATATTTTTTTAAATCCTGTTACTTCAACAAACGTTTCCTCTTTCTATTAGGTTAGGGTTGATGAACACTGTAATGTAAAGATAAGGGGAATGTCCCCACTATTGCAATGTGAGTATTGTCTCCCTTGCATGACATTTGCTTCTAAAAGCTGGTGTGACCTCTGTCATGCTCAGTCTGTGTAGGCTGAGTCCAATACACAGAAGGAGCTGCCACTTTTATTTAGGTCACACACATGCAAACATGGCTCTTTCCTGCCAATGAAAGTGATCAGGCTGTGCCATCACCTCAGTAGGAGAGGCACCCTCCCTCCTGCTCTAATGTGTAAGTTACAGAGGAATGCAATCTTTACTGAATTTGAGCTGCACGAGGAATAAGCAGATCCTGAGTGCAATGTGTGTTTTTACCAACCCAAACAGTAAATTCGATTTTTCCTCCATGTAAAGTCTGATGGTGAGAAAGGTGAAACATTATTACATCACACACATCCTGAGTGCAACCCCTGAGTAAACTTTCTGTAGTAGCCCCCAGCCTGCTGCTGGCTGGTTCCTAACCAGGCTTTTCAGCCAGTGTGAGGATCCTGGCTGCCTGGTGGCCTCTAGGGGACCATGTCACCTGCTTCAAAGGATTCTATCGGCCACTAGTGCTCATATGCATATGAACTTTATATCCCTAATAGACAAACTTCGGTATGCAAGTTTATGCATTACTGATAGTAAAGTTTGTTTCCTTCCATTTATTTGTATGTATTTACTGCATTGTGTTGTTATTAATGGTTGTACAATCTCATCACGTCTAGTGAAGTGAAGACTTGAGCCTGACCCAAACTCACACGTGGGAAAGCACAGAATGTGGTATGCGCCAGATTCCTGGCACCCCCTCAGTTAGATGGACACTAAGGTGTGGCACTTCTGCGAGGGAAAGTGGCAATCTTAAGCATTTGCACTTGCTAATTTAATCTTAGCAGCACTTTGGTTTCTGTCAGCAAGCAAAATTACACTAAAATAGTTTGAAATTGGATTAGGGGAAGCAGGTGGAGGCCAGGGCCGGACTGGGAACAGAACCGGCCCTGGCAAACTGCTCAGCCGCCCGCTCCCCTGGGGTGAGAGGGAGTGAAGCTGAGCAATTTGTGTGGGCCGGTTTTGGCCGATTTTGTTACAGGCGGCTGATATTGCCGACCTCTGGTAACAAAAACTGCCCCCAGGGGCCCAAAACCGGCCCCCACCCTAGCGGCCCACCTGGGGAAACGCCCGATGCCTGCTATGGCCAGTCCGGCCCTGGTGGAGGCGACGGTGTTGATCTGGCAGAACATGGTGAGGGAGGGGTCGAGTATGATGCCGAGGTACTGGGCGAGGTCCGTGGGGGTGGGATGGTTGCCAAGGGCAGTGGGCCACCAAGTGTTATCCCAGGCTGAGGGGGTGGGTCCAAGGACAAAGACTTCTGTCTTCTCCGAGTTGAGCTTCAGACAGCTGCTGCTCATCCAAGCTGTGACATCTTTCATTCCTTCCTGGAAGGCTGAGTCTGGTGTCTTTGGGGTTCTTTGTGAGGGTGAGGAGGAGTTGGGTGTTGTTGGTGCTGGATACGATGCTGAGTCCATGCTGTCTGACGATGGCGGCGAGGGGGGACATGTAGATGTAGAAGAGCATATGACTGAGCGACGATCCTTGGGGAACTCCGCAGTTGATCTCTGTGGATTCGGAGTGAAAAGGCGGGAATCTGATCCTTTAGGTTCTTTTGGCGAAGAAAGAGCATAGCCAGTCAAGGGTGGTTCCCTGTATGCCGGCGTCATGGAGTCTGGCTGTGAGAATGCGGTGGGAGAGGGTGTGGATGGCTGAGGAGAGGTATAGAAGGATGAGGGCCGCGGTGTGGCCTTGGCCAAGGAGTGAGAGGATGTTGTCTGTGGTGGCGAGGAGGGCGATCTCGGTGCTGTGGTTACTGCGGAATCCAGATTAGGAGAAGTCAGTCAGCTGGGTGTTGACGATCTTCTCAGCGACTTTGACTGCGAAGGGAAGGAGAGAGATGGGTTGGTAGTTTTTCAGGTCCGTCGGGCCTGTAGAGGGCTTCTTGAGGACTGGCTTGACATCTGCGTGTTTGCAATTGTTGGGGAAAGTGCTGGATTCGAAAGTGGCATTGATGGTGCGATGTAGCACGGGCGCTATGACTGTGGAAGATGTGCGGCGGGCAGTGGTCCATGGGGGCTCCTGAGTGGGTGCTCTTCATGGTTGAGGTGGTATCTTCGGTGATGACCGGGGTGCAGGCAGTGATGGTGGGCTGACTGTAGTTGACAGTGGCAACTGTGGTTTCTGGAGTCCATTCGCTGAAGTTTTCACAGAGGGTCTTGATCTTTAGGTGGAAGTAAGAGCCAAGTTTGTTGCATGGGTCCTGGGAGGGTGTGACGTCCGTGGCTTCAGCGTGGCTTCCGAGCCTAACTACATTGCAGCTGCCACAGCCATGCCAAAAGCAGTGTCAGCCAACCTGGCACCGCCAGATGGGCCGCCCTGCAGGCCAGTAGTGCGCGGGCCATTTTTATGTCCTGTGGTGTGTTTTTTCCCCCTTGGGCTAGTTTTGGCAGCACCTAGCCAGTTGTTTGACTGCATGGCCACCAGGTGGTGCAGCTGACTCTGGGCAGTGATCACTGTTTCAGCTGTCAGTAATGGGGGGAGGCGGGGCATGACACCGGTTGTGCCATCAGGAGAAATTATATTTTAAATCCAGAAACCAGGCCAGCAGCACCCGGAGTCGTACGCTCCCACACCCCTTGGAAACCATCATGAAGGTTTGTTGCAAAGCTCCGCCATGTCGCGATTTACCAATGCGGGCCACTTTTCTTTTAGGCTAGGGTCACTTTTTTGGTGCCATGGCCTGCCCCCCAAGGTTCTGCACCGTCCAGTCTTTTATCATCAGCCTTAGGCTGCCTGCGGGGGACAGAGGAGCCAGCCTCCACTCCAATGTGGACGCACATGCATTACCAGCATGTCAATGGGTCAGAGAAGAGTATTTTCAGTGTTACACCTCTGCTGTGAGAAAGAGCGCGAGCCTGAAGATTGAATGCTACAAAAAGTTAGGTGTTGCTTTTGCACGTCCCACGCTGCTGGACTTGCTGCCTCCATCTATCATGTTTAGATATCACCGACATTTTAAAGAAATAGTGAAAAACCTCATGGACTCGGACGCTGACCATAGTATCCAAGCACTCCAATGGAAAGCACTTTTAGGCAGGGTCAACCGGGATCAGTACATCCATTAATTTGCTCTGCTCACCCTCTTTTCAACTACACCATTCTCTACTTGGCAGCTGCCATTTTACCAAACATCAAAAGTGCTGTAGTTATTATGGCAGACCAGACAATGCCTCCCACATCCATATCTGCCCTTTAATTATCAACAAAGCCTGAACCCTTCCTATTTGGAAACTCAGATAAAGGATATCTCCAGGTTTGTGCACCAACATCCCATGCCCCGCCGACCAACCACAGCTGGTGAGTTCTTCCACCAACTCGGTCCCACATTGCGAATAAGGCCTTTCCTTTGGAGAGACGCTGACTCTCAGCTCCTGTAAAGTTTGGGCAATAGTTCTATCTCATTAAGAAGCATATTTACAGCAAAGCGACAGAGTGTGGCGGTAGACTTCCTGGCACAACGCTGCATTCCGGCACTTTAGAAATGCAGGGCTGCACCATATTTATAACAGTGCTGTGCAGCCCTGCATTTTCCCCTGCGCTGGCGCTAAACTCAGCAGCCTAGCACCAAGGCAGGCACCCTTGCACCCTAGTGCAAGGGGTCTGCATTGAGGGGAAAAAGATCATTCATGTGCAGGAAGGTCTCCCTTCCTGCACAGTAACGATCTTTAAATTACGTTTTATAACTTTTACGTGTGCTGCTTAATGCAGCACACAAAGAAGTTGGAAAACGTAATTTTGAGTGTGATTGTTTATGTGCAGGAAAGGTCATAAAGAATCAATGACAATTTGCTGTTTCCATGTGTGCTGCACAAAGCATCACACATGGAAACAGCAAAAACGAGAAGAAATAAATTATTTCTTCTCGTGTCACCTGTTTAAGACCAGGTTATCCCTTGCCTTAATTTTGACACTGCCTCCTGTTTACGCCACCCTTGTAAATAGGGGGCAGCATCAAAATCAATGAGTGTTGCAGTGGAACGCCCACCGCAACACCCACTGCCCACCCCTTTAATGCTAAGCATAGCGTGAAAGGGGGCCTTATTAACAAGGCAGTGTGAAGCCACTTGTAAATAAGGCAAAGCCCCTATCGCCACCACAACCACAAAGTGGCGTGTGGTGGCGATCAGGGCTTGTAAATATGCCCCCAAGTACCTCAGTCTGTCAGTTTTTCAATTGTCTTCTACTCTAGACCTAGAGCCAATTAATTTCGGGGACATTTAGGGGCATATTTACAAGCCCCTATCACCACCACAATGTCACTTTTCTCAACGTTGTGGTGACGATAGGGGCTTTGCCTTATTCACAAGGCAGCGTAAAGTCACTTAACGTGGCTTAACGCCGCCTTGCAAATAAGGCACCCTTTCACGCAATACTTAGTGTGAATGGGGCGGGCAATGGGTGTTGGGGAGGGCAACACCCATTGATTTTGACATTGCCCTATATTTACAAGGGTGGCGTAAATATGGGGCAGCGCCAAAATTAAGACCAGGGTCTTACCCTAGCGCAACAAGGAGAAATGCTTAATTTTTCCTCGTTTTTGCTGTTTCCATGTGTACTGCATTGTACAGCACACATAGAAACATCAAAACGCCATTGATTGTTTATGTGCAGGAAGGTGTCCCTTCATGCACATAAACAATAATTTTAAAAAGGACGTGTTGCAATTTCTATGTGTGCAGCACACATGGAAGTAGCAAATCACAATTTAAGAATTTGTATCTTGAGGAAGGGACACCTTCCTGCACAAAAACAGTAATTCCCCTCAATGCGGCACCCTTGCACTATGGTGCAAGTGCACCTGCGTTGGCGCTAGGCTTCTAAATTAGCACCAGCGCAGGGAGAACCACAAGGCTGCACCATATGGTTGTAAATACGGTGCAGCCCTGCATTTCAGAAGCTGCGAAGCGCGGCTATAAGCAAAGGAGGTTACCACCCCGCTCCGCCACTTCCTTGTAAATATGCCCCTTAATTTGTAAATTTAGAAAATAGTCCTTAGTAGTCTGTGGGCAATTGTACTGAAGGAACACCACATACACAAGTAGAACACAAGTGTCTTCAGGTGGCTGAAGATCAGACCAATAGGGGCCGTCCTTCCAGGAGGAATGGATTGGACTTTGGGTGCTTCTGTGAAGCTCTTTTATTGTGCTATGCAGAAGTGCCCAAATCTGAAACAGAGAGGGTAAAAGGATGCTCAGGAGCATCCACACATAATGAAGCACAAAAGCGATGGCTCTGATAGGTGTCTCAGTGCATGCGTAGGCGCAGATGAACAGGCGTCTCACCTCTTTCCTGGATGCATCTATTCCATCTGGCAGCTCTTCTGAGGTCTTGTTGACAATTTCCTCAGCCGGGTAGGTTTTAAATACCCCAGATGAAAAACTGGTAGAGGAGGTGAATGAGTCAATCTGTATGCTGGTGACATCCTGAATGAGGAAAAAGAGATGTAGTTAATGCCTCTCACTGTAGCCTTAGTTGCATCCCAGTTCATCCACAGCTCTGTACTGGGCGGTTAGCAACTTTGGTTGGGGACTAAGGTTTCCTGCTAAGCTCATCACCTCCTAACTATGTAGGTGTATTGATGTTTATTGTTTATCCAGCACACTTATATAACTTGAATAGCTGCTAGTTCTTTAATAGTAAGTGTTATTATTACCCAACTAGGGCTGAGATCTGCGCTGCACGATGCGTCTTTTGTAAATAGCGCTTCCAGACAGGGAGGGATGTGGGGGCATGAGGGGTCCCAGGACCATCAATAAGCCCAGTAAATCTGGGCGATCGTCTTGGCTCCTGGCTTTACCCAGGGCCTCTGAAGCCTCTATCCCTGGCCATGCAGTGAAATTAATGGCCATATTTAGCATTCACCCATCCGACCTTTCAGGAGCTCTTTTGAATGGAGATCCCCCTTTTGTCAGGTTATGGAACATTGTCCCAGAGCAATGGGGATTTTGCACTGATGGAACGCTGCAAATACTAAGGGCCTCATTTACAAGCCTCTTGCATCGCCCGTGAGTCACTATGACGCACCAGCAGCGTAATGGGCTTGTCCATATTTACAAGCCCCAGTATAGTCACCCTGTGTGGTTTTTCATGCCCTTGTAAATATGCCCCTTTCACACCTTACTCTGTGTGAAAGGGGCGTTCCATGGGTGTTGCTGTGGGTGTTCCCATGCAACATCCATAGAACCCAACGCATTTCCAGATTTACAATGTTTTGTAAAGCTGGGAAAGTGTCAGAATCCTACGCCTTCCCAGGGAAGCCGTCGGAATTGTGCAACGAGAAGAAATAACTTTTATTTCTCCTTGATTTTTCCTCTTTCTATGTGTGCTGAATTCTGCAGCACTGTTAGAAAGAGAAAAATGCCATCAATTGTTGTTTTTGTGCAGGAAGGTGTCCCTTCTTGCACAAAAACAGTCTCCCCACGACGCAGGCACCCTTGCATCATGACACACGGGTGTCTGTGTTGGCGCACAGCTGCTGTTTGTGTGTCGGCGCAGGGAGAGAGGACAGAAATGCGCCGTATCGTATAGATACAGCGCATTCCTCACCTTTAATTTTGACGCAGGGCAGCGCAGCAGGATAGGTTTGCTATTTGTATATTGCACAGGGTTGAAAACCATTCCCTTGGTCACTGTTCGTGTAGAGCATAGACTGGTGCTGAGCTAGTCGCAGCAGGAATAATGCTGATATTGATACCCGGTGCAAAGTGACAGTGGTTTCAATGAGAACCGGTAACAAAAGGCGCAAAATGAATACTGCGACATTTAATGACCGTCAGAAAAGGTGGATCTGTCAGGATATAAACCAGCAATGCATTTGCAGATAACAGCAGGCACAGTAGCCCAATGGGCTACCGTAACAGAGCTGATGCAATACTTCCTGAGCTCCACAAAATTCACCAGCAAATGTTGCGATACGGTCTCACCCCAGCCCTAATAGCCTTCCGGGTGCACAGGCCTAATGTGCAAATGACCTTCCCAAGCCCTTCTGTACTTTCATTGGCACAGATCTAACGTGTCTGACTCTCCCCGGCCCGTCTGTACTTTCATTGGAACGGGTCTAACATGTCTGACTTTCCCCAGCCCTTCGGTTCTTCCATTGGAACGGGTCTAACATGTCTAACTCTCCCCAGCCCATCTGTTCTTCCATTGGCACAGGTCTAACATGTCTGACTCTCCCCGGCCCGTCTGTACTTTCATTGGAACGGGTCTAACATGTCTGACTTTCCCCAGCCCTTCGGTTCTTCCATTGGAACGGGTCTAACATGTCTAACTCTCCCCAGCCCATCTGTTCTTCCATTGGCACAGGTCTAACATGTCTGACTCTCCCCAGCCCTTCTGTTCTTCCATTGACACTGGTCTAACGTCTGACTCTACCCAACCCTTCTTTTCTTCCATTGACATGGGTCTAACATGCGTCTGACTCTCCCCAGCCCTTCGGTTCTTCCATTGGAACGGGTCTAACATGTCTAACTCTCCCCAGCCCATCTGTTCTTCCATTGGCACAGGTCTAACATGTCTGACTCTCCCCAGCCCTTCTGTTCTTCCATTGACACTGGTCTAACGTCTGACTCTTCCCTGCCCTTCTGTTCTTCCAATGGCACGGATCTAACATGTCTGACTCTCCCCAGCCGTTCTGTTCTTCCAATGGCACGGGTGTAACCTCTGATTCTCTCCAGCCCTTCTGTTCTTCCAATGGCATGGGTGTAACCTCTGACTCTCCCCAGCCCTTCTGTTCTTCTATTGGTACGGGTCTAACATGTCTGACTTTCCCCAGGCCTTCTGTTCGTCCATTGGCACGGGTCTAACATGTCTGACTCCCCCAGCCCTTCTGTTCTTCCATTGGCACGGGTCTAACATGTCTGACTCTCCCCAGCCCTTCTGTTCTTCCATTGGCACGGTTCTAAGATGTCTGACTCTCCCCAGCACTTCTGTTCTTCTATTGACATGGATCTAACATGCGTCTGACTCTCTGCAGCCCTTCTGTTATTCCATTGGCACGGGTCTAACATGTCTGACTTTCTCCAGCCCTACTGTTCTTCCATTGACATCGGTATAACATGTCTGACTCTCCCCAGCCCTTCTGTTCTTCCATTGGCACGGGTGTAACATGTCTGACTCTCCCCAGCCCTTCTGTTCTTCCATTGACATCGGTATAACATGTCTGACTCCCCCAGCCCTTCTGTTCTTCCATTGACATGGGTTCAACATGTCTGACTCTCCTCAGGCCTTCTGTTCTTCCATTGGCACGGGTCTAAAATGTCTGACTCTCCCCAGCCCTTGTGTTACTTCCATTGGCACGGGTATAACATGTCTGACTCTCCCCAGCCCTTCTGTTCTTCCATTGACATGGGTGTAACATGCATCTGACTCTCCCCAGCCCTTCTGTTCTTCCATCGACATGGTTCTAACATGTCTGACTCTCCCCAGCCCTCCTATTCTTCCATTGGCACGGGTCTAAGATGTCTAACTCTCCCCAGCACTTCTGTTCTTCTATTGACATGGATCTAACATGCGTCTGACTCTCCCCAGCCCTTCTGTTCTTCCATTGGCACGGGTCTAACATGTCTGACTCTCCCCAGCCCTTCTGTTCTTCCATTGGCATGGTAGAGAGGTGTGGCTCACTGGTTGGAGGCGGCAGACCCGAGTGCAGAGAACGGCCCGGGACCAGGGTTCGATTCCCGACGCGGCAGGGTCTTGGACCAGGATCAGCGGACTGATAATTCTCGCATCGGTGCCCACTCCGACCAGGGAGCACACTCGGCAACTCTGGGCATTAGCTTGCCTCATCTCTACAACGGCCCCCACAGACGCCAGGGATGCCTGGTTTCACCCTGGAGATACCCAAAAGGGACCATCTCACAGGGAAAACCAGGACGGGTTCCCCAGCGGTCTACAGCGCCGGGACACTCGGGTAGAGTAACTGTGCGCTATACAAGTATCCCACATTTACATTTACATTCTAACATGTCTGACTCTCCCCAGCCCTTCTGTTCTTCCATTGGCATGGGTCTAACATGTCTGACTCTCCCCAGCCCTTCTGTTCTTCCATTGACATCGGTCTAACATGTCTGACTCCCCCCAGTCCTTCTGTTCTTCCATTGACATTGGTCTAACATGTCTGACTCTACTCAGGCCTTCTGTTCTTCCATTGGCACGGGTCTAACATGTCTGACTTTCCTCAGCCCTTCTGTTCTTCCATTGGCACAGGTCTAAAATGTCTGACTCTCCCCAGCCCTTGTGTTACTTCCATTGGCACGGGTCTAACATGTCTGACTCTCCCCAGCACTTCTGTTCTTCCATTGACATGGGTCTAACATGGCCTGACTCTCCCCAGCCCTTCTGTTCTTCCATTGGTACGGGTCTAACATGTCTGACTTTCCTCAGCTTTTCTGTTCTTCCATTGACGCGGGTCTAAGATGCGTCTGACTCTCCCCAGCCCTTCTGTTCTTCCATTGGCATTGGTCTACCATGTGTCTGACTCTCCCCAGCTCTTCTGTTCTTCCATTGGAATGGGTCTAACATGTCTGACTTTCCCCAGCCCTTCTGTTCTTCCAATGGCATGGGTCTAACATGACTGACTCTCCCCAGCCCTTCTGTTCTTCCAATGGCACTGGTCTAACTTGTCTGACTCTCCCCAGCCCTTCTGTTCTTCCATTGGCACGGATCTAACATGTCTGACTCTCCCCAGCCCATCTGTTCTTCCATTGACTCGAGTGTAACGTCTGACTCGCCCCAGCCCTTCTGTTCTTCCAATAACAGGTCTAACATGTCTGACTCTCCCCAGCCCTTCTGTTCTTCCATTGACATGGATCTTAAATGTGTCTGAATCTCTCCAGCCCTTCTGTTCTTCCATTGGCACAGGTCTAACATGTCTGACTTTCCTCAGCTTTTCTGTTCTTCCATTGGCACGGGTCTAACATGTCTGACTCCCCCCAGCCCCTCTGTTCTTCCATTGACACTGGTGTAACGACTGACTCTCCCCAGCCCTTCTGTTCTTCCAATAGCAAGGGTCTAACATATCTGACTCTCCCCAACCCTTCTGCTCTTCCATTGACATGGGTCTAACATGCGTCTGACTCTCCCCAGCCCTTCTATTCTTCCATTGGTACAGGTCTAACATGTCTGACTTTCCTCAGCTTTTCTGTTCTTCCATTGGCACGGGTCTAACATGTCTGACTCTCCCCAGCCCTTCTGTTCTTCCAATGGCATGGGTCTAGCATGTCTGACTCTCCCAAGCCCTTCTATTCTTCCAATGGCACAGGTCTAACATGTCTGACTCTCCCCAGCCCTTCTGTCCTTCCTTTGGCACGGGTCTAACATTTCTGACTCCCCCCAGCCCTTCTGTTCTTCCATTGACATGGGTCTAACATGCGTCTGACTCTCCCCAGCCCTTCTGTTCTTCCATTGGTACGGGTCTAACATGTCTGACTCTCCCCAGCCCTTCTGTTCTTCCAAAGGCACAGGTCTAACATGTCTGACTCTCCCCAGCCCTTCTGTTCTTCCATTGACATGGATCTTAAATGTGTCTGAATCTCTCCAGCCCTTCTGTTCTTCCATTAGCACAGGCCTAACATGTCTGACTCTCCCCAGCCCCTCTGTTCTTTCATTGACACTGGTGTAACGTCTGACTCTCCCCAGCCCTTCTGTTCTTCCAATAGCAAGGGTCTAACATATCTGACTCTCCCGAACCCTTCTGCTCTTCCATTGACATGGATCTTAAATGCGTCTGACTCTCCCCAGCCCTTCTGTTCTTCCATTGACATGGGTCTAACATGCGTCTGACTCTCCCCAGCCCTTCTATTCTTCCATTGGTACAGGTCTAACATGTCTGACTTTCCTCAGCTTTTCTGTTCTTCCATTGGCACGGGTCTAACATGTCTGACTCTCCCCAGCCCTTCTGTTCTTCCAATGGCATGGGTCTAGCATGTCTGACTCTCCCAAGCCCTTCTATTCTTCCAATGGCACAGGTCTAACATGTCTGACTCTCCCCAGCCCTTCTGTCCTTCCTTTGGCACGGGTCTAACATTTCTGACTCCCCCCAGCCCTTCTGTTCTTCCATTGACATGGGTCTAACATGCGTCTGACTCTCCCCAGCCCGTCTGTTCTTCCATTGGTACGGGTCTAACATGTCTGACTCTACCCAGCCCTTCTGTTCTTCCATTGACACTGGTGTAACGTCTGACTCTCCCCAGCCCTTCTGTTCTTCCAATAGCAAGGGTCTAACATATCTGACTCTCCCCAACCCTTCTGCTCTTCCATTGACATGGATCTTAAATGCGTCTGACTCTCCCCAGCCCTTCTGTTCTTCCATTGACATGGGTCTAACATGAGTCTGACTCTCCCCAGCCCTTCTATTCTTCCATTGGTACAGGTCTAACATGTCTGACTTTCCTCAGCTTTTCTGTTCTTCCATTGGCACAGGTCTAACATGTCTGACTCTCCCCAGCCCTTCTGTTCTTCCAATGGCATGGGTCTAGCATGTCTGACTCTCCCAAGCCCTTCTATTCTTCCAATGGCACAGGTCTAACATGTCTGACTCTCCCCAGCCCTTCTGTCCTTCCTTTGGCACGGGTCTAACATGTTTGACTCGCCCCAGCCCTTCTGTTCTTCCAATGGCACGGGTCTAACATGTCTGACTCTCCCCAGCCCTTCTGTTCTTCCATTGACAAGGATCTTAAATGTGTCTGAATCTCTCCAGCCCTTCTGTTCTTCCATTAGCACAGGCCTAACATGTATGACTCTCCCCAGCCCCTCTGTTCTTTCATTGACACTGGTGTAACGTCTGACTCTCCCCAGCCCTTCTGTTCTTCCAATAGCAAGGGTCTAACATATCTGACTCTCCCCAACCCTTCTGCTCTTCCATTGACATGGATCTTAAATGCGTCTGACTCTCCCCAGCCCTTCTGTTCTTCCATTGACATGGGTCTAACATGCGTCTGACTCTCCCCAGCCCTTCTATTCTTCCATTGGTACAGGTCTAACATGTCTGACTTTCCTCAGCTTTTCTGTTCTTCCATTGGCACGGGTCTAACATGCCTGACTCTCCCCAGCCCTTCTGTTCTTCCATTGGTACGGGTCTAACATGTCTGACTCTCCGCATCCCTTCTTTTCTTCCATTGACATGGGTCTAACATGTGCCTGACTCTCCCCAGCCCTTCTGCTCTTCCATTGACATGGGTCTAACATGCGCCTGACTCTCCCCAGCCCTTCTGTTCTTCCATTGGCATGGGTCTAACATGTGCCTGACTCTCCCCAGCCCTTCTGTTCTTCCATTGGTACGGGTCTAACATGTCTGACTCTCCCCAGCCCTTCTGTTCTTCCATTGGTACGGGTCTAACAGGCGCCTGACTCTCCCCAGCCCTTCTGTTCTTCCATTGGTACGGGTCTAACAGGCGCCTGACTCTACCCAGCCCTTCTGTTCTTCCATTGACATGGGTCTAACATGCGCCTGACTCTCCCCAGCCCTTCTGTTATTCCATTGATATGGATCTTAAATGCGCCTGACTCTCCCCAGCCCTTCTGTTATTCCATTGATATGGATCCTAAATGCGCCTGACTCTCCCCAGCCCTTCTGTTCTTCCATTGACATGGGTCTATCATGCGCCTGACTCTCCCCAGCCCTTCTGTTCTTCCATTGACATGGGTCTAGCATGCGCCTGACTCTCCCCAGCCCTTCTGTTCTTCCATTGACATGGGTCTAGCATGCGCCTGACTCTCCCCAGCCCTTCTGTTCTTCCATTGACATGGGTCTAACATGTCTGACTCTCCCCAGCCCTTCTGTTCTTCCATTGACATGGGTCTAACATGCGCCTGACTCTCCCCAGCCCTTCTGTTCTTCCATTGGTACGGGTCTAACATGTCTGACTACCCCAGCCCTTCTGTTCTTCTATTGGCCCGGGTCTAACATGTCTGACTCTCCCCTGCCCTTCTGTTCTTCCATTGACATGGGTCTAACATGCGCCTGACTCTCCCAAGAGCTACGAGCCCTTCAGAGGCCTCCGAGTTACACTATTTCCCTCCAAGTCAAGCACATCAAGCGTCCTGGAAAAAAAGGTTCTATGAAAAAGGACATTAAAATGACATGATAAAGGGAGAATGAAGTGACATCATGAATACCTGGAACACAAACGAGTGAGAAGAGGAGGGGAGAGGAAGAGGAGCAAAAAAGGAGAGAAAACAGCAGAATATGAGGATGCGCTCTTCTCCTCCTTAAAAGCTCGCAGACTCTACTGGTCCTGCCGAAGTGACGTCATAGCACGTCATTTTGTCAGAACGTCTTCACTACACTTACCTTCGTCAGCTGAGCAATCAAGCTGGGGTCTCCCAGCTCGGCCTTCATTTCCTCGTAGGATTTCTGGTTCTGTGGAGCAAATGAGAACTACTTTACTGTCAGAACATAACCTTCCGCAGACCGCAAGCCTTACAGCAATTCATGAAGCAATATTGCCTTCTCCTCTGCTTTTACAGGCTGCTGATTAAGCATTAATGCCCTCAGCTCAGGGTGATAACTGTAGGAAAGTGGGATCTGCTTCTATAGTTACCCCCACTTCTGGCCTGGTGCTAAGCTGCTACTTACTGGTCTAACTGGGATCCTGCTAATCAGGGTCCCAGTCGATCTGCCTTCTCCCTAAATTGTTGTGTTCAGTACTTAGGTACATCCCAGCTTGGATACTGGGGTACCCTTATAAGTCCCTAGTATATGGTTCTAAGGTACCCAGGGCATAGGTACCCCAGAGATCTCCCATGGGCTGATGCCACCCATGAGAGACCATTCAAAATGGAACTACATGTCTGCCGTTGCAGATTTACAAGCCCCGAGCACTGCCAGTACGTCACTTTTTGTGTCGCACTGGCAGCGCATTTCCCTGCCCCATATTTACAAGGACAGGAAAAGCCACCCTGCGTGGCTTTTCCTGTCCTTGTAAATATGGCCCCTTTACATGCAGCACTTTGCGTGAAAGGGGCGTTCCATGGGTGTTGCTGTGGGTGTTCCCATGCCAAAGACATGCCATGTTCCAAAGACATTTCCAGATTTACTAGGAATCGTAAACCTGTAAATGCGTCAGTATGCTACACCAACCTAGGGGTGGCGTAGTGAGGCGCAACGAGGAGAAATGTTTAATTTCTCCTCGGGTTTTTCCTCTTTCAATGGGTGCAGCACGCATTGAAAGAGCAAAATGCCTTTAGTGATTGTTTTTGTGCAGGAAGTTGCTCCATCCTGTACAAAAACAATCTCCCTATAGCGCAGGCATCCTTGCACCAAGTGCACGGGGGCGTGCGCCAGCTCATGGCAGCTGTTTGTGCGCCAGCGCAGGGGAGAGCACAGGAATGCGACATATCTTTGTAAATATGTCGCATTCCTGTGCTCTGAAAGTGCCGCAGCCTGGTCCTCTTCAGCGTCGCCTGATCCCCACAGAGTCAAGGTCATCGTCATCCATCCTGCAATGTCCGACATTGGAGGCATTCTTCTTCCAAGTCTCCTGGTCACTCCTGAGTGACATAGACTCTGTCCCCTCTGTTTGCAGGTACCTCTCATCCAGAATCCATACTTGGATTCCACCGGACACTTTCTCCTCTTCCAGCAGCAGCACTTTCCTGACATCCTCCACTGGGTTCGATGCCGGTTTTCAACACCAATTCACAAGTATGCACCCAGCTTCCCTGGTGTCTTCCACTGGGTTTCTTCAGGGGCCACTGGTAAGGGTCCTTAAACTTTAACACTTTAACTGCGACTTTCCCATAGAAATATTCGGAGCACGCAGTCGTCTTCCCACATGGCACACGCTCTCCAGGGGGTCCCTGTCAACTCGCCTTGGGTGGTTCCTGGGGGTCCCAGCATTTCTATGTCCTCTCGACACTGTCTTGACTTGAGTCGTGGTTCTTATACCACTTTCTTAGTATATGGTTTGGTCCCCCCCTAGGGCCGCTGTGTATTTCGTGCCATTTACTGTGTTTCTTTGCTTAAGATTTGTATGCATTGTGCATATCTCCGGGTAGGAGATATTTTTATGTGTTGGAGAGTATCATATAATAAAAACATATTTTTACAATACTTTGTGTGGTTCAAGCTGCTTTACACTCCTTCTGGACTAAGCCTGAAGGCTGCTCTCTACAGCTACCAATTAGCGAGTGTTGTCTGGACTGGTGCAAGGTGCCCACTTATGTTAGTGGACATCATATACCGGGCCAGCTTCTCACAATAACCATAGTTAATGCCCTCTCAAGAGAGAGCATTAACCATTGTAATTGCTCCCTAAAAGAGTGTAAAATCAAGGGAAGGCCAATGAAAATATGTTAATGCCTGAAATTGTGTGGTCTATCAATCAATCAACTCGGATTTGTAGAGTGCGGCTAATCACCCACGAGGGCATCCAGGCGCTAGGTTCTTGCTGGGAAAAATTCAAATTTAAAATTGATACTTGTATAGCGCACTACTCACCCGCAAGGGTCTCAAGGCGCTTGTACGAATACTGCTGTGGAACCCATCCTGGCTTTCCCTGTGAGGCGTCCACTCCTGGGCACCCCCAAGGTAGAGGTCAGGCATCCTTAGCGCTGTGGGGGCCATTGTGGAGATTAAGCAAGCTATTACCCAGAGTTGCAGAGTGGGACTCCATGATTGGAATAGGCACTGAGGCGCGAATTATCAGGTCTGTGGAATTTTGAGCCCAAGACCCGCCGAGGCGGGGAATTGAACCCTGGTCCCGGGCTAGATAGACCTCTGCATCAGGGTCTGCCGCTCTAACCATTGAGCCACACTTCTCCAAAATCAGGTCTTGAGTCCCTTTATGAATTCAAGGAGAGAGGATGATCTTTGAAGGTAAAGGGGAATGTCGTTTGAGGACTTGGAGGCAAAGTAGGGGAAGGGTCGCCGCCCCCTGTAGCTTCAGTGGATGCGGGAAGTGTGTGCGAGGGGGAGGGAGGCGGAGCGCAGGTGTCTGGAGGGTTGGTGGTAGTTCAGACGGCGGCTGATGTATGCTGGTCCTTGGTGAAGAAGGGCTCTGTAGGCGTGTGTCAGCATCTTGAATTGACATCTTTTCTGAATGGAGAACCAGAGGAGGCTCCTGAGGTGGGGCGATGTGGGTCTGTCTGGGTTGGTCGAGCATGAGTCTGGTAGCTAAGTTCTATATTGTCTGAAGTCTCTTCAAGAGTTGGGTGGCGATTCCTGTGTAGAGCGGGTTGCTGTACCACAGTCGGCTGGTAAAGGATCTTTTACCACCTGTCCTTCTGATCTCACCTGACCAGTGCTTAATTTGTAAAATATGAAGTGCAGGTGCTAAAATGTTTGTCGGAGGCCACACCTACATTTCTCTGGCTCCACCCACTCCCTCCACTGGCTCCACCCACTTACTCGATTAGCTCCACCCACATCTTCAACTGGCTTTGATACAAAAGAAACACGTGGTCAGGCATGAGAAGAGCGTGGAAAGGGACCAGTAAGTATGTGCCTCAGGCAGAGCGAGAAATAACTTAAACAGAGAGGAGATGGTCTTTTGGGGATAGCATGGTCTAAGAGTACTGTCTTGCACACAGCAACATTATAGTAGAGGAATTCTCTTGTACCGTTCGGAAGGTGTGCATTTGTCTTTCATGGCAAATAAGCGTATCTATCTGCTGAATTTAAGAGAAAACATGGTAAGCATCTAGGGGAAGAACCTGTGGTGCTAGAAGGATCAGTAATGTTGGGTGATTTTATAATGTGGTGGGGCAGGAAAACATCCAATCAGCAGTGCTCTCAGGTGGCCATTTCAAGTGTGGACTATAGATTCAAGTCAAGAATTGAACTTAATGCCTGTGTTCTCTTTAAACTTATCAAACAAGTTGACATTTATAAGCTGGTATTCAAATCCAATGCTGCAAAAGGGTTTCCCGGTTGTCTAACTATTGTGAAGGTCTAACCAGCCGAGCATTCCAAAGGTGTTCTAGGGACATCCAGGCTAGTGCCGGACACCTGGCGCTCAATATTTCATCGGCCTCAAATCACACATGCAGTCTGGCTTAAAACATTATTGCCTAGCTGCGGGCAGGTTAGATAAGCACGCCATTCTGATAATACAGTGCTCCGAATTGGATCTTACAGGCACAAGAAACTCACTAAAAGGGACACATACCACAGAAATACTCCTGAGTCCTGAAGGAGCACCCAGGCGGTGTAAAATGCACTAAGTGGATTGGGCTCAAAAAATTATAATTAACTGTACATCATGAGAAACTTCAGTTAAAAATTCCCAATGAAGTATTTGCGCAAGTCATTTTAACCTCAATAACAGTGTTGGAAGCCACAACAGACCCTATTGGAGTTGAAAAGAAGATTCTTGGGGTAACAAATCCAGGGCCAGTCTGCATGTGAGCACACAGGTTAAACTCAATGACCCTAACCAGACTTGAGCGCGATGCCGCCTCCACTACCCGGGCGTTTTGGCAAAGCCACCTCTGTGTACAGGGCTCTCTGGTGCTTGACACTGGTCTGCTATGTGGGCAATGGGCATGAACAAGGATATAGCTTCACCACCCAATGTAGGACGTCATCCTTACCTCGTAAGTGCCCACTACCCGCCCTATTGTTTGTTGAGCTGAATCAGTGTCAGTCTCAAAAAGAAACATGGGCGAAAAAAGATCGGAGGTGGAAACATATTTTGGTTTTATTCAAAGAGCATTTTCGGTTTGTTGATAACAGCTCCTGAAATTTCTAACTTACTGTACACCATTTTTCTTTGTCGCTGTGCATGTTGTCAAAAACCTACTCTGGCACAGAGGCGATTAAGTTCGGCTCTGTTCTAAGACAACAGTGAAGAAAAAAAGTAGACTTGTTCTTATTGACAACTGCTTTAGCCGGCTGTCTCTGCCTAAATACCAGTCCAGCAGAACAACCTTGCTTACACCCCAATGCCTATGGTGACGTGACACACGACACAGACATTTTTCCTCACCTTTGTGGCTAAAGCCACGGACCCTGGTCTCCTTGGCCGGCCCTTTGGCGGTGACCCACGACCCCCCGTGTGCTTTCTGCTCTCTCCAAGTGACCTTGCCCCTAGTTAGTTAAATTTTCGTCAAACAGCGACACTTTTAGTTAACATATCTGACACTCTGGAACACACTGCAAACACACCAGTAGTTTGTTCCTTAATTAGTTCAGAACCCTTTGAGGGAAGGAAGAGGGAACAAATGCTGCTGCCTGCCTATGCCTGTCTTTTAGGGAAGGCCTGGGAAAGTGAAACCAAACTGTGTTTTGTCGACTGGTAACTAATTAGTGCGGGCTGCGCACCAGCCAGCACGTTTGGAGTTAAAGTAGTTTACACTGAAGTTTGAAAGACGAATAGGCAATTTTCAACCACTATGCGTTTCACTATTCAACAGCCTTTCTGAGGTATTTCCATAATTTTATAAGCCCGGCTAGATAAACGCATGGAAAATGTTCTTCTGTCCGCGTTCAGCAAAGGCTGCCAAAACAACACCTAGTTGTTAACTCATATCTCGTGCTATCGATTTGTCTCACCTGGTCATTCAGAAGGATTGTTTGTTGTGGGAAATTATACTTGAAAGAAGCAGGCTTTTCGCCCGGCATAATCCACACTACATATTTGACTTTATTATTTTTTGTTTTTATTCTATCCATGCATTTATTTTGTCGATTTAGCGCACAGACGTCAGCGAGCCAGGGGCTGGGCCGGTAGGGCCTTGGGCTTTTTTCTTTTAACTTACTTAAACCCGCAGGCCATTACTGCAGCGCCGGCAGGCCCTATCCAGATATCAAAAGTGTACTCCTACGGCCGGCGGGCGTGGCGGCGGGCTAATACTAGTGAATCTGATCTGAACGAATGAATCACACGGATGCAGCCTAATCGTATCTTACATAGCCCTCGGAGGCGAACTGCCTCCCACCCACCACGCAGGTGATCTTGCAAGCGGACCGTCCAATCATGCCACCACCCAACCAAAAAAACACAGCGTTGCTTTTGGCACAGTATTAGAATGGCATCGCTAGTAGTTAGACTTCTTAGTTTGGATAGTTTACTGTTTAACGTCTTACCGTTACTGGTGGGCCGGTCGGCACAGACACACTGGCTGCACTGCTAACTGATTGTACGATTAGGCGGCCAGCCGCGGCCTGGTGCTGCTTGTTACCAGACAGTAGTACTGGTCTGTACTGTACTACTGGCTGATCGATGACTGCACAGGCTGCCCTGCCCATAGTGTCCAGGCTCAATGTCGCCGTCGGTCGGGTCGGGCATCGGCGGACTTCAGGGACGATGATGACTCATGGACGGACGTGGTGAGCTGTGGTGGTTATGGTGGGGCGCGGCCTTGTGAAAAAATCTGCGCATGCTGCCGCGCGCTGCGTGCACAGCCCCTACCCCCCATCAGAACCAACATCCAGCCCGCCCAAAGTGTTTGTGTCCGCGAAACGCCCACCGGCAAGTGGCAACACTGTCTGCAACAGTCAACATTGCACTGTAGTGTGAACTAAGGGCCGCGGCCCACGGCTGCGGCATGATGAACATATATTTATTAATTTATTAATCTTCTCTTGCACTTGGGCTCAGCCTCATGGCAGGCTTAGTTATTAAAGAGTCTCACACAGCAGCAACTAGTCGCCGTGACTCACAATGAAAACGCCGCGGCTGCGCTGCACGCACTGAGTACAGACACTGTAAATGTGAAAAAACATCATGTGACTTGCGAAGCGGATGCGTAGACCCGGCCCTGATAATTAAGTGCCGGTGCTAAGCACCGGAAAGCACCGGCACAAATTAAGCACTGCACCTGACACGAGAAGTAGAGAGACCCACTGTCTGCTTGGTTCATGTCCCTGCCACTGAAACTAGAACGCAGTCAAAACGAGGGTAGTTTGGTAGAGCCAATCCCATTCCTCCATAGGGGAGGGCAGTATTGTATTATGTTGTAAGATACACAGACAGCTGCAGGCAGAGGTAAACAAAAGACCTAGTCCAAATATCATGATTTTGTCCAACATAAAGCAAGAAAGAATCCTCTAAAAGGTGATAGAGACCTCCTTTTCAAGAAAGGGGGCCCGAATAGGGCTCGGGCCAAAAAGTGATGGCATGTTCTTTTTTATACATTCTGCTGCACACGTAGAAAGAGGAAAACGTCTCTTATTGTTTCTGTGTATAAAGGGGCCCCCCTGCATAAAATCAAACCGCATGCAACGTAGGCACCCTTGCACCTTGGTGCAAGGGTGCCGACATTGGCATTAGGCGGACAAAACTTTGCCCTCGCTGGGAAAAAGCACAGGAAAGTAATGTAGTGCATAAATACGGTGCATTCCTACCCTTTCATTTGGGCGTAGCAAAGTGCAGCAAGCTGACTTGCAGTGCTGCCCTACGCCAAACTCCCATGAATGAGGGCCATGGAGTCCTAAAAGAGGCGATCTCCATGTAGGAATCTCCCTCTAAGCACAAGTACAGGTCTACACTGGGATCCATCCATGGGGCCTGCTCTCCGCTCCAGCTCATTTGAAGGTCACCAGAAGGCTCTGTCAAGATGGGATCCCAACCAGCGGAACCAACACGACATGAAGACTTTTGTATAATTCAACCCAAGAGAACCCTGAGAGACCCCAAGGTAGACCCAATAGTCGCACGTTTGACTTACTCTAGCCCATTGTAGTGCCTCAAAGAACCATCTCCTAATTTTGCGACCTGCCACCCCTCCTTCTGAAGCGACCAATCCCAAAGCCCACACTTACGCTCCACTTCAAGGGATCCCACGCGTGGAACCAGCCAGTGAACGTTGGGGGCTCGTAGCCCTGTTTCACCACTATGATGGGGGTGTCCGGGTCGCGGCCACTGGGGTGCGTCTTCAGGTACTCCTGTGCAGTAACAGCCGCCTCTTCCTTCTCCTTCTCATTGGCATCTTTACCAATCCAGAAGAAAACCTGTGTAAGAGGAAGTCAGAGTTGGGTTGTACCAAAGGACAGCAAGAGGGGGTCTAGAGGTGGTATCAGCACCCACAGCGTTATCTTATCTCGGTCCCTTCCTGGTGAAACGCTATTTGGGAAGTGTAGCATTCAAGAACCATTTCAGGTAGGGTGACCAGATTTCCAAAAACTGGGACATTTTTCAAAAATAGAAGAAGGACTACAGTTGTACATTATCCGAGGGCCACGGAATGGCAGCGCTCATCAAGATAGAAATGCTCTAAGAAAACACATAAAATGCAATTTTTAAAAACAAGTTGACCTATTCGTTAAATAGTTTTTTATAACATTTGCTAACTAGTGTTTCTTTGGAACACATAAAAAAGTGCCTCCCACTATTTTTAGTCGACCCTCTTTAAAAACAGGGACACGAGCCACATCTGCTGAACTCTGCCAGGACACTCGACAGCCGCTGAAGAACTGGGACTGTCCGGGTAAATCCAGGACTCCTGGTCGCCCTAATTTTAGGACAATGGTCAACCAACGGACAGACCAATGTAAAATGAAAGGATCAACCAAAACGTACAGGTTCATCCAGCACCAATCGCTGATTGGTTTTCTGTCCAATCACTGTAGCCCATAAATGACCGCTGGTGGATATTGAGACATGGCAGTGGGTGGACCAAGAACCCCAGAAGCAGCCTCCGAGGAGGGCTTGCGACACATTGACTGTGTGGGTGGGAGCTGTTGACATTCAAGCACTAAACACGTGCACATTCCACCCATGCACAAGCACTTTGGCTACCCTCGTTTCACGGTGCAAGGGGGCCTGTGTTGTAGGCAGGATTGTTTTTCTACAGGAAAGGACAGACTTCTGCACAAAAACAATCAATAATTTTGACAGACGATGCATCAGTTTGCAATGCTTTGTACCAGCGCCAAGCTTTAGGAAATCTGGGGCCTTATTTATGAAAAGTGACGCATCGCTGCGTGAAAACAGCGATGCGTCACTTTTCAATGCGCACTCCTTGCGACACCAATGATGCGTCATATTTAATGTATGACGCATCATGTCGCAAGGAGTTACAGATACGTCAGTATTTCTGACGTATCTGTAAGCGCAAAAGTGACGCATTGCTGGAGTGTGTCACAAAAGTGACGCAACTCCAGCAATGCGTCCTTTCACATGGGGAAAGCCCCATGTGAAAGGGCTTGCGTCAGTCTTACGCCTGCTGTGAGGCAGGCGCAAGATTTTGACGCAACAGCGTCCTAAAAGTGACGCAGTGAAATCTCATAGATTTCACTGCGTCACTATTACAAGGCTTTTTGCGGGGGAACGCCCCTTCTGCATACATTATACCTGACGCAGGTATAATGTGGCGCAGGGGTTTAAAAAGTGACGCATCTACCTAGATGCGTCACTTTTTAAATATGGCGCAACAAGGCGCTTGCTTTACGCCGCCGATGCGTCACAAAAAGTGACGCATCAGCAGCGCAAAACTGACGCAAGGCCTCATAAATGAGGCCCCAGGGGCCTTATTTATGAAAAGTGACGCATCGCTGCGTGAAAACAGCGATGCGTCACTTTTCAATGCGCACTCCTTGCGACACCAATGATGCGTCATATTTAATGTATGACGCATCATGTCGCAAGGAGTTACAGATACGTCAGTATTTCTGACGTATCTGTAAGCGCAAAAGTGACGCATTGCTGGAGTGTGTCACAAAAGTGACGCAACTCCAGCAATGCGTCCTTTCACATGGGGAAAGCCCCATGTGAAAGGGCTTGCGTCAGTCTTACGCCTGCTGTGAGGCAGGCGCAAGATTTTGACGCAACAGCGTCCTAAAAGTGACGCAGTGAAATCTCATAGATTTCACTGCGTCACTATTACGAGGCTTTTTGCGGGGGAACGCCCCTTCTGCATACATTATACCTGACGCAGGTATAATGTGGCGCAGGGGTTTAAAAAGTGACGCATCTACCTAGATGCGTCACTTTTTAAATATGGCGCAACAAGGCGCATGCTTTACGCCGCCGATGCGTCACAAAAAGTGACGCATCAGCAGCGCAAAACTGACGCAAGGCCTCATAAATGAGGCCCCAGGAGCGGACAAGGAGCAAACTGGCTATCCTAACCCGGAAGCACCACCTCCTTTCGACCACTCTGCTGTGTGCACTCCCTTTCCCTGCCAGCCTCTCACACACTGTATGTCCTTCCAAACCCCCTAACCCTCTTCCCCTATTCTCTGCTTGCCTCTCATTCTTCCTACCTGGTCCCACGTGTCGAGCAAGAAGACGTCATCCTCATCAAGGTCGTCCTGATTGAAATCTGTTATTTCTGTGGCAACAAATGTCCCAGTCTGATTGGAGCATTCGAAGAGGCGTGGCGAGATGTCGACTGACTCCTTCTGCAACCTGGGAGTGAAAATGATTGACAGTTGGTTTACCAACCAGCAAGTTAGCTCAGTGAGTTAAGTGCATGCTTCTGCTATCTGGTGTGACCTACATATCATGATTTTGTATTCCACCAGGATCAACTCAGCCTCTTATCCTTCTGTGGTTGATAAAATTGAGTATCATTAAATTGAGTAATAGCAACAATTGTTATTTACAGCACTTAGAAGCGGCTACAGTCTTCGGTGCGATGTAAAACATGAACCTTTAGTACATGAAGCCCGGGAATGCAAGCTTTGCACAGGATTAATCAGCTGTCTAAATTCAAAAGCGCCGTATTACTGCCCGTGGTACAAAAGGGGGTGGTGATGGTTGGGTGGCTTCAAACCCGCACTTTCCTGATTTAGGCACAGGAGTTTCCAGGGTCCCTCCTTTTCTAGAATGTAATGTGTCAGGCTGATATAAACTGCATCCTTCACAGCTTTGAGGCAGCTGCCTAGCAGTTTGCGTGCAACTCCCTGATGCCGAATCATATCTCACTGTGCTATATCGTAAACGGTTTGTAACGTATTAATTCAAGTAATAAAACGATCTCTGTGACAAAACTTGTAACCCGCTAAGTTATCTACACAAAAAAAATCTGTGATCTGCATGTTCCACGTTGTGCTTTGCAGCAGGAACATTAACCATCTATGCAAGTTTATGATGAGTCAAAACTGCGACTAAACAAAACACTGGTCACTCCAGCAAGTACATTAACTACCAGAGCTATCTTACCGTTTTGCTTACTGGGTATTACCTTAGGTGTCTTAACCCTCTATAATATTCGTGACTAATTAAATTCACCAGAACAGATTTAACATCATATTTTTAATTGTTACAAACTTCTATGCAGCCGTTTAAAAAAACAAAGTGAGTGGAATATTTACAAGCCCCGTTCTTCACCAGAGCGTCACTTTTTTTGACGCTCCAGTGACGTAGCATCATTTCCCATGTTTACAAGTTGGTCCTAAGCCACTTAATGTGGCTTAACACCACCTTGTAAATATGCCGCTTTCTGCGCAGTCCTCTGCAGCAAAGAGGCGTGCAATGGGTGTTGTAGTGGACATTCCACTTCAACATCCATTTCTTTTTTACGCTACATCTGATTTACAAGGCTGAGGCAGATTTATCTGGTCTTAGAACGGCGATACGAGAAGAAATGATTAATTTCTCTTCATTTTTTGCTCTTTCTAATGTGTGCTGCATTTTGCTGCACACATAGAAAGGTCTCATTGCCGTCATTGATTGTTTATGTGCAGAAAGTTGTCCCTTCCTGCACATAAACATTTGCCCTTGCAGCGCAGGCACCCTAGCAAACATGGCGACAGGGTGCCGGCGCTGGCACGAGGCAGATTTTTAGGTAAAGTCTGGGCAGGGCATGGAGTATGGAATAAAAGCCCCGCCCATATTTGTCATTGGCTTGTGTCACTGTCCTTCGTAAATGCTGGCTTCTGATTCGTTAATAGGCTTGTTCGTCGTTCCTTAGTACCGCCTTGTCTTCATTTGTAACCTAACTGGCCCTTTTACTTCGATTGTTACACAGTAGGTCTTTTTTATCTGTAAGCACTATTTTCTTTAATGAGTTTCTCCTACTGCAGGCACGACATGCTTTCCTGCAACATTGGTACAAAAGGGGGTGGTGATGGACGGAGCATCTGAACCAATCAAACACTCACACCCAGTCAAAAGATCTGGGTTTAATCCATCACCGTTCTTTAGCCCACTCTGCCACCCCAGTTCAGACATGGCTATATGCAAATCAGTCTGACCCTGTGCCTCATGGGAACAGTCCAGCCCGAACTGCCAGAGTGGGCTAAAGAATGGTGATGGATTAAACCCAGATCTGTTGACTGGGTGTGAGTGTTTGATTGGTTCAAATGCTCCGTCCATCACCACCACCTTCTGTACCGCTTTGTTTGCCATAAGTTGGCAGGGTATGCTCAGACGTGAGTCCCTTGCTCACTTTGCCACTGAATTCAAGCAAGCCGGGCTGAAGACGGCTGAAATGCCAGAAACCGGTCCTCGGAAGCTTGTTTCCGGTCCAGGGAAAGCATGGCTTGGCAGTTCGGGCTGGACTGTTCCCATGAGGCACAGGGTCAGACTGATTTGCATATGGCCATGTCTGAACTTGGGTGGCAGAGTGGGCTAAAGAACGGTGATGGATTAAACCCAGATCTGTTGACTGGGTGTGAGTGTTTGATTGGTTCAGATGCTCCATCCATCACCACCCCCTTCTGTACCGCTTTGTTTGCCATAATTTGGCAGGGTATGCTCAGACGTGAGTCCCTTGCTCACTTTGCCACTGGATTCAAGCAAGCCGGGCTGAAGACGGCTGAAATGCCAGAAACCGGTCCTTGGGAGCTTTTTTCCGGTCCAGGGAAGGCATGGCTTGGCAGTTCGGGCTGGACTGTTCCCATGAGGCACAGGGTCAGACTGATTTGCATATGGCCATGTCTGAACTGGGGTGGAAGAGTGGGCTAAAGAACGGTGATGGATTAAACCCAGATCTGTTGACTGAGTGTGAGTGTTTGATTGGTTCAGATGCTCCATCCATCACCCCCCCCTTCTGTACCGCTTTGTTTGCCATAATTTGGCAGGGTATGCTCAGACATGAGTCCCTTGCTCACTTTGCCACTGGATTCAAGCAAGCCGGGCTGAAGACGGCTGAAATGCCAGAAACCGGTCCTCAGAAGCTTGTTTCCGGTCCAAGGAAGGCATGGCTTGGCAGTTCGGGCTGGACTGTTCCCATGAGGCACAGGGTCAGACTGATTTGCATATGGCCATGTCTGAACTGGGGTGGCAGAGTGGGCTAAAGAACGGTGATGGATTAAACCCAGATCTGTTGACTGGGTGTGAGTGTTTGATTGGTTCAGATGCTTGGTCCATCACCACCCCCTTCTGTTCCTGCAACATTCAGCGCGCCATGCATGCTTTCACTTTCTGAGCAGCCCGGGACAATGACGGCCGCTTCTTTAAATAGGTCTCGCATTTACAAGAGTTTGAGCAATTGGGATTGTAAATGACAATGCCTTTTATTTATGTGTTAATTAGCAAAACACATAAATAAAAGGCATTGTCATTTACAATGCCAATAGCTTAAACTCTCATAAATGCAAGACCTGTTGCATTTCAAATGCTTGTTTGCACCAGCGTTAGGGAAAATACAGGGCTACATTGTATTCTTGTGAATACGGTGCATCCCAGCGTTTAAAAAATGTCGGAGTGTGGCATTGTCCAATTTGATGTAGCACCGCACTCTGACATTTTTGGTAAATATGTCCCTAAATGTGTAAGTTCACTGTCATATTCTACCTTTCCTGGCTCCGCGCGCCTCTTGTGACTCCACCCTCTTTCTGCTACCATACCTTCCTCCCAAATGTATTGGAACCCAGAGTGTTTTTTAGGTCTCGCCTCTCAATGAGCATGCGCATTGAGCGGAGCGAGACTATATGAGCTTAAACAGAGGTTTACCTAGACTGGCGATTTGATGCTGTGCCCGTGCACTTTTAGGTCAATGCACAAGCGCATTGACCTAAAATGCGCGTGCACAGCATCAAATCGCCAGCCATCTGTTCCCCAGCAGCTCTTCCCACTCCGCCCCACAAGCTTCCCCCAGCGTGCGCTCTGCCTCAGCCGCACTCCTTCCACACCTTTGAAGTGAAGCTTAGCTTCACTTCAAAGGCCCCTGCTGCTTCACACTATTCACGGCCGCCAGGCCGTGTCTCTCCCTCATCGCCGCTCTCCCCGCTCCGCCCCCTGCTGCGGCCGTGTCGCATTTCTCCTCCCCGCTCCCCACAGCAATGCCGTCCGTCTTGTTTATGATGCACCCACATGTCGCCTTGCATCCTCAAACACACCTTAATTAGGCTTTCTTTAAGTATTTTACAACATTATTGTACTGTCAAATTTGTATAGCGCTTCATAAGATTAATGAGGTTCAAAGCGCTGTGACTGCATCGTTCTTGGACCCCTTTTCAGAGTGTGTGCTTAGTTGTTGCTAAAGTTGTTGGATGAAGTAGGTCCCTCCAGTGTGGAAGGTGTTGAAAGTAGTGCATCAGCTCTAAACACAGCGCGTAGGCATGTAATGTAAAAAATGTAATGTAAAAAGGATTTGTAGAGCGCTGCGTTCACCGGACGGTTTCTTGGCGCTGGCTAATGAGCCATTCGCAGTTTCACTGTACCGGCCATGTGTACTTACACGTGCATGGCTTAATCTTTGAGACAAGCATATGCTACTGGCAGGATCAACCAGGTAGCCGCACCTGACGACGGGGTGCATGCCTGGTTGCAAGAGTCTAATTCCTACAGTGATGCATAGGCGCTCCTCGGATTTTTGTGATTATAGGGGAGCCGTGTTTTAATTCCTTCTGCAATCATGAAAGCCTGTCACTTCTTCTTTTTCGAACTTGTATAAATAGTGAGGGCAAGTCTTGACTGCAAAGATGGGGCTTGACTGAAGGTGGGGAGTTTAGTTGAAGGAAGAGTGCTCTTTTCCTGTGTATTACTCAGTGAGCTATGCATGTTGCTTTAAATGGAATTTATCTGGTGCGACGTGGACCCGCATTGGAAGGCTGAGCAGCCTTCTGGGAGCTGCATTTTGGATTCTCACTAGTTCCCAAAGTATGGGTGCTCTAAGGTAAATTAGTTTTATTTAGACAAAACAAGGGAACCCAGGGCGCAATATGCTAAGGACCTTGGGTAGGTACTTATTTTCACAAAACAGTGGTCCTTAGACTAGGAAAGAAAATTGTTAAGAAAATAAATATAGACTAAATAGGACTATATTTTTTTAAAGACATGTCCAGCCGGACAGTTTAATATCTTGATAAGGAAGATCACAGAGAAATATAACACACAATGTGATGGAAGTGGGACACCAGCCGATGTCCGACTACCCACTGGGGGGCACAAACAAAACGTAAAAGTAACAGGCAAGGTTGGGTCATCTAGATATCATAAATCATAAGTAGATAATCCACAAATATACACATATGCATGAACAATTGTAGTCAGCTATGCATTTAGTGCATTAAGGTCGACGACGTTTCGAACCCTACAAAATATCGGTTCATCTTCAGGACAGACAATGATTGCCTAAAGAAATTACTCTTTCAATTGACACCACAGTGGGGTGAGGCTGAAAAAGGATTCAGCACGGTAATCAGGGAAATATTATAATCAAAAGTGAAGTACCGGGCGAATAAGCGAATTACTCAGTGAGGGCTATGCCTTGAATCAAAGGATCGGAGGGTCAGTAATGCAGGTCCACAATGGGGGTCCTTGCAGCGCCTCTCTGCAAGGACCCCCATTGTGGACCTGCATTACTGACCCTCCGATCCTTTGATTCAAGGCATAGCCCTCACTGAGTAATTCGCTTATTCGCCCGGTACTTCACTTTTGATTATAATATTTCCCTGATTACCGTGCTGAATCCTTTTTCAGCCTCACCCCACTGTGGTGTCAATTGAAAGAGTAATTTCTTTAGGCAATCATTGTCTGTCCTGAAGATGAACCGATATTTTGTAGGGTTCGAAACGTCGTCGACCTTAATGCACTAAATGCATAGCTGACTACAATTGTTCATGCATATGTGTATATTTGTGGATTATCTACTTATGATTTATGATATCTAGATGACCCAACCTTGCCTGTTACTTTTACGTTTTGTTTGTGCCCCCCAGTGGGTAGTCGGACATCGGCTGGTGTCCCACTTCCATCACATTGCGTGTTATATTTCTCTGTGATCTTCCTTATCAAGATATTAAACTGTCCGGCTGGACATGTCTTTAAAAAAATATAGTCCTATTTAGTCTATATTTATTTTCTTAACAATTTTCTTTCCTAGTCTAAGGACCACTGTTTTGTGAAACTAAGGTAAATTAGTGCCGTCGTCCACATTCTTCAGTTGGTAGCTGCGCGGGATGGCATCTCGCATACGGCCGGTGCAACTCTCCAGCCGCTAGTACTCTGAGCTCTTTTCTCCTGCACAGGGAAGAAGTACTGCTGTACACATCCCTTAATCGTGTATGTGTGCGCGGCAGTACAGCGACTCACCTCTGTCACTTCTGCTGTCGCTCTGTGCAAGTGTCCTGATACCCCCATAACTGATAATTTCACCCTGTTAATCAACCCCTCTGCAACCTAGTTTTGTTTACATTATTAAAGTGTGCCTACGTGCTCGTGCTTTCGGTAAAAAAGTATGACCGATTAAAGGTTTTGCACATGACCTGGTGCCACTTGAGAGCTATGAAGTCCTACGTAGGCATCGGACTAGACGGTAATCGGACATCTCTCCAGGGGGTCAGTTCATGCTGTGTACATCGCTCCAACACGCATATACGCACACAGTATTTCTTACACACAGCACGTCCATCTCCAGCCTCGGATGTTAACTAAAGATGTATTGGCGGGAGTGGTCCATTATGCTTTGCGTGAGGCATGTAGAACATTTAATTCACCAACAGTTTTTCATTAGATAGCTGCTCTTTTATAGGACATTGCTAACTTTTCTTAAAATTTAAAGAACAGGTGAATGACCAGGGAAGACCATGCACCCATTATGGAAGTGCTCTAAATGCGGGCACAACTTCACATAGACTTTCTGTTGTGTAGGAGTAAATGGCTTACATTTCGTTTTACTTGCAGATCACGCACTTTTTTAAATGGACAAGAGGATTTTCCGTCCTGTTGTATTCCCCGATGCCCTTTGCAGACCCACGTGCTTGCCATAAACTGCTTACAGAAATCGTGGCACACCACTGATTAACCTTCTTCGTGTTAGACGCATTTTTTTTTTATTACTGAATGCAATTCCACCCTGCAACTCCAACTCCACCCTCCAACTCCCCCACCAACTCCAAATCCACCCTCCAACTCCACCTCCACCCTCCAACTCCACCTCCACCCTCCAACTCCAAATCCACCCTCCAACTCCAAATCCACCCCCACCTCCACCCTCCACCCTCCGACTCCACACTCCGACTCCACCCTCCAACTTCAACTCCACCCTCCAACTTCAACTCCACCCTCCAACTTCAACTCCACCCTCCAACTCCTCCACCCTCCACCCTCCGACTCCAACTCCACCCTCTGACTCCAACTCCACCCTCCGACTCCAACTCCACCCTCTGACTCCAACTCCACCCTCTGACTCCAACTCCACCCTCTGACTCCAACTCCACCCTCTGACTCCAACTCCACCCTCTGAATCCAACTCCACCCTCTGACTCCAACTCCACCCTCCGACTCCAACTCCACCCTCCGACTCCAACTCCACCCTCTGACTCCAACTCCACCCTCTGACTCCAACTCCACCCTCTGACTCCAACTCCACCCTCTGACTCCAACTCCACCCTCCGACTCCACCCTCCGACTCCACCCTCCGACTCCACCCTCCAACTCCACCCTCCGACTCCACCCTCTGACTCCACCCTGCGACTCCACCCTCCGACTCCAACCTCTGACTCCGCCCTCCAACTCCACCCTCCACCCTCCGACTCCAACTCCACCCTCTGACTCCAACTGCACCCTCTGACTCCAACTCCACCCTTTGACTCCACCTCCACCCTCCGACTCCAACTCCACCCTCCGACTCCACCCTCCGACTCCACACTCCGACTCCACACTCCGACTCCACACTCCAACTCCACCCTCCGACTCCACCCTCTGACTCCACCCTCCGACTACGCCCTCCACCCTCCAACTCCACCCTCCACCCTCCGACTCCACCTTCCAACTCCACCCTCCAACTCCACCTCCACCCTAAAACTCCACCCCCCATCATTCAGGGGCACCACCACATCACTCGGGGGATACCACCACATCACTCGGGGGGCACCTCCACATCACTCAGCCCAACCACATCATCACTCAGCACCACAACAGCACTGTCCTTGCTTGCTACCAACAAGTATTGCCATAGGCAATAGGACTCGCATTGGGAAAGCGTAAGCTATTGGCTTTGTGAATAACAATGCTATTAATTGATATATTTTCAATGCCAACACATATTAGAAAAATGTGTCATTTACAATACCAATAGCTCACACTTTCCTAATGCGAGACCTATTGCATTGCAAATGCTTGTTTTGTATTTCCAGCACTGAATGTATGAGCTGTGTTTTCAAACTTGTAGAGCTCAGGAACTCACAAGTGCATTTCATATCCTCCTCGTTTTGCTTTCGAGCTTTAAATTATCAACACACAATGGGGCAAATGTACAAAAAAATGCTACGCCAAATTTGGCAATGCTGCGCGGCAAAAAAAAATTAATACGGGAATGCACTGTATTCACAAGAATACACTACACCCCTGCGTTTCCCCTAGCGCTGGTGCAAAAAAGCTGCCTAGTGCCAGCACAGGCAACCAGCCGCCATGTCGCAAGGGTCCCTGCCCTGCAGGGGCAACTGTTTACGTGCAGGTAGGGACACCTTCATGCAGAGAGACAATCTATAATCAATAATGGCGATTAGCCCCTAATGCCATGGGTGGCATTAGGGAGGCACAACAAGGAGAAATGTTTTAATTTCTCCTCGTGCTTTCCATTTCTAAGTGTGCTGCATTTTGCAGCACACATAGAAAAAGGAAATCACCTGAATTTATTGATTTTGTGCAGGAAGGTGACCCTTCCTGTACAAAGTCAATCAGCCCTGCTACGCAGGCACCCTTGCACCATGGTGCAAGGGTGCCTGTGTTGGCATCAGGTAGCTCATTGTACACCAGTGAAAAAGACAGGAATGCGCTGTATCACATATATGGCGCATTTCTGCCTTTTAATTTTGACGTAGGGCAGCGCAGCAAGATTCCTCGTGGCATTGCCATACATCAAAACCTCATGAATAAGGCTTTTATGGGCCTCATTTATGAAGTTTTGGTTTTGCCATTGGGCAGCCCCGCAGGCCTTCCTTGTGCGCTGCCCTACGGCAAAAGAAAAGGGCGGGAATGCATCGTATCTATCAGATACTGCACATCCTGTCCTTTTCCCTTGCACCAGCGCACAAAAGTCAGCTGTGCGCCAATGCAGGCACCATTGCACCAGGGTGCAAGGGTGCCTGAGTTACAGGGATTATTAGTTTTGTGCAGGAAGGGACACCTTCCTGCACAAAATGAATCAATTCAGGCAAAGTGTTTTCAGAATGCAGTGCACATAGAGAAAAGGAAAAACAAGGAGAAATTAAGATATTTCTCCTCGTTGTGCCTTCCTTACTCCTCCCCTGGGAAGGCATACGTTTTTGGCGTTGGCCCAGACTTACAATTTCTTGTAAATCTGGGGCAGTGTCAAAAAGCCATGGATGTTGCTGGGAACGCCTCCAGCAACACAAATTGCACACCCCTTTAATGCAGAAAACTGTGTTAAAGGAGCAATATTTACGAGGCAGCATTAAACTTACAAAAGTGGCTTAGGGCTGCCTGGTAAATATGGAGGAGGCTCCTGCGCCACTGGAGCGTCACAAAAAGTGACGCACCGACAGTGCAAGGGGCCTCATAAATGAGGCCCATAGTAACAGGGCCTGGCTACGAAGGCCCATGTGGTCCAGTGGGACTGCCCTTTACCTACTTGCAGTTACCTGTACTATTCACTTATTTTATTTTACATTGTGTATATCGCAGCTTTACGACTGATGGGTGTCGGTGAGCTTCACACTGAACAGCAGTCGAGGTTACATTATAATCAAGAGATATGAAACACGAGGGCACGTATTCTTTGGAGTGCCCGGTTCCAGAGGCGGTTTCTATATTGGGGCGTGGGGGCGTCGCCCCCCTTTTCGTATTGTTGCCACCCGGACAGTGAGCAAGCCCCATATTAAAGACAGAATTTGTTTTCATTAAAAAAAAGATTAGCAGTGCATGCGCAGTGGCTCGAGCGCAGTTTCCTTTTAATGGTGCGGCAGACAAACATGAGTGAAGGGGGCAGACTAGGAGATTGACAGGCCCCTTGGGTTTAAGTGCGCATGTGGGGGTAGACGGGTGTCTTGCTCTATCCAGTCCGACATGCACACTTAAACCCTTGCCTACCTAAACTATTGTAGGAGCCTTGGGGACTGCTACCACAGTCCCCAGTCTCCTAAGGAGCGCTGACAGTGCCTGACCGAGCCAATCATTGCGCTGCTCTAATGCAGTTTCCTTACATAAACAGCAAGGGAGCAGTGCATTGATTGGCTCAGGAGTCGGGGCAGGACTGATGACCGAGCTGGTAATCAGAAGTTCCATGCAGCCTGTAGGGAAAATCACAAGACGAGTGTTCTCTCTGCGACAGACCGGGATCGGACGGTAAGTCACTCTTGTTTTGTGTCATTGTCATGTGGGTACTTGGGAAGGGGAATCCACGAAGACAGTATGTTATTTTTTCGTTCCTTCTATCTGTGTGCTCCCCTCTTGGTGGCGGTCAAAAAAGCAAGATTATTAGAATACGAAAATAGTTGCTGTGGTACAAGAACACCTGTAATGGGGACGAAAAGGTGTGAGTGTGAAAAGCATCAACGTGAATAAATGCAATGGCGGCTTGGAGTTCGTATAAATGCTTGAGCCAGCTGATCTGTGACTTGTAACTGGGAACCCAAACCTGCCCTGGCAAAGAGCTCGGCTGGCCCCCCCCCCGGGGGGCGGCCGAACTGTTTACCAGGGCCGGTTTTTTTCTATGCTGCAAAAACGGCCCTGTAACAAAAACTACCCCCAGGGGCCCAAAATCGGCCCCCACCATAGCGGCCCACCGGGCAAATGAGTTGTGCCTGCTACAGCCAGTCCGGCCCTGTACACGGTATGTGGGTTCTGAGTGCACCCAGGACCTTTGGGAACTGAACACCACTAGGAAAGTCAGGCCCATCTCAAACCGCAGCAGCGCTAGGGTTCAGTGATGCACAAGACGTGTGCATGGATGACTGTGCCTGCACCCCACTGCTGAAACTCAGGAACGGAAATGTATACACAGAGAACCCTACACCAGAGGGCAGGAAGTGAGGGGGCTCCCCTGCTAGAGGCAGTGAAGGTGGAAAGCGGGGACGGGCTGCAAAAAAAAGGAAGGGAAAGTAAGAGAGCATGCTTGTATGTTTTTATGTGGAAGAGGTGACAGAGTGAGGAGGGGGAATGATTGAGAGGGTAGAACTAGTGAAGGGGAGACAGCATGCAGGGCATCAGAGAAAGGTCTCTGGTCTGAGAGGAAGAGATTGAGAGAGAGATGGGGAGAGAGACTAGAGGGCGGGAGTGAGGGAGACAGAGATAGATTCATAGAGCGAGAGGAGTGAGAGCGAGAGGAGAGAGGGAGAGAGGGAGGGGAGAGAGAGAGAGCGAGAGACCGACCAAGTGCAGGGCACGAGAGAGGTAGCCAAACAGAGAGTTGGGGATAGAGACAGAGAGAGAAAGAGAGCGAGAGAGAGATTGTAGAGGTGGAGAGAGGAGAGAGATGGGGCAGAGCGAGAGTGCAGAGGGCAAGAGAGGAAGCCAGAGAGAGAGATGGGGATAGAGACTGTGCCTCGTTAAATCACATGGGCTCTAGTCTTTTGGCACAGTGTTCAGAAGTGTCCTGAAGCATTGCTTTTCCTCAATGATGTGTGTTGAAGAGACCGAGCATGCGTGCAGATCGAGGTCTGCAGTGTAACTGAAAGACTCTTTCTCCACTTGGTGTGTAGGTACACAGGAACTTGATGGTGTCCATTGAGAGCTGTGGGAAAAGACCTCCTACGCAGACTTCATGCACCCGCCCGCTATGCCAGCCAGATTACCTCTTGGTGTTGGCATACTGGGATTTGCCGCCCAGAGACATCCAGAAGTCATTGGGCTCCTGCCCTTCTGCCACCACCGTCTTCTCACTTTTGGAGATAAAGTCGGCCACGCTCTTGGCCATCTCGCGTTCATCGCCACTGCAGCCCTGCAGGAAGACAAGAATCAAAACATGCAAGATGACGCTTCAAGTGGCAGCAGCGTGATGGGTCCAGCATCTATCGCACCGCAGTCCAGACCAGCGGGCACCGAAACACAGGGGCAGGGCTCCAAATGTAAAAGGAGGATGCAACCATTATCAAAGGGCTCTCTACTACCTCCATCCGTGTGGTCTCTTGTTTGCATGGCCCTCTGAAGGCTGTAATGCGCCCTCTGTTGTTGCATCATGCCTGGTCAGGTTTCTCTCTGTGTAGCATGTAAAGGTTCATCTTCTGGGCTACCTATCGGAAAGGGATCAGGGCATGCAGGAGATGTATATGCTGACCTCCTGTAGGACACTACCCAGGTCACCTGGTGAATTCGCACTGATTTTACAGCTTGGAACATCAACAAAAGATTGATAGAAAAAGGCTTTAACATTGTTAACTCAATAGCAAGGCTCATATCTCCTGTGGGTAAAATAAAGAGAGGACATTGGAAGTCCATGACTTTTTTTCCTTTTGATCCTTTTTTTGGATCTTTCTTTTGGTCTTCCCTTGTGGTAAACAAGCGCTCTGAGATCATGCCTTATTCTCTCTTCTGTCTCTTGTTTAGTAGCACACTGTCCCTTTAGCTCCTGTAGCGTACAATTGAGTAGTTTCAATCACACCAGGCAACATATCTGGAGCCTTTTAAGCTCATTGTGGGAGTTGCAGTCTTGGTTTTCTTCAGCGTAACCACATAGTACCACAGCTGGAAGAGAGAAAGTCCTGAACTGAACTTGGGTGACATAAAGCCACAGGACCTGCCTCCCCATGCATGATAAACCTCACCCCTCTGCCTACACTCTTGCACAGAGGGTTCTCACACAATATGAGGCAGATAAGATACTTCAGACCATCCACTCTCTCATTGTCCCATTTGGTTTTCCTCAAAGAACCTCTAGCTTTGCACTACTATGCTTAGAATTTTTTTTCTGCTTCTGTCATAGGCCTTTTATTGCATTTTCATTCTTCTGTTCAATCTACACTAAAGCTCTGACCTATTTCAGTCCTTTAGCCCTGATGTTGTTTTCTAGTGGTCCATGGTGTCTTAGCAGTGTACTGTTTCTATCAGTTTATCAAGGTTGTGCTTTGAAGGTGGTGTGTCATGTTTCATGACTCATAATGATATGGATTTCTTAAAGTTGGAGGATTTTGAGGTTGCTGCTCCTCATGCCCAGAGGTCCTCCTTTGCATATATAATAAGGGTTGCAGTTCTTGCTGCGGATGCTTTAAGGATCCTCAAATTGATGTTTGACGGACTGACCATCTCTCCTACTCTTTGCGATGCTGGGTCTCTTAACACCTTGGCTGCTAGGCGTTTCCCCCCCCCCTGTGCTGACTTTTCATTTACTCCATGCTTCATGACGAGCTCAGCTCGTCATGAGCATCGAAAGGGTTAAGGACCATTTTCAGATTCAACGTGGCAGTCTGGGATGAACCTTCATCTCAAGAGTTGTTCTGTAGTTCCTATTAAAGGATCCCTTTTAGGTTTCTCTTGGTCCTGCTTGAGGGTCCTCTTGGCCTTGTTTAGTAGTTCTGCATCTCAGACCTGGCTTGTATTTCTGGCAATAGGAAGGTTTTGCTATTCTTTTTTGGATGTTTTTGGTGCATTCCATCTGAGATTGATGCAGATATTCTTATTAAAATATTAAAAGTAGGTGATGAGACTCACCATGGAGGTTTATTTTATTCTAGCTGGTGGTGTATATAGTGCCCAGATGTTTAGCAAGAGAGGTTTGAGTTCTTTCTGGCGGTGTTTACTGACCACCCTCTTAGAGTCCTACTATATGATTGAAATTCGATAAGTGTCTTCCTTGGAGTGTTTTTGAGGATTGGCTTGGTGGTATTTGGCGGTCTCTGTAATTCTTAAAATAGATGGGTTTGGGGTTCTGCTTGAGGATGTTTTGTGGCCTTCCATCTCAGAGGGGTTTGGTAAGTCTTATGATAGGAATATGTTGAGGGTTCACATGCAGCTATGAATATCTGGTGGTCCAAGATCTTGTAGCGATTCTGGCATCTTAAAAAAGTGTGAACCGTGTTTCCATCATGTGGCGCTTTGTGTTTTCTGTTTTGGAGAAGACACTACAGTTCATAATTGGAAGTTACTGGGGTTGTTTTGAGGATTCAACTCATGGTGTTTGGCAGGTCTCTGTCTCTGAGCGGTGCGGCATTTCATGTACAATGGAAGCCTATTCTTTACACTTCTAATTCCATGGTTAGCATGGTAACAGCCTCAGTCCTACATTTCCCTACTACAGGTAGCAGTGTAGTACCCCAAGATTAACTCCCCATATGACAGGTAGCAGCAGTGAGATGTCCCATGACTTACCTTCCCGTACCACAGGTAGCAATGCGAGACTGTCTTTAGTACAAAGACGTCATTGGAATTGAGCGAACTCGCACGAACAGGCACTTCAATAGCCTTGGTGTTGTACTCGTTGGTGCCGTGGACGTGGAAGAGTCGAATAGGGGGATCTGGAGTATCATTATCTGCTCGTGAGGTACCACCCTGCAGATAACATGAAAGGAAGGAGGTAATGAATTCTCAACTCTGGTTACCATTCTGTGGTGTGCACATCTCACTCACTCATCTTTTAGGGCCTGCCAGATTTTCATTGCCACACACTCATTTACTCCCTCAGCCATGCATTAACTTATTTACTTGCTAACTCTCTCAAGCTTTAATGGCCTGCCAGATATTACTGCCTTTCACTCACTCACTCACTCACGCACTCACACTTCTAGGGCCCATCAGCTGGTCACTGCCACTCACTTAGTCATAAACTCCCTTACTGACTCACACATTCACTCATTCATTCAAACTTTAAGGACCTGCCAGATATTTACACTCTCACTTACTCATTACTCACTCATTCACTGAGTCAAACTTCAAGAGCACATCAGATGTTTACTGTCACTCACTCACTCTTTTGGGCCTGCCAGCTGCTCATTAGCACTCACTCTTCCAGGCTCTGCTAGGTGTACTTATCCCTCACCTCATAAACCACCAGTTTTCCTCTGAAGATGGCCATGAGGTGGGCGGGCTCCTTGCCCATTGGCACGCGCACTTGCACTGGCTGACCCTCATACTTTTGATCTAGGGTAACCGCCTGGAAGGCTGAGGCAGTTATTTCATCTTGAGAGGCATGTCGACCCTGGAGAAGTAAGGGGAACTGTAAGAAGGTTGTAGTGGAGGGACAACGAGGTACTGAGTGAGTTGAGAGGTGCACAGAGGATACTAGGAAGTCAATAGCACAGAACAAGCAAAGACATATTAACATATTCCACACAGATGAAAATAGCAAACCTACAGCACAGAGAGAGGCAGTGTGTTATTAGTACAGAGGGTGTTAATAAATCTACAGCACAGCTGGAAGCAGGGGTTCATCAGTACGGAGGGCCTAGCAATTCTAAAGCACAAAGGGAGGTAGTGTGACATTATTAGATGGCAGAATAACATGTACAAAGCATGTACAAGGCAGGCAGGAAATGGGCGGCCAGACAGGAGCTCATGAAGCACTGGTACGATTAGAGGGCATGAGCATACTCCAGGACATCCGGTGTGGGTATTGGAGCCTGTAACTCATAGGGCCCTCCATGACAAGTAGATGGGCCTTATCCAATCATTGAAAAGAAGGGCGAGGTTACCTACCTAGTAGCCCTTGACACCCCAGGAACCCTCATAGAGTCCTGCATGTCAATAGATTGAAACATTACCATGACAGGGCAGACATGACCATATTGCTGGTCACAGATGAGGGGAGAAGAGGAGGAAACTGAACAAGTTTCCAACCTCCTCTCCAACAATGTGCATGATGGGTCAGCGGAGAGAGTTTTACTCTACCCCTAATTGAAAGACCACCAGCACAGAGACTGCAAGCAGGTGCTGGGGCAGTTTGCTGGCCTGTTCTCTTTGACCCCAGATACCACTGAGTGGTGTGTGCACCACATTAACACTGGTGACTGCTCACCTGTCAAAAATAAACTGTACTGTTGTCTACTAGGTCAGAGCCAGCATCAAGACTGAGGTGGCTAAGATGCTGGAGCTGGGGGTAATTACGCCCTCTGACAGTCCATGGCACAGCCTAGTGGGGCTGGTGCATAAACCCAATCCTCAGGGAAGAAAGAAGGAGTTAAGGTTCTGTGTGGACAACAGAGGACTGAATGCAGTCACTAAGACTGATGCTTACCCTATACCTAGAGTTGACGAGCTAATTGACAGATTACTGGCTCCTAAGTATCTGAGTACTTTTGATTTGACCTCGGGCTACTGACAGATTGCCCTCACTGAAGAGGCAAAGGAAAGGTCAGCATTCTCCATACCAGAGGGGCGTTACCAGCTCAAAGTAACGCCTTTTGGCTCAAAGAATGCCCCTGCCACCTTCCAAAGGTTGGTGAACAGGGTCTTGTCTGGGTTGGAACAGTTCAGTGCAGCTTATCTGGATGATATGGTTGTGTTTAGTTCCACCTGGGAGGATCACTTAAACCACCTGAGGGAAGTGCTTCAGGCCATGCAGCAGGCAGGCCTGACTATTAGAGCAAGTAAGTGCCAAATAGGGCAGAGTTCTGTAGAGTACCTGGGCCACCTGGTAGGTGGACACCATATACAACCTCTCTGGGCCAAATTCCAAACCATTTTGGATTGGACAGTTCCTACTACCCAGACACGGGTAAGGGCCTTCCTTGGTCTGTCTGGGTGTTATAAAAGATTTGTTAGGAACTATGGGACCATTGTGGGGCCCATGAAAGAAATCACTTCTACGAAGAAGCCAAAGAAAGTTATGTGGATCCCAGAGTGTCAAAAGTCTTTTGACACTCTGGAAGAGGCTATACGTTCAGCACCAGTGTTGCTGGCCCCTGACTACTCAAAGAAATTTGTTGTTCGACACATGATTTAGAACAAAGGATTAAGCAGTGTTGGCACAGGTAGACAAGGAGGGCCTTGATCAGCCAGTTGCCTTCATTAGCAGCTGCCTTCTCCTGGAGAAAAAAATGGAGTGCCACTGATTAGGAAGCCTTTGTTTTGGTTTAGACCCTGGAAAAGCTGGGATCATACCTGTTTGGTACTCACTTCTGTGTTCAAACTGATCACAGACCTCAGATGGCTCATGCAGATGAGGGGGGAGAATCCAAAGCTATTGAGGTGATCCATTTCTCTTTACTCCATCGGGGGTGATTGGAACGATTTATAAATTAAATTAACATACCATACCATAACATACATGGGCTGGCCTTCACAGTGGAACAAAGATCTGACATTTCCCAAGCCAATGTGAACAAACTTTCCAGGTTTTGTCCCTTAGCAGATGAGGACTACCAAGCAGTAGGTTAGTTATTTATCACCTTTCATTTGGGGGGCGGGGCATGTGAGAAAGTTAACCTTTTTGCCCTGTTCACCCCCATTTTCTGACTGATACTGGTGGTAACTGACTCTGACTGTTCCCTGGGCTCTGCTCAACAGGCACAGGCCAGTGCTCTGATGAAAATGGTATATAGTAATTAGCTATAATTACAATTGGCAGTGGCAGACCCTGTAAGTCCCTAGTATGCAATAAGGAAAGGGGCATGCAAACAACCTATACGTTTCTAGTATATAATAGGGCAATAGAGTTTAGAGGCCCAGTAGAATCCCTGCACTGGTGTGTTCCATGCTGTCATTTCTTTGGAATCCTTGCTTAGCCAACTGACTTTAAAAATAATTTACCTGCAAATTCAACTTTGGTAGTACGGGCATGTCTAAATCTAGATTGTTTTTACATATCAGTCCCCCTTAAGGTCTCCCCTGGGTCCCCCAGGGGTGGGGTGCCATGTAACTATAAGCAGCGATAATATAAATATGTTTTATAAGCCCTGATGAGGGAAAAACTGCCAATTCCGTTTTCCCCATTGTAGATTATTAGTTCCATAGGCTAACATTGGCATAAAAGGGGCTATAAATGTAATTCCAAGACTTGAAAGACTCGTAGTGATAAATCCAGCAACTTGCCACTGGTGAATTTATCACGGCAAGGACAGAAAATAAATTATATAACTTTCTTTTCTGTAAGCTAAAATCCAGCATTCTAGTGGCCTCTCCTGATTGGTCAGCCTTAAAAGGCTTAGCCGAGTTGTTTTGATGAGGTAATAAGTGGCCTCAGGAAAACATGGCGGCCGCAGGTTAGAGCGGCGCGCACGCTCCTGTGAGCAACCGATCCGGAGCTACACTGCTACCGCTACGACCGTGATGTGAGAGGGGAGAGTGGGAGAAAGTGAAGAATCGGCTTCCCTTCAAGCATGTACTGACCAGCTTCTTCTCCGCAACAGCAGCTTCTGTGCTTTCTGTGCGATCTCCACGCTGTGGTCAGGTTCGGGGGTCGGAGTGCGGAGAATACGGAGAGGGGGCGGAGCCCTTCATGTTTGTGGTTCTCAGCCGCGGAGGTGTCTGCAGATGGGGGCTTGCGTCGAGGAGCCTTAAGGCTTTGGAGCCGTGTGTTGACCCGGCGTTTTTTTTTTTTCTCTCTTCGGCTGCCGCTTGGGATTAGTGCGTGTGGATGTGCCCGCCGGCAGTGTTCGTTCTGCCGATCTCCGCCTTTCATTTGTGTTGGTGGCGGGCGGCAGTAGAGATTAGAGGCGGCCGGGTGGCCGCGGCACGAAGACTGCATACGGTGGCGGAGAGTGGCGGGGGGAGCAGGAAGAAGCATAACAAGGCAACAGACGCTGAGAGAGCCGAGAGAGCGGTGGGAGCTGAGAGAGAGCTGGCCGAGCTGGAGGATCAAGGCTACATCAACGCTTGTTCAAGTAAGGTGGGATCAATTGATGCAAGGGGGCCTGCAAATAGTGACCACAACGAGGAATTAATTAGGAAGTCATAAGTGAGAATAACAAGGAGTAAGGCTAAAACCGTAGAAACTTTAGAGAACGAACTACAGGGCCCAGGGTACACTTGGGGGGAAGTTCACAGGAAGGCACAGGAGCTTAAAAAAAAAATCTGAATTAGCGATAGATACTAAAAAACAACAAAGAAACAAAAACAAATCCAAGAGTAAGAGCTCAAAAGCCCTAGGTGACATAACTCCATCACTGCGCTCTTATTTTAGAGTTCTACCTCAAGTTTTGCAGATTACGCAGATTACGCAGGATATGGCAGCAGCAGCTATGGATAGCAACAAGCAAATGCAAAGCAAACCTGACTCACTATCAACGGGGGCTGTAGTCGCTGTGTTACCACATGAGGGGCAAGAGACCGAAGTTTCAACCACCTCTCTCACACCTCTGGCCTCTAAAACCCCTACAGAGAAGGGTACTCACAGTGCTGTATCTCAAGGGGAAGCATCCCTCGATGTATCAGTTGGAAGGGAGGCCGAACAAAACACAGCTCTAGATTTTGGCAAATCGCTCGAAGCTATAGTCTCCTCCATCGCAACAATGCGAGAAGAGATCAGACAGGAATTTGCGGTCTCTAAAGTAAATCAAAATGAAATAAGAGTAACTTGTGAAGAGCTAGGACATAAGGTCGATGGCCTTTTTGTAAGGACCGAGACTCTAGAAAGCTCTGTAGGTCTTCTAACCAATAACTTGGAGTGCGCCAGATCAAAAATATATAACCTCCAAAAAGAGGGAGAAAATATGAAAGAGCGAATAGAGGTATTGGAAAACTTTTCTAGACGCAATAACATCCGTCTTTTAAAGATTCCAGAAGGGAAAGAAAATGGAGATCTCAAGGGATTGAGGTTCCGTGACAAATGTAAGTGGTGTTTTCGACTCGTACCAATATGGTCGAGTCTGGTATCTACGAACCGCAAATGACGAGTTTAGTAAGTGTGCGCAGTTTCGCTGTGCTAACTTAAACCGTTTGTTTGTTACGTGGGTTTTTCATCTGTACCCACGGGTTCCATCTTAGATACGGCATCCATTTTGTTTCTTGCCCTCAAGTAGCCAGCGAACGGACGTTGTCCGTTTCGCGACCCTGGGATTCCCAAGACATCCGCGGAAGACACATATTCTTTGAAAGTGTCTTTACGACGAGGGGGATGATACTGTAAGGCAGATGGCCCCGCTCGAGGCTCATCTTGCCGTGCTGGTCTATTGTCTCAGCCGTGCATCTCATTAGGCACGTCCCTTTGATGCCTGTAGCTCGTGTTTCCCGATACCTCCCCTTTTACACCCTTTTCCAATCTCCCCACTGTTTCCATCTTCCTCTGCACCTGTCCTTGTTCCTTCTTCGATTTTTTTTACTGCCGATTGGAATGTACTAATGGTGGGAAGATGGGTTTTTACAGTTGGGAACCGCCAAATGTTTCCGCACTTATGCCCCGGACCTTGGATGTATCAAAGTGACCAAAGTGACCCCTCTCGGGGATAATTATGGGAACCGAGTTGTAAACTTTTGTGTACCATGCAACCCTATGGGAGAAATTTGTATAAAAGGAGCGATCCTCAGTAGCAATTTGAAGCAGTCTCCTCGAACCTACATTCGTTGTACTTCCTGTGACTTCTGTGTTCCCTGCAGTAAATAAACCTTGAATCTTTGACGCCGAAGGAAGTGTCCCGTGTCTCTGTCATTCGTACGCCGGAGCAGGTTACCCACGAAGGTTTCAGGTGTTGTCCCCTGGCACCGCTGGGTCTTAAATAACCCAGTCCTTCAGGATATATAATAAAACTAATAAAAGAGGCACTCAATTTGGAAGAAACGGCTGAAGAACTTAACAAGGACATCCAGCGGATACATAGAGATCCGTTTCGTATGAACCCAGCAAGGACCAAACCTAGGAAAGTTCTAATTAACTTCCTGACGTATGCTCTTAAAGAGAAAATACTAAACTTAGCTCTGGAAGCTGGTACAATAAAAGGTCCTGACTTTTCTTTTGAGATTTGCTCTGACCTCTCAAAAACTACATTGGACAGACAGTGGGAATTGGGTCAGCGCATGGATAAATTTAGATCGTACGGGGCTACGGTGCAGATGAGATTCCCTGCATTCCTTCGCATCATGTATAATAATAAGATGCATAATGTCCGTACTATACAGGATGCAGATGAGTTGTTAGAATCCATCCGAGACCATGCTCAAGCTCAAGCCCATGACCAGGCTCACTCTCACAAGATTTAGAAATCAAACTAAGTTAGATGAGTGCAGACATAGATCCGCAGGTCTTCCAGAATTAGATGGTAGAACCTAAAAACAAGGTATATATATATATATAAACAAAAAATCACGTATGGGGGACTGGTAATATAAAAGGGAAAACCCCCCCCCAAAAAAACATGCATGATAAATAAAGATATTCCCTGGGAGACCATGCACAGGGAAGGGGGGATCGAATAAAGAAGAAACAAGCTTCTAAAAAAAAAAAAATATATATATATATATATATATATATATATATATACTTAATAAAATAAAATAGCACATACCTCCCGCCTACGATTATCTCAACATAGTGCAATAAGTTAGCTACTTGTGATCTCATCTCTTCTTTACTCGCTCACAGACCAATATACTCTCTGTGCAAGACTAGGTAGCAGTAATAGCTCATGGATGGGCTGCAGATGGGCGTTAAACTGGCTAAAGATCGAGCCAGAGTAAATAAGGGGGAGTTTCCCGGGGTAAGGGTAGGGGGGGGGGGTGGGGCTTAGATTAGAGAAAAAAAAATCCTCATCTGTGCCTCTATACTGCTGTTTTAAATATCCAATTACTACAATCTTTACAAAAACAGGTTTTTTCCATGCTAGGTTTAAGAAATTTCCACATAAATAGCAAAAGACGAAGGGTGATAGGGATAGAAGCAAAATATGACATGTACTACATTTTTGTCCTGGAACGTGAATGGTCTGCGCGTGAGAGGAAGACGTGAGCGCATACTACAATACCTGAGAGACTCACGGGCGCAGGGCATAGCGTTGCAGGAAACACACCTTCTCAGAACAGAGGCAAACACTATACTAAAAAAACATAGGTGGATTGACAAATTTTGTTCCACAGACCATAATGCTAACATAAGAGGGGTTGTGTTCATTTTTAAAAAATCTGCAAAAGCAGAAATACTAGATTGCAGGGAAGACCAAACAGGGAGATGGCTAATAGTTAGAGTTTCGCTTGATGGCCAGATTAGAACTTTGGTGGGCTACTATGGCCCAAACTCGGACGACCCATCACACCTAGACGCAATAAGGACTCAATTAATAACAGTGCAGGAGCCAATAATCTGGATGGGAGATTTTAATATTGTTCTTGATCCCAAACTAGATAAATCAATAAGGTCTAAAACTATTGGCTCTATTAAATCTAGAGAAACACTTAAAGCAATAATGACATACGTGGGTCTGGCAGATCTTTGGAGAGAAAGAGTAGGTAATAAGATGGGGGTGTCTTATAGGAACAGCCGGTTTAAACACAAATCCAGAATAGATTATGCCTTCTTTAGTTACTGTTTAAAAGACAGTCTCGAGTCAATAGATTATCTACCCTCACATCTATCAGACCACTCGGCGTTAGAGTTCACTCTTAAGGCTGACACCACTGTCAAACACCCTTCATGGTCTTTTGACAGGACACTCCTGCTTGAGGAAGACGAAGTCAACTTCCTAGTAAAGGAATCTATAACCTTCTTTGAATTAAAAAGAAATTCAGCAACCCCAACAGTCGTTTGGGAGACATTCAAAGCATTTTTAAGAGGGCAAATCACTAATAGAGCCTCTTATAGGCGGAAGGTATATTTTGACAAAATAAACAGATTAGAACAAGATATGAAAACTTTAGAGTAAAAAATGGTCTCGCCCTCAATAACAGCCGAAGAGCAAGAAAGACTGGCTGAATTGAAAGCTGAATTAGAGAATACTTTGCAGGAGAGAAGCAACAAGAGGTGGGAAGCGAGTAAATCCTCTCAATTTGAGTTTGGAGAAAGTGCAGGGAAAATTCTGGCTTGGAAAATTAAATCTGACAAAGCCCTAAATTACATCAGGGAAATCAAGATAGAAGGTGAGCCAGAGATAAGAACCACCAGCCCTGAGATAGGGAGAGTGTTTCTTGAGTTTTTTCAAGATATCTACAAAGAGGATCTCCCCAACGACCAAAACGCAAGAGATAGATGGTTAGACGCCATTACACTACCTACTTTCTCAACAAACCAGAGCAAATCATTAGAGTCAGATATTACAGAAGAGGAGGTGAAAAAAACTATTAGTCAAACTAAGAAAGGGAAAGCAGCAGGCCCGGATGGTTTGCCGGGAGAAATCTATAGATCTCTTGAGAACACTATTATACCTGTGCTAACTGAACTCTTTAATGGCATCTTAATGGAAGAACAGCCAATGCCCAAGTCTTGGGGTGAGGCCACAATTGTTCTCATCCCAAAACCAGGGAAATCCCCATTAGAATACGGGTCATACAGACCAATATCGTTACTTAACAACGATTATAAATTTTTTACAACTATCATTGCTACGAGACTGGCTAGCGTTATTGGTACTGTAGTCCATCATGATCAGAAGGGGTTTATAAAGGGGCGACAACTAGCTGAGTTAACGCAGGAATTAACTGGGGCTATAGATATTGCTACTGCTTTCTCTCTGCCCCTGGCTACCTTGACTCTAGACGCAACTAAGGCGTTTGACAGAGTCAATTGGCTCTACCTAAATAACGTCTTAAAAAAATTCAAGTGTGGGGAAGTGTTTTGCAGAACTATTAAGCAGTTATATAGTACACCATCAGCTAGGCTGCTGGTTAATGGGTCTCTGACTGAAGCATTTAGCATTACTCGAGGAACAAGGCAGGGCTGCCCGCTTTCCCCTCTCCTATTCGATTTGTACATCGAGCCTTTTGCCCAGGTGTTAAGGGAAGAGGCTAATATTCCATCTTTTTGTTTCGGAGGGTGGGAAAGACGGGTAGCATTATACGCAGACGACATCCTAGTGTTTACATCTGACCCAGTTAGGGCATTCCCAGTGGTCATACAACGGGCTGAAGAATTCGGCCATGTCTCGGGCTATGACATAAACTCGAGTAAGAGCGAAATTATGGCATGGAATCTACCCAACCTAGATGTTGGGATAAACATCTCATCCTCAATGCGGTATCTGGGAATCAAAATAACCCAAGATGTGGGCAGCCTTGCACAAACTAATTTGGAAAGAATACACAGCGAAAGTAAAAGACTTATGAAATCTTGGACACATTTGCCTCTTTCCATAACAGGAAGGGTAAATCTAGTCAAAATGTGTATTCTCCCAAAATTCACCTTTGTTTTCAATACTATCCCAATCGCTATGGACACAAAAATGATGGAAAAATGTCAAAGAGAAATTAACTCTTTTATATGGAACTACAAAACCACAGGAATAGCATGGAAGAAGCTCAGAAGAAAGAGAGAAAAGGGGGACTTGCATTGCCGGACCTAATGTACTACTCATGGGCCTTTCAGATGTCTTATTCTAGAATGCTTCTCAAAATGCCACCTAACTTACCTAATACATCCATGTACGGGGCCATGCTAAGGGGGACAAATCTAGCAGCAGATGGCTTTATGTTTAAATTTGGAAGTCAGACATTTTTCAAAAACATCAAATTGAAAATATTACACTCATGGGCCAAAAATTGGTTTAATATCAGGAAGAAACTGGGCTTATCTTATTACTCAAATCATTCCCCAATTTGGGACTCTCTCGGTCTACCCTCATGCCTAAAAGACAATCTGTCCACTATATTAGAACAAGCAGGCATTACTAAATGGGGCCAATTATTTAAAGAAAAAAAACTGATAACTTGGGATGAGCTATATGATCTAGTTGGCCCGGGGCTTTCCAGATTTAAATATATCCAACTGGATAGCTGGGCAAGATCTGAAACCCGTATAGATGGTAATATTGGGAAAACAAGTGAAACAGAACAACAATTGGTGGAACGACCACCTGGAGGAAGAGAAGTAGCCATATGGTATTGGCTTCTGCTGGAGGAAAGTGAAGGGGAGTTTAAACTCCCGGATGAGTTATCGGGGGCAGAGATTGGGCTTCCATGTGAGGAGAGGTGGATAAATTCCTTTGGTTTATTGCGTAAAATCGTAAAGCCCTCTTGGCTAGTACGAAATCTTATTTTTTCGGTACATCGGGCATACTTAACACCACGAAAACTCTCTAAATATCAACCGGATAAAAAATGTAACAAATGTAACTTAGCAGATGCATGGGATGTACACATGTTCCTAGAATGCCCAAATATAGCAAAATTCTGGGAAGACGTGAAAAACACTTTAAACTCTATACTAAATACATCCCTGTCAATAACCCTCCCACTTGTCATCTTTGGGATAACATCATAGGCAAGGAGAAGTCATTTCTTTTTTACGCAATTCTATTAGCGAGAAGACAGATCTGTATTCAATGGGTAGAGAAGACACCTCCTTTACACTGCTCATGGCTCACATCTTTATACAAGACATCCAAAAGAGATCTAAAAAGATCTGTTAGTAATAGAAACTTGGCTTTCTGGGACCTCCTGACCAACTGGAGATGATCCGGTTTTTTTTTTTCCCCGGGTCCGATGATTATGCCTGGACCAAGGGCCTGGACAGTTTCGAGTAAGGTCCGGCAGGTTGAAACATACCCAAATGGAGTCAAAAGAACGCACCCCTAACTTTTACTGTCGGAATATATCTCCTACCAACATAACACATCACGTCAGCAATGTCGTGCAAGGTGGGTGGCATTATCCGTCTAAAGGGGGAGGCAGATGAGGACAAAAGAAAAAAAATAAGTGGCCTCAGATAGCAGAGGCTATCTGGTGGCGAGAGCTCTGGAGCTGCAGAGGGTAGGTCATTAAAGGGGGCTTGGTAAATCAAGCTGGGCTTCAAAGCGAGAGGAGAACAGAAAGGAAATACAGGCCTACCTACGCCCACATCTTGTACCCCCAACCACATGGCAAGGCCAGGAAAGAAAATTGCATAAGGCCAGGAGGAGTACTAATGGAAATGAGCCACACCAGTGGGTTGGTTTAGCCAGGTCTTACTCTCTTGGAGAGGATTCCTCCATCTTGAATTTTAGAAGGGCAGTGCTCTGTGTGACAAGGAGGAATGTATTGAAATGAGGTCTGCACACAGACATACAAACAAGTCTAGATGGAGTAGTAGGAATAGAGGCTAAACCATGGCCAGAAATATAAGCCCACATAATACAATATTTCAAGCAAAAACAAGAAAAGGACAAGCAAAGGTGAGAACAGGCAGAAATGGCCACCGCTAAGTTGGTGCAAAATAAACAGTAAAAAAATCAAGTACAGAAGGATCACTTGTAGCAACTCCACAAATGACTGACTGACTGAATTATTTTTTGAGCGCTCTTATGCCGAGGCGTCTTGGCGCTGTAAAACGGAAGGGGATGCAGAGGTGGTTAGGACATAATGAAAAGCCAGGTTTTTAGCGCTTTTCTGAAGCTTACTCTATTCTTTTCCGAGCACAATGTAATGGGCATGCTGTTCACAGCTTGGTAGGAAAAAGATTTACCGCCCCACCTGGCTCTCTTTATTCTGGGCAGTTCTATTAGATCTTGACTGCAGGATCTTAACGTGCGTGACGGCACATAGCGAGGGAGGAGGTTGGTAAGCTCCTCTGATGTATTCCCATAGAGAGATTTATGGACCAGGCATAGGGTCTTGAATTGAATTCTGCGCCTAACTGGGAGCCAGTGAAGTTCCCGTATGGCTTTTGAGGTGGGGTGTCTTTTAGGGAGGTTGAGTAGGACTCTGTCTGCTGTGTTTTGGATGGACTGGAGCCTAGCAAGCTGTTTTTCCCCCGCTCCTATGTATAGTGCATTGCTATAGTCCACCCTAGACTTTTCCACTCCTTCCCCTTCAGGGAGACTGAAGGGGAAGGAGTGGAAAAGTACGAACTGCAATTGACTTCGAGAACCAGCGCGGTGCACAGCCACGCATTCCTGTGCGGAAACTTCACGACAGAGCCCGATTCATTGGGGACATCATCCTTAGCAATCACGCACAACCGCCCAGCACTTCCCTCTCCCCTTCATTTTGAATACAATTGTCTGCATTCACGGTTGGAGCCATGACCCAACAATAGAGTTACTTTTTGGTCCTGAGGAGAACCCTGGCACTCACAGGGTTTGAAACGCGTCGACCGACCCGGTCCCGGGTCATCCCTTTGAATTTAGATTGAAAATTTCTCGACAATCTACAGAAAGACTGTTTGCTTTCCTTTTAATTGTTACAAACAATTGTAAAATACGACAAAAAAGGACTCTTCATTTTTTGTGTATATAGGTTTTTTTGACACCGGGACCAGTATGGATGTGGAGTAGTATGAATGGATGGCCAAGAATGTGTTGTTTGTGAGTTTGCCTGATTTATTGTACATACCAATTTGCCTTATTCATGTTTGTATATAAATGTACATAAACCTTTTTTGTATTCCCATGCACAAAACTAAAAATGACTAAAAACTAAAATAGTCTTCAGAAGAAAATTAAAAACAAAAGTTGCAATTCATAAAGCAAGTGTCCATGTTATTTTCATGTATGCTGTTTTCTTTAGTTGGCTTTGAAAAGTAAGTTCCTCAGCACTGGCAAGTTTATTGTTTCTTTAGTGTATATTGGCTCAGCCTTGCTGAGTTTAGGAGTCAAGACCCTTTTTGTTTTCTAAACTCAATCTGTTCAGTAGCACCCCATGGTTGACGGTGTCAAAAGCCGCTGTTAGATCCAATAGGATCAAGGCAGCTCTTCCCCCATCATCCATGGTCCTGCGGATGTCTTCTGTAGCTATAATTAAGGCAGATTCGGTGGAGTGGCAGGCCCTGAATAAGTGTTGCGTTGGGTCTAAGAGATGGTTGAGATCTATGTATTTCGTGAGCTCCTGGTTCATGGCCCTCTCCAGAATCTTGGCTGGTAAAGGGAGGCAGGATATTGGCTGGTAGTGCTTGGATTCCGTGGGATCCAATGCCTCTTTTTTAAGAATAGGCCTGATACAAGTTTTCTTCCAGCTACAGGGGAAGAGACCAGAGCTTATGACTCTGTTAAGCAGCGGGGTTAGGACCGGGCTGATTGTTTCGGGGATTTGATGTAGTATGTAAGGAGGACAAGGGTCCTGAGGTGATCCTGATTTGGTCTGAGTAAGCAGAGTGGCCACCTGGGTGTCACTTAATGGTGAAAATTGTGAGAAATGGCTGTCACAATGCCAGTGCGTGTGCAGGCACCAGGAAGGCAGCCAGTAAGTAACATGAGAAAGGGACGATTAGGTTTTCAGGAGGCCAAGGACCAGTACAGGGAAGAAGACCAGGAGGATATAGGGTAGGACAGCAATTATTGTGGTAATATGGGTCATTTTGAGAGGGAATGTAGAGTAAAAAAGAACAATGTAAATGATAAATCCAGTATTTGTAAAGCGCACAGCTACCCGGAGGCATCCCGGCGCTGGGGGCCGTCGGGAAGATTAAGCAAGCTATTGCCCAGAGTCACATGGTGCTGGGCTGATCTGTCACTGGTGCCGGGGAGCGAACCGTGAGCCCCAGCGTCCGGTGTCAGTCGCCTTGGCCGCTGCGCTACACCTCTTCCCTTGAATGAGCAAGCACCGGGATGGATTGTTCCACAAAGGCAGATGGGGCCACAACAGATGCAATGGGGTCCCCAACAACTCTCACAGGTTCCTCAGGTTAAGTGGCCCACACAACAAGGACAAATGTCACAGAGCATATCCCAGCTTGTCAGAAACACTGCAGGAGGTACCACACAGGCCCAGATGGGAGGAGGTAATCCCTTTACTGTACAACCCCAAATGTTTATTCAGGGATGCCAATCAACAGTTATACACAATGACAGAGGCCACAGACAACCATTATGTGTCCAATACAATCGGTAACCCACAGATCAGATGAGGAACCCACTGTGACGTGTGCCATAGAAGGTCACCGCTGGGGCCACTAAATCTTGTTTAAAGGAGGGAACACTACCACTCTCTCACAAGCCAATAGACACACAAGCGTTTTGTGGGGCTGTCAGGAGGGTTCCTTTCACTGAATCATTAAGCATGACAATAGGAGGCACGCGGATTGAAGGACTATTCTTATATTCTCCAGAGGCATTGGTCAATATTCTTGGAGCAGGCCTGATGAGTAAGCTGAATATGACCCTCTCTTTTTTGGAAGATGAATCGATGGGTTGTTACACATCTGGTATTACACCAGGTAGGATGTTGTCACTTTTAGCCCATGAGGACTTTGAACCGCACGTCAGAAAAATTCCTGTAGGTACCGAAGCCTGTTTACGCAGCATACATATTTTTATAGCGAATACACCAGTGCTATTGGGGCAGACAGTGGTTATGTCACACCCTGTCAGCCGATGGGGCTGGGGGTTCACGTGCAAGCGGAGGAGCATTTGCGGAACTGAAGCACAAGGAGGTAATGTGCAAGAAAGTGCTGCAATATGACTGACTGACAATAAAGTGCCGGGTGGAGGGATGCAAGCGAGTAGGTAAGAGTCTGATCCCACTGGTGTGGACCAGTCCAGGCCCCTTGTACAGTCCGTTCCGGGGTGTAGAGGCTGTTGGGAATGAAGCCCTACTATTACCATAGAAAGTTTGAGGCTGACTGATGACCATTTGTCAAGAAGATGTTTCCCTTCTCCCTGTTCAAGTGGCACTGATGATGAGGGCCCTTCCTCTTCTACTCTCCTTCCCTGAGGGACTGCCCGAGGCCGGTTGTAGAATTATACTCCACGTCCCTTGGATCCTTTTGATTTAATGAGCATTAGGAAATAATTCCCTACTATCTGAGAAAACCCTACTCACATCTGGGAGAACCTACAGAGTGTGTTTGAACCTAAATGGGTGTCTGTGAATCAATGAATGGTGTTGGTGGTGCTGAGATAAGTCAGAGGAAGATTAGTGAAGAAGAGAACATGGCAGAGAATTGCCCTTGCAATGAAGGAAAGTTGAGTGCAACAAAGGATGGATTGTTGAATGCAATTGTAGATGAATGTCTGGTGAAAACTAGTTGGAATAAGATCTCTAACTTTAAACTAAATAAGAGTGAAGCAACGGTTGACTATTTGGACACACTTAAGGATGTGTTTAAAAGGTACCCGGGTATAGTCTATCCAACAGAGGTGGCTCAGGAAGCTGTAGGTGTTGCTTTTACACAGGGATTGTTACCAAATGTTATCTGCATTAGAGAACAGACCAAGAAATTGGGCGAGTTGGTGGCGGTCGCTAACCGCTGCTTTGTTTTGCAGGAAAGGAGAAAGAGAATGCAGAACTGAAGTAGATGTTTCTGAAATTGTAGACTATACAGAGAACATTGAAAGGTGTGGGATGGGAAATCCTGAAAATGAGGAAGAAAAGGGACAGGAAGAGGAGAAGAAAGAGTTGAAAGGTACAATGGATGGGGCAGGGGAGAGGCCCAGGAGCAGGAGGTTCATGTTCTGATTGTGGGCAATTTGTTGGTTGCTTATAACTCCTATCCTGTGTTTTAGGACAGCTCAATAAATTCTGGCAGCCATGAACCCCTTTATCCCAGAGTCCACTGTAGATTGTGTCAATAATGGCACTACTTGTCTCATTGGCACAGGTGTTAGTCACTCAGCTCTACAGGCCTCTGAATTCTCCACTTCACACCTCTCATGATTGTTCAGAGATGAGTCGGTGTTACTAACCTACAACACCCTCATGATATTTCTGAGCCCGTGTTTATCTCCCTGGTATTCATTAGTGATAAACATCCCCAGCTCATCTGATAAGCAGAGACAGTATTTGCAAATTAAGCTGTAGTATATTTTGTACTCCGGAAGTGGTGTTCTTAAATATACCCTATGATCGTCCAATCAAGCCCTCGCCGCAATTCAGCGAATTCACAGATCCACCATGGGAGGAAGATCCTTCTCCTACTTGGCGGCCAAGATCTGGAACTCTCTCCCCACCCACCTCCGCCTTACACAGAACCATCTCTCCTTCAGAAAGGAACTAAAAACTTGGTTATTCGATATGTAAAGCACCTCCCTCCTTCAAGCGCCTTGAGACCCTCTGGGTGAGTAGTGCGCTATACAAATTTTGGAACTTGAACTTGAACAAGAAAAGAGGGTACTCACGCTGTTGTGTGAGAGTATATGTTTCCAAAGTGATGTGAGTGAAACTACCATGTCTTCTGGTTTAACTTAATTGTTTTCACAGATATCCGCATTGCAGTCCACAGGGGTCCACAATGTGGGGTTTATGTTATCAATGAAACTAATGAAGGTGAAGGGTGGTCCTCCAAAGAAGCTACTCAGATACCCCAGTACCAAATACCCCAGTACATGTCGAAACCTGAGACGGAGGAAGGGATCCACCATGTACTGTCTATTGTTAGCAAATGTAACACCTCAATTCTCCAGATCCGCAAGGCAGGGAAAACCAGCGTGTAGAGGATTGTTCAGGATGTTAGGGACTTTAATAATAACATTTCCCCATGCTTCCCATTGTCTCTAACCCCGCCACAATCCTTTCTTGTATCCCCATAAACACCCAACACTTTACTGTGGTTAATTCTGTTCCACTTTCTTCTCTATCCCCATATACGAGTAGAGTCTGCACTCTGTACCTCTTCATGTTTAGATTAAGAAGATCCCAACTTTTATTAAAAGGACTTCATCAAGGATTTGTGGAGAGCCCCCTGAACCTTTTCACAAACTCTAAAGAGGGATCTAGACAGTTTGTTTTTTCCCCGTGAGCTACTTTACTTCAATATGATGACAATTTGCTTTTGGCATCTGTTGCTGTGTATCACTGCAGGGTGGATTCCATCTGTCTCCTTACTGCACTGGCTAATAAAGGGCACGAGACTTCAACGTTGAAATTGCAGTTCTGCCTTCCTGGCGTGAGATGCCTTAAATCTCTGCCTGTAAACACCACCTGTCTTATGAACGAGTTGAGGCTATGCTTAAATCGTGCTGCTGTGTAACTGTCTCCCAGGTGCGTACCTTTTTGGGCATGCAGACAGTGGATCTTGGCCCATTCTGAAATTATGATGCCTGTGCAAGATTATGTCACAAAAGACACCCTTGGGCACTGAAAGTGATCTGCTGAAGCAGAAATTGCATTTGTGAAAATGTATTAGGCACAGACTTTCTCACCTGCTTTAAGGCTCCCTGAATATGCTAATCCTACTCTGTATTGTCCTGAAGGTTATGGATTTGCTCTTTGAGTGTTGGTACAGAGCCATGGGGATCAGAAAAAAAAGCATAGCTTATTATTTTTTAACCCTGGAACAGGTTGCGGTCGGGCTCCCACCATGCTGAGACATCTGAAAAGGATGAAATGAGTTCACATTTATCTACCGCTGTGCCTCATTCTGTGCCAGACTCCCCCTCACAAAGAAAACTCAGCACTTCTCTACAACTCAGTATGCATTTCAAATCAAATCAAATCAAATATTTCTTTATTCGGCACTTAAAAAGATACCATAAAAGTACATAAAAACAGTTAAAAATAAATTAAAAAATAGTTCATCCTATACATTTAATTTCATTTAGTCCAATGTCTCAATTTACAGGGCATCATATTCAGCTCATCTCTTTTGAGTTCCTTAGCCTCACTGCCATCTTAATAAAACTCGTAATACCGAAAAGGGTATATGCATCATTAGCCTTCTGTAAAAACATTAATGCTACCTTAGCATGTTTAAATTTGGCTTGTTTCAGTAATCCCACCAGGAACTTTCGCCTAGGTAATGAGTAAAAAGGACACAGCAAAACAAAATGAAGGGTATCCTGCGGAGACCTATTGTCGCAGCCGCAGGTACCCTTCTGCTCGACCGTTAAGGTAAAACCGGGGGGATCAGCCAACAAGTGGTGCAACAGGTTAAATCTAAAACGGGTCATATAAAATCTGTCCTGTGCATTATGGATCAGTGAGAGATAGGGTTCCCTTCCAATCTCTATTTTCAATAATCTATAAGCCACAACTGTAGATTTACACTCTTCAGTAGACACCCTCCTGGCAATTGTCCATTCCCCAAACATTTTCTTGACCGTGGTTTTATTCTGGGCAGTAAGGGCTTCAGGTTCCGTGAAGAGGTTCTTACAGCCAACGGCCTCTAGGGTGCACTTTACATAAGGCCAGGGTATAGAGCTCCATTTGTCTCGTTTCAAACAGTCTGCGATAATTTGTCTACTACTAGTATGCATTTTTTACTGATGTCCACTTCCCATATGACCATGACCTGGTGTCCAGCCCTGAACCCCGCCTCTTTAATGCTCACAAATAAGGTAGGGGAACCCCATGATGGCCTCCTCGTCACCGCGCATGTAACCAAACCCGGTGTGAATTTAACTGATCTGCCCAGTCTTCACTGCGAGTTAATATAGTTTATTATAGATCGTGTCTCAAAAACAATTCTGGGGTCCTGGGTGCTGGTGATGCTGTGTGCGCCGTGTATCAGATTGTGGAGGTTTGTCATTGCCAAATGTGGGGTCTGCCTGAGCTGCAGAGCTTCTTCCTCTCAGCAGTGCCTGTATGTACCCAATGAAATGGCTGTGTACACAAATTCAAGGCATACATTCGGAGTAACGCCCAACTTTGGGCTCCTTTGGCTGCAGATGGGTATAGTAACATTAGCCAGAACCCCATTAAGATGTTCAAACCCCTTTTAAGTGCCTTACGGGTATCTAAGAAGGTGGCGGTGGTGAAGGGAGCCACGCACCAGCATCCTCACCATGATATCTGAAGGGGTACCATCCTGGCTAGTTCAGCCACCAGGAATGCTGCTTTGTATAAACCCACTGATGTTGCCATGTGTGTTATGAGAACTGACTTGTTTCCCTGAACAACACTAAAAGATCTGCCTCAATTGCAGTAGAAAGCCTCGGAAAATTGAAAGAAATCCTCTATCAAGCAGAAATATTAAAAAAAGGCCCTGACGGGGTGGGGCGAAACACCATTGGGCATTTGGTGGTACATACATTTCTAAATCTCAACATTGCCAGGTTGTATCATGGGGCAGTTCATGTGAGGAGGGATGGCGGGCTATGAGCCACAGCAACTTATTGACATGCACCCCTCTCTTCGGTGTGCACCTGTTACAACGCATTTTTTACAACGCACTACTGTTACAACGCATCCATTACAACGCGGATACTGTTACAACTCATGTTTTTACAACACATTTTTTTACAACGCAGGTACCTTTACAACGCATACCATTACAACGTAAGTATTGGTAAGTACATAGTTATTTTTTAAATGTTATATGTTTGGGGTAAAGGGGTATTTTTAGGGGTTAGGGTCAGTTTTGGGTTTTTGGGTAAATGGGTATTTTTAGGGTTCAGGGTCAGTTTTCAGTTTTTGGGTAAAGGGGTATTTTTAGGGTTCAGGGTCAGTTTTCAGTTTTTGGGTAAAGAGGTATTTTTAGGGTTCAGGGTCAGTTTTCAGTTTTTGGGTAAAGGGGTATTTTTAGGGTTCAGGGTCAGTTTTCAGTTTTTGGGTAAAGGGGTATTTTTAGGGTTCAGGGTCAGTTTTTAGTTTTTGGGTAAAGGGGTATTTTTAGGGTTCAGGGTCAGTTTTCAGTTTTTGGGTAAAGGGGTATTTTTAGGGTTCAGGGTCAATTTTCAGTTTTTGGGTAAAGGGGTATTTTTAGGGTTCAGGGTCAGTTTTTAGTTTTTGGGTAAAGGGGTATTTTTAGGGTTCAGGGTCAGTTTTCAGTTTTTGGGTAAAGGGGTATTTTTAGGGTTCAGGGTCAGTTTTCAGTTTTTGGGTAAAGGGGTATTTTTAGGGTTCAGGGTGAGTTTTTAGTTTTTGGGTAAAGGGGTATTTTTAGGGTTCAGGGTCAGTTTTCAGTTTTTGGGGTACAGGGTAAAAATAAATTAAATTAAATTTTAAATTAAATTATTTAATAGTAAATAAATTAAATTAAATTACATTGCATTATTTTTGGGGTTGAGGGTCAGTTTTGAGTTTTTGGGGTACAGGGGTACAGGGTAAAAATAAAGTTATATTTTTTTTAATTTTCAATAATTAATTTAAATTATATTTCATAAAATTACTTTAATTTATTTTTGGGGTTTAGGGTCAGTTTTCAGTTTCTGGGGTACAGGGGTACATGGTAAAAATAAAGTAATATTAATTTAATTTTAAAATAATTAACGGAAATTAAATTATTTAAAATTACATTAAATTATATTTTTAAAATTAAGTTACTATTATATTATTAATATTAACATATACTTACCAATACTTACGTTGTAATGGTCTGCGTTGTAAAGGTACATGCGTTGTAAAAAAATGCGTTGTAAATACATGCGTTGTTACAGTATCCGCGTTGTAAAATCCGCGTTGTAACGGTATGCAGAGTAAAAGTCCGCGTTGTAACATCATATATCCCTCTCTTCTTTCAAAGCCCAGAGTTCTGGCCAGTCCTGTGCCATCTGCTTGTCACACAATGAATTAGAAAAGAGAGGGGACATTATGGTACGAGGTGAGCTTACAAGCATTGAATGAGGCAAGGACGATGACAGAAAACCATGAGTTAAGCTTGCAAGCTGCTGGAATTGAGTGAGCTTGTCAGTTGATATAACTGAGTGAGATACAAACCCTTGAGTGACCCAGCCAATAACAGTAGATAACCTGGGGCAGTCGACTGCACTTGGGCGATCACGTGCATCTCACCTGCCAGACGTAGAGGATGTAGTGCTTTTTGTTGTTGACCAAATAAGTGTAGAGGATGAGGTAGCAGTCGCCGCCATAGAAGTGACCTAACCAGCGCTTCTCCACCGGCACCAGCTCCAGGTTCTCCACTCGCCAGACCTGCAGAGAAACATGGAAGGGTGAGCGTTGCAAGGTATTGAAGGATGAGCATTGCGAGGTATGGAAGGGTGAGCATTGCGAGGTATGGAAGGGTGAGCATTGTGAGGTATGGAAGGGTGAGCATTGCGAGGTATGGAAGGGTGAGCATTGCAAAGTATGGAAGGGTGAGCATTGTGAGGTATGGAATGATTAGCATTGCGAGGTATGGAAGGATGAGCATTGCGAGGTTTGGAAGGATGAGCATTGCGAGGTATGTAAGGATAAGCATTGCGAGGTATGGAAGGATGAGCATTGTGAGGTTTGGAAGGATGAGCATTGCGAGGTATGTAAGGATAAGCATTGCGAGGTATGGAAGGATGAGCATTACGAGGTTTGGAAGGATGAGCATTTCCAGGTATGGAAGGGTGAGCATTGTGAGGTTTGGAAGGATGAGCATTGCAAGGTAGGGAAGGGTGAGCATTGCGAAGTATGGAAGGGTGAGCATTGTGAGGTATGGAATGATTAGCATTGCGAGGTATGGAAGGATGAGCATTGCGAGGTTTGGAAGGATGAGCATTGCGAGGTATAGGAAGGTATGGTGATGCAAGGAAGGACGAGTCTAATGAGGTATAAAAGGATGTCATTGCAAGGTATGGAAGAATGAGCATTGCGAGGTATGGAAGAATGAGCATTGCAAGGTATGGAAGGATGAGTATTGCGAGGTATGGAAGGGTGAACATTGCGAGGTATGGAAGGGTGAACATTGTGAGGTATGGAAGGGTGAGCATTACGAGGTATGGAAGGGTGAATATTGCGAGGTATGGAAGGGTGAGTATAGGAACGTATGAAAGGGTGAGCATAGTGCTGTATGGAAGGATGAGTCTAGAGCGGTATGGAAGGGTGAGCATTGCGAGGTATGGAAGGGTGAGTATAGGAAGGTATAGTGATGCATGGAAGGACAAGTCTAGTGAGGTATAGAAGGATGAGTATTGCAAGGTATGGAAGGGTGAGTATGGCCAGGTATGGAAGGGTGAGTACATGAAGGTATGGAAGCGTGAGTCCAGTAAGGTATGGAAAGGATGAGTACAACAAGGTATGGAAGCATGAGTACAGTAATGTGTGGAAGCATGAGTACAGCAATTTATGGCAGCATGAACACAGCAATGTATGAAAGCATGAGCTAGGTACGAAAGCATGAGTATAGCAAGTTATAGAAGCATGAGTATAACAAGGTATGGAAGCATGAGTATAGCAAGGTAAGGAAGCATAAGTACAGAAAGTTATGGAAGCATGAGTATTGCATGGTATGGAAGCATGAGTACAACAAGGTACGTAAGCATGAGTATAGCATGGTATGGAAGCATGAGTATAACAAGGTATGGAAGCATGAGTTTAGCAAGGTATGGAAGCATGAGTACAACAAGATATGGAAGCATGAGTATAGCAAGGTATGGAAGCATGAGTACAGAAAGTTATGGAAGCATGAGTATTGCATGGTATGGCAGCATGAGTATATCAAGGTATTGTAGCAAGGTATGGAAGCATGAGTATAACAAGGTATGGAAGCATGAGTTTAGCAAGGTATGGAAGCATGAGTACAACAAGGTACGGAAGCATGAGTATAGCAAGGCATGGAAGCATGAGTACAGTAAGGGTGCACAGGCAAAATATCGACTCCAAAATATCGACTGGACATAATATCGAGTTTTAAATATAGACTGGACAAAATATCGACTGGACATAATATCGACTACAAAAATATCGTTTTTCAGGTAAGTGAAGTAATATCGACTGTATAAAATATAGATAGCAAAAATATCGAATTTATAATAATATATAATATTTTATAGTGTATTTTTATGTAATAATATGTGTGAAAAGTGGGTATTAATGTTATAAAATATTTTATAAAATGAATTTTGTTTTTATAATAATTGCGTAATGTTATTCTGTAGCGGGTTGTGGGTTTATAGGGGAATAGGGTGGGAAGTAATTTAATAATAATTAATTAATTAATATATGTTTGTAAATATATTTTAATTAATACTTAATTGATAATTAATTAATAATAATTAGTTAATTAATTAATATAATTTTGTACATATTTTGTATTAGTAATAACTTGGTAATTAATTAATTGTAATTAGTTAATTACATTAATTAGAATACATTTTAATATATATAATTTTGTGTTATTGTTAAGTAATTAATTGGGGAAAAATAATATTAATTATTAAAATAATTACAGCTAATGTGCTAATATATTTACTTGATTGTTATTGTTAATTAATAATTATTTGGTAATTAAATAATATTGATAAATTTTGGGTAAAGGAGTATTTTTAGGGTTCAGGGTCAGTTTTCAGTTTTTGGGTAAAGGGGCATTTTTAGGGTTTTGGGTCAGTTTTCAGTTTTAGGGTAAAGGGGTATTTTTAGGGTTCAGGGTCAGTTTTTAGTTTTTGGGTAAAGGGGCATTTTTAGGGTTCAGGGTCAGTTTTCAGTTTTTGGGTAAAGGGGTATTTTTAGGGTTCAGGGTCAGTTTTCAGTTTTTGGGTAAAGGGGCATTTTTAGGGTTCAGGGTCAGTTTTCAGTTTCTGGGTAAAGGGGCATTTTTAGGGTTCAGGGTCAGTTTTCAGTTTTAGGGTAAAGGGGTATTTTTAGGGTTCAGGGTCAGTTTTGGGTTTTTGGGTAAAGGGGTATTTTTAGGGTTCAGGGTCAGTTTTGAGTTTTTGGGTAAAGGGGTATATTTTAGGGTTCAGGGTCAGTTTTCAGTTTTTAAACGATATTTTTGCTAATCGATAATGTGACCGTCGATACTCTTTGGAGTGGGAATAGTATTTTTTACACTTCTGGTATTGTACGGTAATATAATAGTATCTTATTTAATTATAGTATGTTACTATATATATATGTTTTAACAAATAAGATTGTAAAAAATTATTTTTATTATTTTCTTTTATTATTTAATTATTATAATTTAATTTAAGTATTTTTAAGTATATTTTAGTAATTAAAAATTAATATTAATTTAATTTAACACTGTTTTTAATAAAGTCGATATTTTTTACATCTATATTATTGTAAACGATATTTTGTACTCAATATTTTTGTACTTACCTGTTTGTAGATACAAACTCGATATTTTGACTGTCGATATTTTGTCCACGATATTTTGGCAAGTCGATATTTTGTCCCTCGATATTATTTCAGTGATCCTACAGTAAGGTATGGAAGCATGAGTACAACAAGGTACGGAAGCATGAGTTTAGCAAGGTATGGAAGCATGAGTTTAGCAAGGTACAGAAGCCTGAGTATAGCAAGGTACAGAAGCCTGAGTATAGCAAGGTATGGAAGCATGAGTACAGAAAGGTATGGAAGCATGAGTATAACAAGGTATGGAAGCATGAGTTTAGCAAGGTATTGAAGCATGAGTTTAGCAAGGTACAGAAGCCTGAGTATAGCAAGGTATGGAAGCATGAGTACAGAAAGGTATGGAAGCATGAGTATAACAAGGTATGGAAGCATGAGTTTAGCAAGGTATGGAAGCATGAGTTTAGCAAGGTACAGAAGCCTGAGTATAGCAAGGTATGGAAGCATGAGTACAGAAAGGTATGGAAGCATGTGTATTGCATGGCAAGGAAGCATGAGTCTATCAAGGTATGGAAGCCTGAGTATATCAAGGTATGGAAGCATTGACTGTAGCAAGGTATGGAAGGGTGAGTAAAACGTGACTGAGTGTATCTTTTTAACTGCTGCAGCACTGGACAACCACCATGTATTTGTAGTTAGATTTCTTCTGCCTAGCCTTGAAACAAATAGGGTAACTGGGTGTTATGAAATCACCTGCACCACAGAACCCAAAGACATGTGAGTAAACAATTACACATGCTGATTTAAGGAATACCTTTCCTATCACCTTACATGGAATAAACTCATAAATGTGTAATTCTTCAATGAGGATGGTTTGCTGCACATATAGGGGCTTATTTATGAGAGGCGTGCATCATTTTTTCACCACGTCAAGTGGTGCCTGCGTGACGCAGGACTCTCATTTTGATTTATGCCGCCATGCAAAGCCACCCTGTGTAGCGTTATAAATCACGTGTAAGGCGAAGCAGCACAAATCTCTGCATAGCCTCACTCTGGCCCCAGGAGAGGTTCCATGGGCATTGCAGTGGGTTTTTGCCCAAAACACCCATGGAATTTGACGCATCCCCAGATTTACAGAGTTTTGTAAACCTGGGAAGCACAAAATCCGTACCCTTCCTGAGGAGAGGCGTAAGGAAGAGAAATATGTTTATTTCTCCTTGTTTTTCCCTCTTTCAATGTATGCGTTGTGCAGCTCACATAGAAAGAGGAAAACACCTCTTAGGATTGTTTTTGTGCAGGATGGTGCAAGGGTGCCTAGCTTGGCGCTAAGGTGGCGAAACAGCGCCAGTGCAACGAGAAAGGACAGGAATGAACTGTATTGCTTAAATACGGTGCCTTCCTGCCATTTCACTTTGGAGACTGCTCAATGCCAAAATCCCTTAAATGGCCCCTTAGTTTGAGTTCCTGCTTTAAGTAAGTGGGCTAATATTTCAGATATTAGAAGACAAGCTTTCTTAGGGCGAGATCTAAAGGAGTCCTAAGCCAGATCCACAAAGATCTTCAGACCTGGCTTGGCAGGACACAACATTCCTCCCAAATTTTATTAAAAACAAAACAAAAAAGACTAAAGTCCAACCTGTGGGAAGGAATGAAAAACAACTAACACAAATCAAGCATTACAGCTTCGAGAGGCAGTCCGCAGGACAACGGTGGACAGGTGCAGCTGGGAGCATCTCGGCATGGATCCATAATTTAACCAGGTACCTCTAACACGAACACAGTGCCTATGAAGTCCGACTCCCTCTGCATCACGTCAGGTGAGTGACCGTCCACATATGTGGTGTTGATCAGTCCATTGTGCTCTCGCTGTGATGCAGTTGGTTATTTATAGTTCAAACTTTGGTGCATCAGGAGCGTTGGTGGAGTCCATTGTGAACGCTTGCCGATGGTGTTGCTTGATGCACCGAAGACGGCCTTGGTGTACTATGCCCTGTTTAAATCTGTTACACGGGTTGTCTACCTCCCGAAATCTAGCCATGGGCAATTAGTCAAGTCCAGCTCTCCCGCTTGGGGAGGCCCCTTGGTTGAGTTGCCACAGGACTGCCTGTGGGCTGCACTGGGACTGCATACGTGTCTGCATAGGGGCAGCCACAAGACCACCTCAGAGCCAATGCCTGGTCACTCGTGTAACGCCAGGGGTGGAGGTGTCCTGGTTAGAACATGCTCTCGCTACCGGGATCAGGATGCGAGTGAGTTGAGCAGGTGGTCACTAGTTCTTCAGATCGTTACTGGTATGGTGACGGTGCAGGACTTCAGTCTTGTTACTTGATGCTTTAGGGGTGATAGTGATCCACATGGCAAATGGTGTTGTGGTTGCTGTTGGACGACTCTTACGACAGGTGGCAATGACTGGCATGGAGGAAGAGTGACTGGATGGGCTTTGCAATGAGGTAGCTCATTATATACTTGGTTCAGCTCTTCTTTGGCATGTGCATTTGAAAGCAGGGATGCTGTTTGCTGTAAGCAGCCGGTGACACGTGGCTGGCCGGTCACATTGTGAAGCGTCGGGCCTCTGAAGGCAGCTTACCTTCGGCACTCCCTATGAGCTTTCTCCCATGACATCAATGCACCCTAGTGGCAGGCTTATGTTAGTAGGTGCACTTAGCTAGTGGTATGAGTCCTCATTCTCGCACCTGTGGTCGTCCGTTCTTCTGTGTGACAGGATTGTCACACTCCTTTCTCTCCACTCCTTTTCTTCACAATGTGACAACAAGCCACTCTCTCCTCTTTGTACTTGCTGTGAGATGTAGCAACCGGCCACGTATTATCAGCTCTTTTAACAGGGACGTCCTGCCAGCTCCATCATGTCTGTTGGACTGGGCACCTTCTCTGGTCACGGACCACTAGCCGGTCCGGTCCTGTCTGTAGGACTGTAGGACTGGGCCTCTTCTCAGGTGCATGAGTCATTTTGTGGACGGTAGTGGAGGTAGGTGTGTTTTGATGGATCTGATCTGCAGCCTCTTCCATACATTTCTTTTCCTCGACAAGGTATTTCGGGTGCAACTCATGATCGCCGTGTAAGGTGAGGATCTCCTTTCTTCTGCAGTGGTGGCAGCTCGCCACCAGGGGAAATGCAACTCTCCTCATGCTTGTATTTGGCCGATGCGCGATGCAGTCATAAGGCAGTATTGGGGGCACTCCCTGGATAGTCTAGTGCGGTTAGGGTGAACACGATCTCATTCTTGCATTCGACCCACGCGGGGCGCCTCCTCTGAGGTCTCTTTGGTTCTTCGCTTTATTGATGGCAGGTAAACTCCTTTCCCCCTCCTCTTCGCTCGAGGGCGTAGTGCTTGTGCCTCGAGGCTGCACCGTTGCATCGCTGGATCCTGCTCAGGTTCATACTTGTTTGATAGGGTCGGTCCCTTCGTGTGACACTCTCCTTGATAGGCCAACAGTACAGTACCCATTCAGTGCTGGTGCAGCTGACTGGCACAGACCCCTTCGTGCAGCCATTCATTGTCTACGCGTCCCAGTGAGTAAACGCTCAGTCTGTTTCATGTCTTGCACATGTTGGCTGCTCCTCTCTTGTGCTTCCTGCCACTGACAACCACCCTCTTACACCACCCTCCTTTTAATGTGATGGCTCCAGTCTGTCATCACCCACTCCAGGGTAAGTGCTGTCCCTTGACAAAGGAGGGCTCTAGAAACAGGCGTTACGCATCCAGGGCAGAGAGCGGTCTTGGGCTACAATGCAGCGCTCTCCTCACTCCGCCATGGGTCTGGAGGTGCTGCTGCATTACATGTGCACCACGGCAGCCTTTCAAGTGCTACGGCCGACCCTGCTTTCTTTGGGCTTTACTGAACTTGCTGCGGGGGTGATGCTCCCAGGGGTAAACAGCTGTGGGCTGACCTATGCTCTACTCCCTCACGGCGGGGTCTCAGCAGGACGCCGTACAGCGCCACTCTGTAGCTCAGCAGGTGAGTGTAGAGCAGGGCCGGACTGGCATTTGCGGGCACCGGGCATTTCCCCGGTGGGCTGGAGGGGTGGGGGCCGGTTTTGTGGCTGCAGGGGGCCGCTTTTCTTACAGAGTGCCGGTTTTGTAGCAGCGCTGCAAAATCGGCCCTCTGTAAGAAAAGCGGTAGCAGTGCTTTGCGGGTAACAACCCCCTCCCGTCCCGTTACCAGGGCCGGTGGAGAAGCAACCTGCCAGGGCTGGTTGCTGGTCTCAGTCCGGCCCTGGTGTAGAGCAGTGTGCTGTGCCGGTTTCTCCGGGGCTGAGAATGTTTAGGTGGCTACAACCAGTACTGCTTATCCTCTGCGGGCAGGGCCTCCTCTTCACTGGTATCACTGGTATCATTGGCATGCATGCCGACACTTCAAGCACGGTGATAGCTACACAGTTCCCCGTTTTTCGGGGCCCTCACTGCAGGGCCGATCAATACGGCGGGTGTCAGCCGCTGTGCTGGGCTTTGTTTCACCTCGAGGGGACCGGGTCCTCGGACTTCGGCGTCCTCACAATGGCGCTATCTGGGCTTCTTCACACTGCTCGCTGACTCGCTCAGGCTCGCAGCAGGAGTCCGGCAGCAGTAGTGGCGAGGGGTAGGGGATGAGCGGTCTCCGTTTCCTCCTCGATCACCGCGAGGTGACAGTTCACCCGCTTCTAGGGGAAATGTGTAGATAATCACAGCAGTGCCTATAGGAGTTTCTGTTCCTCCAGGCATGTGATAGCGGCGGTGCCTTAATGCAGATATCCCTCTCTTTTACAGCAGATGGCCCGCACAGCAGGTGGGGTCAGACTCACTCGTCGCCAACGTGGTGTCCTGGGCCATAGGCCCACATGCCGATAAATGATTGACACAGACACCGTTAGTAGGTTACTTAAACTGATCACGAGCATGTGCACTTGGCCTCTTTTATTGGCAGGGTCACCTGACCAGTGACGCCTGTGTTGGATGGGTGTAGGGTGGGTGTTGGACTTGGCCCATTTTCCCAAACTTTTTTGCTTTTCACCCCCCCTATTTTAGGATGTCTCCCCCATGGTAGAGAACTGCCTAGGCCATGTGTGGTGTGAGATGTCATGTGAAATGTAATGCAATGGTGTGCGCACCTATAATTCCCCCATCAAGAGAATGTACCCTGGTAACATGCTGCGTTTAAAATGGATGCCATGGCTGTGTGTGGTGCCAACTGACTGTGGTAGGTTAGCAGTCTAGATGTTCGGTTCTCAGCCATCCCAGCTTTTGGAGGGAAAGCCTGGCACCCAGGGTGCTCTACTCCTCCCCCTGAGCCAGTTAGAACCAGTTCCCCAGGGGCTTCTGGCACTGCCTGGTAGGTGGGGTGAGGGGCGCATAAATAGGGGGGCTGTGCCACCATGTGCTCGGATAGAGCAGGGACATGAACTTGAGGGTACCTGCTGCCAGGGGGTGCAGCCGCATTGGCATGTGTGCTGGACCCTGTACCCAAGTGAAACCCCTCTGCTGTCCATAGGGCTAATGGAAGCCCCACTGCAGGAGTAAAGGCTTCTGTACAGGAGGAGTGCCACGCTACAGAGGAGGATGGTTGCTAGGACCTACCGCCCTGTCCTGATGAGTAACCACTGACTGCTTACCTTACCCAGTCGTGCCAGCTGCTCTGCTACCTGGCCCCTGAAGACGGAAGGAGCGCTACTAAAAGTACCAGGGGAAGAGGAGTGTCTGTTGTCATGTTCTAATCTAGGACCCCGATCAATATTGTGACCTTATGCCCCAATACGGGTATAATCCATCCATACCCCTATAATGGCATAAACGATCAGAGCCATATTTTAGAAACTCGTCTCTGGCATAAACGATCAGAGCCATATTTCAGAACCTCGCCTCTGCAGCTCATTACAGTAGATGACACAGCAGAAGCCACTATCTTGGATTCCTAGATTACACACTGAGTTCTTTCACCAGATAAAACCCCCAGCAACCTGGGAAAGCCCCGCTTGCTATGTTTTGATTAGTAATAGAACTCTAATGAGCACTGTAAGAACGACCGGTTCTTAGTGACATCTTTATTGACATCTTATGTCCAAAAACTTACGTCAAACCAGGCACCTTTCAGGTATAAATAATACCAGCATTGCCTTAAGCAAACGCGACAGCGGTGGTGGTAGAGAATACAGGAGCAGAACAGCTGTCCCTTGCAGAGCCCAGCAGATGCGAGAAGCCCACGGACGCTGCCCCTCCTCCTCGACGCGCTGAGAAAGACGCTGTCTTTTCTCCTGCCGAGAAATTCCAGCTCCGGCGTTTCCAGCCTACCCTTGCGGGTAACTGGAATATCGAGTCCTGAGAGGAGATACAAGACCTCCAACATTCTATTCTAGAGGTACAGTGTTGACTAAAGTCTTTAAGGGGGTAGTGAGTGTGCTTACAACAGTTTACTCACTTGTCTTGGGGTCAATTTTTACTAAATATATACATGCAACTTTAATCTCTTACAGCCTTGAAAAAGCCCTGGCGCGAATCGCCAAAGGGGGCGAAACACGTGTCGGCTGTTCATGTTTTTACTTGAATCAATAAAGATCTCCTTTCTATATAAAAAAATTGACTTTTGACTCAATCTATATGAGTAAGGATTCAGCCTGATGATACGAAGAACTGTTGTAAGCACACTCACTACCCCCTTAAAGACTTTACCTTTTCAAAACTCAAGAGGTCCAGAGCTTTTTGAGTGTGTTCCTCTTATACAAACCACGTGAAGACTGATATAGCCTTGGAGTCTCTTTTGGACCCCCGATCTTTTCTAGAAACAGTGTTGACTAAACCCTTAGAGAGAATTCTTGCAGCAAACTCTTGGCAAAACCAACTTAACTTAAACTGCTACTCACTTACTCCCTTCCACGTATTAGGCTTAGGTCAGGTACACTGGGGTAGGCGTAGTTAGAAGCACCAGTTGAGGACGTTAGCTAAATGTATATATGAATGTATATATTTTACTCATTTTAACCATTCTATGGCTAAGAAACCATATCAATGCTTTTACAGTATTATTTCGCAATCCTCCTTTTACTGTACGCACTTTTTATAATAACAAGTCTTGCAATTGTGGCAATTCATTTCTCTTGAATGAGAAGAAAGACTGTTCAATAAATAATACCTTTTTATTGAAAACGCCCGTCTCTCTATTCATTGCATCTTGGTGAAAGTAATCTGCACAACTGACTGAGTGAAATAGCTGTCTATTGTTTCACACGACTCTAGAGATTAACTCTTATTCTAAGGAGCAAAGTTGTCATGTTTATGTGGTTGTTGGAAAACTGAATCCCTTCTTGTCTGAGCCATGGAAGCTGATCACTTCCAATTCAGTCAAGAAAGTTTCCAGTGACCTCTGAGCTAGTTGGTACAAACCCAATTAAGTTTAGCATAGTCAGTAGAGACCTGGAATACCACACTTCTACGTCTACACTGCTGTTTATGTTATTCCAATGCGCAGGGCCTATATTTATTTATTTATTTATTTACGTAATTTTTATAGCGCAACAAATACCCTGGGGTGTCTCGGCGCTGTAGAACTACTGGAGTCAGCCATCCTCTTACTGGTTAAACAACCATGTTTTTAAGAGCCTGCGGACCATAGGCAAAAGATTCCAAAGTTTTGGAGTGGCCACAAGGAAGCGCCTGTCTCCCCAGGTGGCCGTTCTTGTGCGTGGCACAGGGAGGAGACTGGTGTTGGCCGATCTTAATTGCCTTCTGGGAGTATACAGCTGAAAGGCTTCGGTCAGGAACCTGGGTCCTATGCCATGTACTGCCTTATATGCAATGCAGAGGGCCTTAAATTTAATGCGGCTCTCAACTCTCAGCCAGTGGAGCTGACGAATGCCAAGAGTGGTGGATTTGCGGCGAGGAATGTTTAGAAGGATCCTAGCAGCCGCATTCTGGATGGATTGCAGCTTAGTTATGACACGCTTCTGGGTATGAAGAAAGAGAGAGTTCCCATAATCTATTTTAGAGAAGACTAAGGTGGAGACCAGAGTCTTCCCAGCTGAGGCAGGGAGATAAGGTAGTAGTTTCTTAATTTTTTTCAAAATAAAGAATGCTGACGAGACAACCTTGTTAGTGTGGAGGTCAAAAGCCAACTTGCTGTCAAAAATCACTCCCAGATTTCTGGCTTTTTCCACTGGGACAGGTGGATGGCCGAGCTTTTCCGGCCACCAGCTAGGGGACCATTCAGGGGAGAGTTTTCCGAAGGTCATAATCTCGGTCTTGTCCGAGTTGAGCCTAAGACAATTCGAGGCCATCCAGGTACTGACCTCAAGCATAGCTCTCTGGAAGTTGGCTGCCACAGTGAGGCCGTCCCTGTGGATACCCAGAACCAGCTGGGTATCATCTGCGTAGGATGTAAGCCGTACCCCATGGGCCTTTATTACCCTCGCTAAGTCCGCTACATAGATGTTAAATAGCATAGGACTTAGCGAGGAGCCCTGTGGGACTCCACAAGGGAGTGCAGAGATAGGAGAGTAAATGTCTCCCAGCCTCACTGTCTGGGTACGGTTTGCCAGGAAAGATGAGATGAGATCCCTGGCCAGACCGTTTATCCCCAGGGCTGTGACACGGTCGACTAGAGTGACATGGTCGACCGTGTCAAAGGCCGCTGACAAATCCAAAAGGATGAGGACACCCGCCCCTCCCTGATCCATGATCGCCCTGATCTCATCAGAGGCCTTTATCAAGGCAGTCTCTGTTCCATGCCCTTTCCTAAAACCAAACTGCGTTTCGTCGAGAAGTTGGTGGGTCTCGACGAACTCTGAGAGCTGTCTATTCATCAGGAATTCGCATACTTTGGCAGGAAAGGGCAGACACGCAATGGGTCTATAACTGGTGACAGCTGTAGGGTCTAGGGAAGATTTTTTTAAAAGGGGTTTTATAACAGCCTTCTTCCATATACTAGGAAAGTGGCCTGTCTGAAATGCAGTATTGCAGATCTCCATGATGGGGCGTGAGATCACTTCTGTGAGTTTTAGCATCACAGAAGGAGGGCAAGGGTCCAGAGGGGAGCCCGATTTGATGGTAGAAATGAGTTTGATAACCTCATCATGTGAGGCAGGTGAAAAACATGGAAAGGAATCATGATTGTGATGGGAAAGTACTTCTTTCACAGTACCGCCTCTGTGTTCAGTTTTGGTATCCCCTTCAAATGATGCATATATATCTGCCACTTTTGTGGTAAAAAAAGTAGATAGTTCATTACAGAAGGTCTGTGAGGGCTCGACTCCAGGGCCAGTGGAGGGGGTGGACAGAGTCGTGACAACAGAGAACAGCTCTCTAGCAGAGTTAGCAGCGGTCTCAATTTGCGCCGAGAAGAAAACCGTTTTTCGGGCAATAATCGCCTTTTTATAGATCATAAGGGCATGTTTATAAGTTTGTCTGGCTATGGGGCAGTAAGCTTTCCTCCAGCGCCTTTCTAGATTCCTACAGTGTTGGCGGTGAAGTCTAAGATCTTCATTGTACCAGGCGGCCGAAGGAGATGCTCTGTTAGGTCTCGTGAGTTTCTCTGGGGCCACTAGGTCGGCGGCATTTCGGATCCAATCCTGGAAATCTGAGGCTGATAATGCAGGAGTGTTTCCTCCCTGAGGACAGGAGGAGGCCAGGGAATCTAGCATCTGAGGGATGTCTGCGTTTTTCCAAGCACGAGTCCCCACCCTAGTTCGGGGCCTGGGAAGTGAAGGGTACGCGGTCCGTATATCTAGCTGAAATATAATAGCCCTGTGGTCTGACCACGTGATGGGAATAATGTCCAGCACAGAAATGTCAGGATCATTAGTGAACAGACCATCAAGGGTGTGTCCAGCTTGATGTGTGATGCCCTTAACTAATTGGTGCAGTCCTAGGTTAGAAAGGTCAGTAATGAGTTGAATAGTACCAGAATTGTCCTGCTCTTCCAAATGGAAGTTAAAATCTCCCAGTATCGTATATTTTTCTGAACCTATAACGTTATCATTCAGGTCAGAGAAAGTAGAGAGAAAAGAGTTACGGGGGCCAGGGGGTCGGTATAGTATTATACCCTTTAGAGCTTGCTTGGAGTTAATGCTAATAGCAAAGGCAGCTGATTCACAATTGGCAGAGTTTATGGGGTCGAGTGTGGTACGATATTTGTCCTTGTAAATAATTGCAAGGCCACCACCTCTTCCCATAGGCCTGTCGTGTCTAGCGACGCTATATCCATCCGGGGTAGCGTCGCAAAAGTCCGGACCTGACCGGGCATCTGCCCAGGTCTCAGTGGCAAATAATAGATCCAGGTCATGGGCGAGAATGAACTCATTAATCAGAAAACTATGACATGGGAGTGAGCGCGTATTAATGAGCGCAGCTCGACAGCCATGCGGAGGAGCGTTATCTGGAGCATGTAGCTGGACATAATTAGGGTTTAGATGGGCTAGTAAATGAGAATGGGGGAGTTGGTAGCTACAGCCTGGACACGGGGGGGGGCGAGTGCCCATCACAGAAGTAAGAGAGGCCGTATTACAGTCCTGATGTATCTTACCAGGATTCAGCTCTTTTAAATAATGAGATGAGTACAGCAATCGGGGACCAGGGGTTATGGCCCTGGGCCGAGTTCGGCCGCGGACGGGCGCAGACGGGCTTGGCTTTGGCGCGGCTTCGGCGCGCGCCCGCTGCGCCAGCCCGCTGCGCCGTCTGGACACTGTACTCATTTATAGGCCGTGAGGAGGGTGGGAGGCCGGCGCGACTAGAGCGCAGCCCCAGCCCACACCCAATATGGCGCCCACCGCCGCCTAGAATCAACAAAGCGGCTGGCGAGGCGGAAACAAGAGCTGTAGAGCGTGAGGAGGGGGTGTCAGTGTGCCTCTACTAAATTCCCCTTATCTATAGTGAATAAAAATGCCCCCAAACTGTTTTCAGCACGAGGTTTAAAAGATGTTAAAAACGAGTATCAAATTGTTAAAAGCAGCAATGAAGATTCTGACACGAACTAGCTCGCAGCCCTAGCGCTCACACCAGGGAGAGCTCAATGGCAGCGAGCGTCGAATTCTAGCAAACTAAATACTCTGGGAGGGCGGGAGGCTGGCGCGACTAGAGCGCAGCCCCAGCCCACACCCAATATGGCGCCCACCGCCGCCTAGAATCAACAAAGCGGCTGGCGAGGCGGAAACAAGAGAGGTAGAGCGTGAGGAGGGGGTGTCAGTGTGCCTCTACTAAATTCCCCTTATCTATAGTGAATAAAAATGCCCCCAAACTGTTTTCAGCACGAGGTTTAAAAGATGTTAAAAACGAGTATCAAATTGTTAAAAGCAGCAATGAAGATTCTGACACGAACTAGCTTGCAGCCCTAGCGCTCACACCAGGGAGAGCTCAATGGCAGCGAGCGTCGAATTCTAGCAAACTAAATACTCTGGGAGGGCGGGAAGCCGGCGCGACTAGAGCGCAGCCCCAGCCCACACCCAATATGGCGCCCACCGCCGCCTAGAATCAACAAAGCGGCTGGCGAGGCGGAAACAAGAGCTGTAGAGCGTGAGGAGGGGGTGTCAGTGTGCCTCTACTAAATTCCCCTTATCTATAGTGAATAAAAATGCCCCCAAACTGTTTTCAGCACGAGGTTTAAAAGATGTTAAAAACGAGTAAAAATACGAGGGAAAATAAGAACTACACTACACTGTCCTCTGCAGCGCTGGGCTGAGAAAGCGCAAAATTGGACTGGACTGCGCTCCCAGGAGGTGAAGAGTGCCACAACTGTCTCCATCTCGCCTGCTGACTAGCGCCTGGTGAGTGCAGCGCTATATTCAAGCACCGGAGGTGAGGGTCTGATCCCTGTGAGCGTCTGAACTGCACCAGGAAGAACTGTTCTATTTTGAAGCGCTGTGGGAGCCTACCCCGCGTTATTGCTGCCATCGCTGGTGCCCACCCCACGTGTAGAGACTGCCTGCATACTTGAACATGCAGCGGCAGCCTACCCCGCATGATTGCCGCCTCAGTGCTGTTATTGAAAACGGGTGCCCACCCCGTGTATTGCCGCCCTTTTGTGCCATTTAAAACTGACGGGAGCCTACCCCGCACTTCACCGCCACTGAGACTGCTCACGATCACCGCTGCCGCCCTGGTACCTGAGATTAAGCTCTGTGGCCGAAGAAGCGCTGCGAGTGACCGCCGATCACCGCCGAGGCCCGGGAGACATGAGGGAAGCTGCGTGGGTCTCGTGTGCTGGGAGATGAGAAGGCGCCACTGAGGATCTCCGCCACGGTCCCCGGAGCCTGGGGAGGGCCGCCGCGGTAGAGAAAGGGCCACAGTAGGCCCGGAGCATTCCACAAGGGCGACGCCATCAGCCGCGTCTGGGGGCAGGTGCGGCCCCATTTGTTCCTGCGGCCGCGCCCACCAGAAGCTGCCACCTCATTGGCTTCTGTGCGCGGCCCTTTGGAAGCGGCGCAGGCATTGGCAGTGGCTGCCGCGCCCCGCAAGAGCCGCGCAAGGATTGGCTGCTGGGTCGCAGGCAGCCAGAAGACCCGGACATCGCCGAGGGGAGCTCCAGGAGAGCGACAGCTCCCTCGGTCTGCCCCAGACCCAGATGAGGAGCCGGTGAATGGGGCGGCATGTTGGGGAGTGTGTCGGGGCACATTGCCCGTGCCCGCCTCCGGTGTCAGGATTCTTTGGTGGGCTCCTGGGAGCGTCGCAGGTGCTGGGAGAGGCACCAGGAGTGCCGCATTGGTGCCCTGCACAGCTACTCCGCTTGAAGGTGGGTAGCTGCAACGAGGGGCCATTCTGGACCTTTAAGTCCCAGAGAAGGGGCTCTCCATGGGGCAGTGTCAGGCCATGACTGACTCTACACAACTGAGGGGTGTCGCCATTGTTGGGGGCATTGTTATCAAGAGGGCCTCACTATGCATGATGCCGGTTATGTTTGAAAGTGCTGATCATGCTCTCGATTCTTGTGAAGATACCTGAGGTTCACCTATTTATGGCCTGCATTACTGGTTTAGGCCTGTTGTAATATCATGCTCTGCGGCTTATGTGTATGCCCACAGGCGTATGGCAAGTGTCAATGCTTGAATGGACTGAGCCTGTCCTAACACGTAGATGCTGATATTGTTATGCTGCCAGGCTCATACCAGATATGCCTGTTGTTGCGTATAATGAGTTTTCCATGCCGAGTGCCTTTACGCTAATGTGCTTTACCCTTATGCATTCATGCCAATGATGGTTGGGCCTCGTGTTTTCCGGCTACAGAAGGACCATAGGCTAAGGCTGTTCCCTCAATGTAAATGTGGGTTATGTATGTGATGTATGCCCTAGTATCCGGCACTTACACCAAGGAGGCTTGGAGCCCACTTCATGCTGGGGTACCCTCCTGATGATGACTTCAGGCCCGAATGTTCTGCCTAACGCTTTTTGCCTCCCTTTAAAGGGCCATGCCCAGTCTGCCAATATGTTTATGCTAATGGTACATGCCCCCATGTGGAATGTGTTCATGCCAGGGAAAGGTTCTTAGGCCCTGTGTTCTGCCAAGTACCGTGAGCCCGATACCCCTGAGCTCTCAGGATTTTGCCCGATGCAGGGTGGGACTTATGTTAGGACTCAGTCCCCTACTCATGATTTAATGCCTAATGCACCCCTGCTCCTGTGGCCTATCGCATGAGATTATGCCGGTTGTATACTAATGTTATCTTTGGCAAATGTGCTGTTGCTTCCCCCTGAGGCTACAGCATTGGACCATATGATGTATGCTGTTACAGATATGCACAATGTTCTAGAGTTTTCATGCCTACTGTCTGATGACTAATGTGTTCGGTATATTTAGTGATAGAGATCACCTTTATCCTTCACCCATACCTTTATCCTTTGTCCTTTTGCGATGGAGCTGGCAGCGGCCCGATTGGCCCTGCCATGTAAATAATCCCTTGTACATATTGCCCTGGCGCCAGTTGGCGTAGTCCAGACTACTGTGGTTACATACGTGGTTACTATTGTGTGTTGGATACAATACAAAAGTTATTCTTTTCACCTAATCTGGTGTGGTCTCTTTTTGTGGTGTGCCTGGTGTGTCGTCTGTGTGTACTGCGTGGATGCTTCACACATGTCCTCTGGAGTTGGGCCCGCCCGCTCTGCATCATGTTACCCCATTTCTAACAGTGGGTTTAAGGATAAGCTCTCGTGGGAGAGGCTGGCAAAACACTAGACTGTGTCCAGCAGGACACAACAGGATGCTGTTTAAACCATTTCATACAGTTTACAAGTATCAATTATTCGAGCTAGGAGACCTTTGTTGCTCTGTCTGACTTTATTTGAAATACTTCGCCGCGGCGCCCCACTTTTTTGGACGCACCGGCCGCGCAGTGGGCTGCCCCATTACAAGGCCACACAAAGCCACCCTGAATCGCTTTTAATGGCCTTGTAAATATGGCCCCTTATTATGTATCACTTTGTGTGAAAGGAGCGTGCCATGGGTGTTGCTGTGGGTGTTCCCACGCAACACCCATGGATTCTGCTGCATTCCCAGATTTGCAACATTCTGTAAACCTGGGAATGCGTCGGAATCCTGCGCCTCCCCAGAGGAGACGTAAGGAAGCGCAACAAGGAGAATTACTTATATTTCTCCTCATTTGTTCCTCTTTCTGTGTTTTCCTGCATTCTGCAGCACTCTCAGAAAGAGAAAATTAATTGTTTTTATGCAGGAAGGTGTCCCTTTCTCCCCAAAAACCATCACCCCAGCAATGCAGGCCACTTGCACCGTGGTGCAAGGGGCCTGCATTGGCGCCTGCCATCCTAACGTGGTCCAGTGCAGGAGAGAGCACTGGGGTGGGTCATATTGTTGTAAAATGACGAGCTCAGCGCATCTAAATGGCTTGCGGCGCTTGATTTTGTTGTAAATAAGTCCCTAAAACTGATGCACCGGTGACACACAGGCCTTGTAAATAAGCTCCTATGTTGAATCGACCTTACACAAGTGTGGTCAGGCTTATCCGGGGTCTCTCCATCTCAGCACCATCACCTCAGTAGCGCCTTCATTTTGCATTCCGTGCAGTACAGATGTGTAAGGGCGCTCACAGCAGCCGCACCTCACTAACATATCTCTCACAGACCTGCCAACTTATAAACATATTTCACCCTGTGAGGTGGGGGCGGGGTCTCACCGGGAGACCTAATGGCGAAAGCCAAACTTTTGTGTTGCACACGATGGCACTGGGTGATTTGGCAGGTCTCCTGTCACTTATCCGTGAGTAATTCTAAATCATGGACCCCATGTGCCCCAACCCCACAGGCTTCATGGGACACAATGAACTGTATGCTACCTCATGTAAATGTGAGTGCGATTCAACTGTCGAAGTGCATTGTTTGGTCATTTCAGTATGCGTACTGAAAGAATTTATATGCTACATACTGAAAGGCCAAATAGGGCTGCCAAGTCCCTCAAACGCGCAGAATGGAAGTGGCTTGCGAAATACTATCATACATTCAAGTGAAGGTTTTGCCATGATGAAGCAAACTGGTGTGGAGCGAAACATGTGTCGTCTAAGTCCAGAACTTCTATGCATCTAAACTGGGTTAGCACTTCCACCAGACTCTATGTAGTAGGTTCACCTTTCTCCATACATATTTTAGATTTACATAACTGTAGTGTCCGTCTGTTTTGCTTTTACCCACCACACCTGGGATATAGGATTAGCCCACTTCAGCCATTGGCTCACCTCAATGTGAGTGACAGCATTCAGCACTTGTACTTATGCACAATAAGTAGGCCCCTTCAGAGCCAGAGACTACTGGTGAAGTTTTGCTTTTACATTAAAAAGTACTTTGGATTTTAGACAATGCTTGTTTTACTCAGACGAGGGTCTGCACCTTCGTAACACTGCTACCGGGTTGCCTGTGTATCACTTGTGTATCAGATCTGTTAGCGTATACTCCAAAATTTAAGAAGCTTTGGAGAGTTTAAGTTGTGTATTTACTGCTGAGACTTTTTTTTTCATGGGTTTTATATAGCAGAAACTTGACCCAAAGGTATCGGGTATCTGAGCGCTTTACATGAGCCCCAGTTGCGTTACACAAGGGCACATTCATTTTTTTGTTGGGCACAGGGAGATTAAGTGATTTGCCCAGAATCACAGGATGTTGAGAGTCATTGCCAAGACCCGAACGCGGTTCCCCAGATCTGAGACTGACCACCCTAGCCTGTTCGGCTACATCCTCTCCCCACTTGCCATGTTTTGTATTGAAATCTTTCATGGTTCCTGTTAACAGCACCTGAGAGTTCATCCTTACCTCAGCTTCCCCCGTGCCATCATCCACCATCTTCTGCTGGGCGGCCAGCTCCGGCTGGGCGTGCATTGTGGACGCGTCAAACTTCACCTGCTCCACTTTGGCTGTGGAGAGAGATTCAGCATTAGAGACTTGCCTTCATGTAGCCACAGAGAATGCAAAATGGAGTCCATTGGACTCCTTGGGGCTTAGCCAAAGAAGTTTGTGATGCACTTAACAAATACTATATTATTTTATAGTTCCACTTATAATGTGGCAATGCAGATCACTAACACTCAGTACCTCCTGGTTTTCAACTCATAGGCAGTGCACACTCAACCTATACCCCCAATAACAGTGTTTTCCACTACAACAACAACAGACACTTTTGAGCTCTAACTACAATTGGAGGGATGGCAGTAAGAGCTACTCTCTCTCATTGGCTCTAAGTTTGGCTCTGTCTGCCTCATTGATTCATACCACACCCCCGTTGCTTCCTATTGGCTGCCCTTGGCTAACAATGTCTTTACTCAGGCCTGACTGCTTGTGTTACACCCCGCTAATGCAACATCCCTTCAGTGTGGTAATCAAGCTGTCCCAGAAAACACTGTACCAGTGCTTCAAATATGGCCTTATAGTGGCCTGTGGAAAGTGGAAAATGTTGCTTCGAAGCCTAGATCATCTCACCCAAGCCTTTTGTCTCCTGGTGGAAGCTTGCGTTTTCAAGACCCTTTGCATGGTACACAGGTGTTAGACTGGTCTCACCCCCACTAACTGTCACTTCTCATCACTTTCTAGATATTGCAGGGCTGGCACTGACCTTCATGCCTCTTTGAGTCATTTCACCACCAAAGCTCTCTGCTGCCCCTGTTAACACATCGAAAAATCTGGGGGTCACTTTTGACGAGGGTCTGACCTTTGATGCCCAGGTCAGCCGTACAGTCAGCCCTTGTTTCTATATTTTAAGAACTCTCAGAAAGGTGCTGCCATTTATATGTCATCTGAACTGCATCGGTCTACCATTATCGCACTGGTCATTTCCCGGCAGGACTACTGCAACGCTCTGTACCTTAACATCAGTGCGGTATCCCTGAACAAGCTCCAGGTGGTACAGAACGCAGCAGCATCCCTGAACAAGCTCCAGGCGGTACAGAACGCAAATGCATCCCTGAACAAGCTCCAGGCGGTACAGAACGCAGCAGCAAGGCTGATCCTTAACATTCCGAAGCAAAAGTCAGCCAGGGAGGGGATTTGTGCCTTGCACTTGCACCCCATCAAGAAGCACATTTTCTTCAAGGTCCTGGGTATGATATAAAAGGCTATGCACAGTAAAGGTTTGCTACATTTGAAAAGCATGTTCCAATGGCACACTCCTGGGAGAACCTTCCGTAGCAGCCAACAAGCCTTGTAACTCCTTGCCCACCTTCCTTTCCAATGTGGACTCTCTTTTAGTTTTCAGAAAACTTTTGAAAACATGGCTTTTTTCATCTTAGTTGGCTGTTAGTGCATCTCTCCTCTCCCCCGTCCGCCCAGCGCCTTGACACCTTTGGGTATTAGTGCGCTTTACAAATATGATCCTATCCTATCCTCTGTGGGGGCCCCACTGGGGAGTCCAATTGTGTCTCTGGCAAGGTATTAAGACCACTAGCACTTTGAAGGCCTAAATACCAGCCAGCATCAGTATGGTAAGATGGTAACAAATGTCGTCCTGTTCCTGATCAGCCTTGTCCTGGGGTGTGTCGGTGGGGTCCACCTAGATGTGGCGGAGACTAAACCTATAGGAGTGGATGCTACACAGAAACCAGTGATAACTAAATATAAGTAGCAGTTCTGGGGAAGAAAACAGTAGTTAGATTGAAGTAAACCAGAGGTGTAGCAGGCAGTTTTAAGTGGAATAGAATAAGGATGTAAAAAAATACAGGAATTCTGGCTAGGCCCTTTCCAGACCCTAACGCACCCAAACAGGAAGTTGCCACAGGAAGTCATGCTTTAAACTATGTGCCCTTTATTTACCTGGGCGGGGCACCATGGGAGGAGGTGTATATTCCGAGCAAAACTATGTGCATCAGGGGCATGGAGGAATAGGGATCTTTCTCACAGGGTGCTCTCTTGCAAATGTATTAACACAGTTTGAACTGCAGCTGGAAAGTTTGGGGCGTAGTCAATGTGTTTTGTGCTGTAGAAACTAAGAGTTCCCATATTTTTTTTAATGGTTAATTCTAGATTTGATTTGACTAAAGGCCACTTTATATCTTTTGTTTATATGTTATAAGTCCTACGCAACATTATGGTCAGCGAGTCAGCCTGCCAGATTTAGAGTTGGGCAGACCATAGGTTTAAAGGCAGCGGAGACGACTCTGTCCCCGCCATGGCCAAAGCCCTCTGCTGGCTCTGAGGTTTGGCTATATACCTCCCCAGCTAATTTAAATGGGCGGTGATACAGACGATTTTCAATATAAAAACCTGGTGGTAAGTGGCACTGAAAAGTGCTCAAATCCCCCTTGCCATAGGAGCAAACTCCCACAGTGAGGAGGACATTGTTTCTTTATTTTTTTCGAAAAGAAAATCCCGCTTTGGGAGTTTTGGTTTTGAAAATAAAAGAAGTTGCAAGTTTGACGTACGGCTTCGTCAACATGACGGAGCCATAGGTCAAACTTACAATGCATTTTCAGGAACCTCAGTGACGGCAGTTCTGGAAAATGCAAGGATGTCCAGAGTGGACATTTATGAATATGGCATGCCGAGTACCCTCACCACAGCGGGAGTAAAGTACGCTGCCATAGCAACAGTAATTACTCCCCCCGCTGATGTATAAATCAGCCCGAGTCTGAGGGAGGCGGTGAGCCCACCTGCAGTGTGAGCATAGTGTGGAAGGACAGCTAAAGAAGCGGCAAGGAAACCCTCCCCTCCCCTGCTCACCAGCCGGCACCCTGGCTGGCTTTCTGAAAGAAATGTGGGTATTGGTGCATTTACGCCGAGTCCATACCTCTAGTTCAGAGCCCGTACATGACCCATGAGACTCCACTGGTGATAGGTTCAGAAGCAGCTTTGTTATTTTGTGTCAAATGTTGAGTGTGAAGAGCCCTGCTGTAGAAGAGGAAGTGAACCTGGCAAACTGTGGGGGGGTCAGATGGGGGCAGGAGGAGTGTTGAAAACAGAAACAAGTCCATCAGAAGAGAAGCAGAGGCTGGAAAGAAGCCTGCAAGAAGATGGAGTAAGGAGACTCATGCTCTACTCACAGCATAAAACCCATCAAAGATGGGGTGAGGGATGGGGAATGGACAGGAAGGACATCCTCCGAGATCACAATAACTGCCCCATGATTGGTACCCTCTGATACAAGGCTTGCTCACTCTTAAGATGCGGAGAAGCACTTTCCCTACAATTGCATTTTAATTCCATAAGTGCAGACATGTATGTCTAGCCTGCTGGAGCAACAAGAACTTGGCATATCAGGGGCTGTGTACAACCATCCTGGTTGCCAGAAACATCAAACATTGACTACATAAACCTTTCTCCATGGACCACTCAAGGTGGTGAAGGTTGTCATGTTATTAAAGCCTCAATGACGTCCCACTGAATGAATGAATGAATGAATGAATGAATGAATGAATGAATGAATTACGCACTTGGTATAGCGCATGGCTACCCTAAGGCATCCCAGCGCTTTTGACCCAGGGCAAATCACCACCACTCATCGGAAAAGGAAGGTCTTAAGTTGTTTCCGAAACAGGAGGTGGTTTGGTTGAAGTTGGATGTTCTCTGGGAAAATGTTCTAGAATTTGGCCGCTTGAAGGGAGAACAACCGTCCCCCCATTCGGGATCTTTTGATCCTTGGAACTGTCAAGAGATTAAGTTCACTCGACCTAAGGGCTCTAGAGGGTCGATAGGGGCAAAAGAGTGGGCACAAGATAGCAGGACCGTTATTTCTGATAGACTTGTGGGCCATGCACATAGCCTTGAATCTTATCCTCTCCTGCATCGGGAGCCAATGTAGAGCACGCAGGGCAGGCTTCACCGAGCTGTGTCTAGGTAATTTGACTAAAAGTCGGGCAGCGCAGTTCTGGACTGACTGCAGAGTCTTGATCGTGCTTATCGGTGCTCCAAGATAAAGTGCATTAGAGTGGTCCAGTCGAGAAAGGATCAAGGACTGAACCAGGAGACGTCTGGCATCCGGAGGGAGGAGGTTCAAAACCTTCCTTAGTACCTTAATCAGGCCAAAACAGGTTGCAGCAACCTTCCTTGCCTGCACCTGAAATCTGAGAGAGGGATCAAGCCAGACTCCCAAACTCTTGATTTGTTTTTTGGGGACAGGGGGGAGGCCCAGACAGCTCGGCCACCATGGATCGAGGTTCAAGGGGGCCTTGTACCCCATGATCATGATCTAGGTTTTTGTTCCATTTAATTTTAGAAATGAGGTTTCCATCCAATCACAAACCCTTGTGGGACAGGGGGACAGATTGTTTGTTGCAGAGGTCCCATCCTCAGTTCTAGTTAACGAGACCACTAACTGAGTATCATCGGCGTAGGTGACCAGTTTAATTCCCCAGGGAAGCACCACCTCAGCCAAAGGCCTCATGGAAATAAAGTAAATAAATAAAATAAATAAAGTAAATAAGGTAGGACTTAGGGATGATCCCTGGGGAACGCCGTAATGTAGGGGGAGCTGTCTCGATGTAACATTCCCTTCGAAAACAGAAAATGTTCTTTCAGCTAGGAAGGATTGTAGCCATTTAAGGGCCACCCCGGAGATACCAGCCTCCCGTACACGGTGGATCAACAAAGAGTGATTTACCGTATCGAAGGCTGCGCTGAGGTCTAAAAGGACCACCGCCGCGCAGCCTCCTGCATCTGCAATCTTCCTAGCTTCCTCCAGTACAGCAACCAGGGCAGTCTCAGTGCCCTGTTTGATTCTGAAACCTGTTTGAGTAGGGTGAAGCACTGCCTCATTTTCAATGAAGCCCGATACGGCTAGGTTTACATACTTCTCCCTAATTTTACTCATCCCTGGCAACAGGGAGATAGGGCGGTAGTTGGACCAATCCTCAGGGTCTAGATTAGCTTTTTTTAGAAGAGCCTTAACTTTGGCCTGTTTCCATAGTGGGGGGACCACTCCGGTGGAAAGGGAGGAATCGATCACATCCCTCTTGACTGGGACCACCACCTCTGAAACTTGTTTCAGGACGGAAGGCAGAGCCATGTCCGATGTCCGATGGAGAGCCTGACTTGAGATTATCCAAGAGTTTTTCTACTGTGGGGAGATCCATCAGGGGCAGAGCATCCAAAGTTGGTGAGGGGGCCAATCGAGGAATGAACGCGGTGGGGTGCATGGAGTCATTATCATCGTCCTTCACACAGAAGGAGGAGTAGATGGTAGCAACCTTTAAGCTAAAGAAGTTGGCTAGCTCTTTACACCGTTTTAAAGGATCGACCACTTCATTCGGGGGTCTAGGTGGGGTAACCAATGACTTAAAGATCTTGTACATTTCCCTGGGGGAGTTAGCGGCTTTTGAAATCTCCAACTGATAGAATAAAGCTTGAGTTGATTTTAATTGAGTCTTATAAACCCTTAGTGTTGCTCTATATTCCATTTTATCTTCCAGGGCGAAATTCTTTCTCCATTTTCTCTCTACCCTCTTACAGTTCCGTTTCAGGCTTTTCAATTCTGCCGTGTACCAGGGCATTTTATTGGAACCGACACGGTGCGCTACTTTTAGTTTAGGAATGGTGAGATCAAGGGAGGACTCTAACCATTTATTGAAAGCACCATTAGCTTCAGTCGGATTATCCTCGTTAATTACCGGGAGAGCATTCTTCAAGGAGGTTGCCTACTCTGCCACTGGAAGTTTTGACCAGATCCGGCCCATTTTATTGATTGTTCTAGTTGGCTGCGTAACATCAGCTGGCGTCCATGTAAATGAGAGTAACGCATGATCCGACCATGGAATAAATTGTGACTCCTTCCACTGCATGTCCATAAGATTGGTATAAAAATGGTCAATAAGATGGCCTGCAGAGTGAGTGGGTCCCTCCACAATTTGTAATGACTGAGTGACTGGTGACTGAGGTGGTCGAGGTAGAATGTGAGTGCAGGAGCTCATGCTTGAACCCAACCCAACTATTCCACTCAACCAGTGTGACAAGTGGAAAATGGTTATTAAGATGTGTTTAAATAATGTTTCATTCAACACATACCTTGCACTCTGCTAGCATTGGCATTGTGGGTACATTAAGTGCACTGAGGTGCAGGACAGAAGATTAGGGCCTATAGGACAGGCCTGTGTCTTACTAACGCGCCCCTCTCCACTGTATGCAACTTACACATGATATGTGTGCCCAGCTGTGTGCACCTTCAATTGATCACATTAACAAACCCAATGTTGATAGTGATGGTGAGTTTCATCTGCCCGACACATTCTGGGCCGCACACATCACGAATCAAAATGTGGAGAACCTGTGGTTTGAGTCCTTTAAGATCTTGTGGAATATAGTGAAACCAGCGTGGTTACGCCGAAACCACCTTTTTACCCTACATAGGGAGTATTACTCGCCCGAGAGGCTCTCAAAGTTTCCAAACAATCCAGCAGTGGCATGCCCTAAATGTGGTCTGGTGGCGGCTTCTGATCTACACATGTTTTATGATTGCCCTTTGTTACTTTCTTTTTGGAATGCGGTCTGTCTTACACTCACTACCGCCTTAGGTTCCCAAGTCCGGCCATGTCCCGCTCTTATAATCTTTGGAGTTGCACCAGAATTCCAGGGTTCAGCAAAGAACTTACTCTTTTTTGGAATCTTGTTAGCCAGACGGGAAATTTGCAAGAAGTGGAAAGACCCGTTACCCCCCTCCCTGCAGGACTGGCGCATTTCAATGCTACAAACATCAAAAATGGACCTACAAAGATCGGGCAATCCAGATAAGACAAACTTTTGATCTTTACTACACTGGCCATAGTTGAGTATGTAATGGGTTTTTTTTTTTCCCCGAAGTCCAATGATTATGCTGTTTGGAAATCTTTTTCTTTTACGTTTGTATGCCCAATAGGGCGATCCGATACAGGATTGGGTATTTGACTGCAGCATACTACCCTGATGGTTATCTTGATGTGGGAGCATATTGAAGTACTGATGGGCGAACCACCTCATAACATCCAATGCCTATACCAGTTTATCTGTGACAGTACACTTATCTCTACGCACTACTACTCAGATACCAAGGGCGTGAATGAGGAAAAAAAAAAAAAAAAACAAAGAACCCTGCCTGCAGTGTCTCACAGTTCAAGGTAGCGGGGTATCTATCAAGGACCTCGCATAGGAGAGAAAATAACTAAAATTGTTGGGAATTTGCAATCTGACGATGTGGTTGGCTTAGCTGAGAAATCTGCATCTGACTCTCAAACAGCCACCATACTGGATATTTTCCACTCTCCTACAGAGGACTCTTTTAACCAGCTGGCTCAAAGTGTGACCTCAGGCTCCCCGTTAGATCCCTTCCCGCATAAAATTTGGAAAACCCTGGGGGAAGAAACGCTACCATGGCTATGGAAGATCTGCTGCCAGTCATTGGAGGAAGGGGTGGTACCAGAGAATTGGAAGCAAGCTATCATAACTCCACTACTTAAAAAAAAAACCCTGGACCCCTTTGACCCAGCGAGTTTTCGACCTATATCCTTACTGACCTACCCTGATAAAATCCTTGAAAAGGTAGTTAGTAAAAGTCTATCTTGCTATCTAGAGGAGAATTTACTTCTGGACAGGGATCAGTTTGGCTTCCGGCCGGGACATAGGACTGAGACCGCACTGGTAACGGCAATGGTTAACCTACGAATGCGTGCTGACAACGGGGCCTCATCTGTCCTGGTACTATTGGATATGTCAGACGCATTTGATACGGTTAACCGTGCAGTGTTGGCTCAGAGACTGGAAGACATAGGGGTAAAAGGTCAGGCTTTAAAATGGCTACGATCATACCTGTCAGGAAGACAGCAGGCGGTATCCTTATCGCCATTTACCTCTGCTATGTCCCCAGTACTCCATGGGGTACCACAGGGTTCAGAAATAAGCCCGATTCTTTTTAATATTTATCTACGTCCTCTACTTCCCATCATTAAATCTTTTGGGATAGATCTCATCAACTATGCAAATGACACTCAATTGATACTCTCACTGGAGGGGAAAAGCGCGATATCCATTGATACCCTCCAGGAGTATATGTGTCAAACAATACAATACAATACAATAGTGCAGTATCAGCTTCTGTGCGCTTTCTACAATCTGAAAGAAGGCATTGCTTTCTATCCAGTGTAGCGCCTAGAAGAGCCGAGTGTGCGCTAACTCTCCTTGCTACTTGGAACATAATATGTGGAAAGGGATAAAGGACACCCGTGAGTAGGGAGTGACAAGGCAGATGGGCCAGCACCAGCAGCTAAAGGGATGCTCAAGGTATGAGAGGGCTTCACATGACTCAGCAGAACATATTTTCATATAATAAAGACAAAGTCAGCTACATTGATAGAGATGTGTGAGTGAATATGATCGGGGTGGACCTCTCATTGACTCTTTTTTCATTTGGATTGCTGCTGTAATAATACTTATTGTGATACTTCTTACATTATTTGCAGGAGAGTAGCACATGATGAATGTTCGCTGTAAAACACCAGTACTTGCACGAGCGCTGATGTCAGGGACAGGGCGGTGCTTCACAATATGGAGGCGACAGGATCTCTGACAGATGTGTCTCACTCCTGCCACTCTCACCCACCAGAGCATCACTGACTGGGATTGGTGGAACATCCCAGACTTCTTCCTTTCTCTCAAATAGTCACCGTTTCCTTTTGAGGCTTAAAGAATCTAAAGGGTGGACCTTTGGGGTACACAGCAGGCTGGGATTCTGTGTTTATATCTATGTGGTGACACAGTCCTGGCTCGAGGGAGGATTCTGTAACCTTAGTCAGAACCTGTTTGCTGGGTTAGGGTTCTTGCAGTCTGGGGACTGGACTCATACTCAGTTGAGCTAGCCACACAATGACCATCAGATCTGACTCCACTCCAAGGGTGGACCCTGCAGAAGGAGAAACATGGCTCTATGTTCTCGCTGGCGAACGTACCCACTTTGCTGACGCTGTGTGTCTTTCCCAGGCCTGTGGTCTGCTCCTTCACTGTCCATTTCTGGAAAAGTTGCTTGAACATGGCGGACTCCGCGCCATCGTTCTGCGCCTCCACGCTGGTTGAGGGGCTGTAGTTCTTGGCCTTGATAAAACTCTGCTCAAGAAATGTGTGAGAGACAATGGCGCCAGTAAAGAAGGGAGTCAAGCGAAAGGGAAGTGGGCAAAACATAAACATGATGGCTCAGATTCACCCACCCCTTCATCCATCTGTCCGTCCGTCCATCCATCCATCCTCCCACCATCCATCCATCCACCCATCCATCCATCCATCAACCCATTCTACCCACTTATCCACCCACCCACCCACTTATCCATCCATCCATCCATCTATTCGTCTATCTCTTTCTCCTTCCTTCCTTCCTTCCTTCCTGTCTTTCTCCTATGTTGTCTCCTCAGCTTCTTATTTCCCTCCCTCTTCATGGGGCATATTATCAAGCGGCAGAGATAATTATCGCTGGTCGCGCTTACAGCAAATTTTCCTATCGCTGGGTATCGCTGGAATATATCGCCATGCTAGCGCTGTATTAACAACGCTCAGCACAATGACGATTAATATTGCAGCGTAATCGGGGGAAATGGGCCAACATCGCTGGAAAACCAGCAATGTTGCAAGCAAAATGGCGATAACCTTGTTGATACGACCCTGTGGTCTTATCAGCATAATCCACCCCCAATGTCATGTATATATAAGTCTGGATTTTAGCAGACGTTAAAATCCAGCGATAATGGCCAGTTAGCGCAATTTCTTTTATCGCTACGCCGGCCGGGCAATTGTTGTAAATATCGTGAAGCTTCCTTTGCGATATTTTGTCATGAAGTTTTGTCAGGCTCGCCTACTTTGCATCTCATTAGCGATGCAAAGTTAGGCGTGCTGGAAACGAGCGCAAACTCAAGAAAACACACGCTAGCGTGTCCTTGATGATATTCCGATAAAATTATCGCTGCTTTTCGCCCGGAAATGGACACTAAAGCGCCGATAATTCTATCGCCAGCCCTTGATAAAATGCCCCCAGCTTCTTGGTCCCTGCTCTGTCGACTTTTCTCTCCATCCATTCATCTTTCTCCTCCCTCAGGTCTCCTGTCTATTTCTCCCTATGTGCCTGCCGCTCTCCACCCATTAACGTCGTCAAGTTGTCAATACGTTCGCCCATTTAAGCATCTGTTCTATTACGAGGTGATCTGTCCATTTGTCCGTCCATCTACACTCAGTTCTTTCATCCATGCATGCACCTATTCATCCATCTGCTCTCTTGTCTTTTTCATCCATTTGTTCGTACATTAATCTATCTACACCCCTACTGCGCAATGGCTCTATCTGACCTGTCTTAAACAGCCCATCAGAAGCGCTGGGCCTTCGGCTGCTCCCCACGTGTCACCCCTCACACCTGTCACTCACCTGTGCCCGGCTCATGGCCTGCTGCTTCTCCTCCTTGCTGGCATTGCACCCCCTCCACACAAAGATCTTCTGGCCGCCCTGGTCCAGGATGTAGCAATCCTGCAAAGACATGGAAGCAACCAAGTCAGAAAGACCCGGAGGGGGGGTGGCACTGTGCATATGTGTTTGTCAGACCAGAGAGTGGAGCCCTGAAGCGTAAAGGTGATTAATAAATCCCCCTAGCAAGGGCTGGATTCAGGACTCAAGACAGCCTGGAACCCGCAGGTTCTGGGGAGCCTGCAGTATGTTCACAACACAGGGCCTTATTTACAAGAAACTGACGCATCAGCATCAGTGGGTCAATTTCCTTGTGCCTGCGCCAAATGTCCTTGCGACACCATGGATGAGCGGTATTTACAATACAGGGCTCCATGGCGCAAGGATTAACAGATGTGTCAGAAATACTGATGCATCTGTTGGCGCAAAAGTGACGCATTGCTGGAGTTGGTCATAAAACTGAAGTAATTCCAGTAATGCGTCAGAACACATAGGTGAGTCCCTTTGTAAAACCCCAGCGTCATTTCTGACGCCTGGTTTGAGAAGGCGTAGGGATTTTGATGCAGTCAAGTCGTAAAGTGGAGCGGCTAAATGTAAATTCCTGAGAGTGCAGCAGGAAACATCAGTGACAGTGTCTCATCTGGCGTCATGTCTCCACTTCTAGATGCCACACGTGGAACGCTCTCTCTCTAGTTCTACACCACTGTCTCTGCGTTGGAGGCCACATGTGGTGTGTGAAATGCTGGGGGCCTCATCCACAGACCTGTCTATGTTCTGCTGGTCACACATGCTGTCTTCAATTTTTCTGGAGGTCTCTTGTGCGTGGTGCAGTTTGGAACGATTGTCCTCAGAGCAGTCCTTGTTCTGGAGGTGACTTGTGCTGAGTACAGTTTGAGATCATTATCTTTAGTACTGCCAATTCTTCTGGAGGTCACTTGAGCTTTGTAAAGTTTGGAATCATTGTCTTCAGCGCTGTCTCTGTTCTGGATGTCACTTGTGCTGTGCACAGCTATGGCACCCTTTTCTGGAGTACTGTCTCTCTGTTCTGGATGTCACTTGTGCTGTGCACAGCTATGGCACCCTTTTCTGGAGTACTGTCTCTGTTCTGGATGTCACTTGTGCTGTGCACAGTTATGGCACCCTTTTCTGGAGTACTGTCTCTGTTCTGGATGTCACTTGTGCTGTGCACAGTTATGGCACCCTTGTCTGGAGTACTGTCTCTGTTCTGGATGTCACTTGTGCTGTGTGCAATTTTGGAAGTATTGTCTTCAGTACTGTACTGTCTATTCTGGAGGTCACCTGTGCTGCGTACAGTTTAGAAACACTTGTCTGGGGTACTGTCTCGGTTTCAAATGTGCTGTGCAAAGTTTGGGATCACTGCCGTCTGCGCTGTTTCTTCTCTAAAGGTCTCAGGAGTTGTGTGCGATTTTGGAACCATTGTCTTCAGTACTATTATGGACGTGACTTGTGGTGTGTACAGTTTGGAATCATTGTCTTTGTTCTGAGGTCACTGAAGCTGTGTTCAGTTTGGCATCCTTGTCTGGAGTTTAGTCTCTGTTTCACTTGTGCTGTGCTAAGTTTCAAATTAGCGTCTTTAGCGCCATCTTGTGGCCACTTGAGCTGTGTACAGATTGGAATCATTGCTTGTCAGTCTTGCATCACATGCAGCTGTTTCTGATATATTACATAAGGCGTGCCACGTCACACGAGTGCAGATTTACATCCAGTGACCCCAGAGGGCTGTGACGTCAATTCTTCGTTCAGAAGACATGAAGAGCACGGGCGAACAGGGGCCCTTCCTGCTTCTTTTGATCTCTCTCAGGTAGACAGACAGACCTGTGCCCTCCTTGTGGCTCACAGTGCGAGTGAAAGCCTCCTCCCTCTCTCCCCTCAGCCTCGAGCTGATCAAAGCCCAGGGTAGCCAGGAACAGTGGAGGTTTTAGAAAAGTTTAAGGAAAGGGTCTACAAAATAAATAAACACGCTTAGGAACGGCGTTCCTAACATTTCCCACCCACTTTGACCTGGGAGTCCAAGTAATTGATCACTCCAACTGATTGTTGTGCAGCTTACTTCATGACTGAGCAGGTCCTGGGTCAAAGGTCGGACAGCCACTTCTTGCACCACCAGGTTCCCATCGCTATCTGTGACACTGTGAAGAGGAAGGTGGAAACCAGTGAGAGGCTGAAGTCTATTAGACAGTATAAAGCCAGGGTAACAGCAATGTTATTGACATTATTTATACAGATAACACCACAAAATAAAGCGCTGGGACACTCAGTTGTGTCTTGCTGTCTACACTCTACAAATAATACATTGAATCATTAGGTGTAGATTTTCAATTAATTCCTGCAAAGGGGCGATATCTTTATAAATGATACTTATAACACAATACTTATGTCAGACGATGTGTTGACTACAATATTCGGATCCCACACCCCTGGAATGAAAATTCAATGGCCCACTGATGGCTTCACTGGGAGGCTCTCTACTACCAGCACATCTCCGAGTGAAGGACATTTTTAAGTACTCAGGGCCACATGTACGACCGCCAGATTTTGAGAGTTCCTAATTGCGACTTTTTGCAACTCGCAATTAGAAAGTTGCAAAATGCGATGTACAACAGCGTGTTTGACACGCTTTGCGATTCCCAGTGGGTCGCAAATGGACCTGTCTCATCAATATTCATGAGGCTGGTCGCAATTTGCGACCCATTGGGAATGGCCAAAATCCCAAGGATGGTGCCCTGCTGAGGCAGCAGACCACCATGTCTATGAGTGTTTTTTCAATAAAGCAAATATTTGGTTGGAAACGCAGCCTGTTTTCTTTAATAAGATGCATTAAAAAAATAAATATGAAAGTTTTCTTTTCATTTTTTAAGAGCAGGCAGTGGTCACCACTGCCTGCTCTTAAAAAATGTGTGTGCCCAAGGGACCCCTTCCATTTGTGAATGGGTTACCACCAACTTGAAACTAATTGTAAACTGCGAATCCTTTGCGATCGCCTTCTGGTCATCAAACATTCATACATCCCCTGTGACTTGGTATAAGGAAGGAATGCCCTTAACACCCTCCTTTGTAATACCGACTCGCAAACCCTATTTTGCGATTTGTTACTAGGTTACTGACTTGCAAAATAGGGTTAGTACATGTTAAAAGGCTAGTCAGCAGTCGCAAACGGCCCAATTGTCCATTTGTGATCACTACAATGTTTTTTACACTTGGCCCTCGGTTCCGTTCACACTCTCCTCTAAGCCGACTCATCCCTACTCACTGGTAGAGCTTGATCGTAGTCTTCAACTTTTGATCCACCACCTCATCGGGGATGGGGGGCTTGATCTCCCGCTTCTCCCCCAGGACATGTCTCAGGAGAGACATCAGCTCTGCGGAGGCCGCCTCGTCTTCGCCGTCCACCACGCCCACCTGGGCCCGGCCGCCGCGCTCCCGGTCCCGGATATCCTTAGCCAGGTTCATGCCCTGCAAATGGATGCAAAACAACCCCATTTTTAAAGGCAGTAACCCTGCATGACGTGTTTGCAGAATGAGTCTGTCAATATGGGGCGTGGGGTATAGAGGAAGGACGTGCCTTGAGGTTTTGTTTATGTTTCACTTTTTAATAATCAAATAAAAAGCACTGAAAGTAGGTCTCTGTGACCCTACACAGAAACAGCATTGCATCAGTGAAATTCACAGTTCTATTACCTGAGGCTTGAGATTGCTGAAGACAAATGACCCTAAATCTGGATTCTTGTGTAGTATTTGATTCTATGATGGTGCTGTTTTCCACATAGGACTGTTCTCGTACGGGAGACAGCGTTTACAACGCTGTGAGTACCACGTGCGTTGGTAACAATGCGGATGTTACATCGTCCGCGTTGTTACCACGCATGGCATTACAACGCTAGTCGTTTCTACGTCTTGCACTAGATGGCGTGCAGCACAAGGGAATGTGTCCAACACTTTCCCTGCTGTTGCTCTAACTGGAGTAGGAATAGTAATTTATACTATTCCTAAGTCCAGCGCGCCATCTAATGCAAGTCGTAGAAACGACTTGCAAAGTAATGGCATGCGTGGTAACAATGCGGACGATGTAACTTCCGCGTTGTTTCCGACCGCGATGAAATATGTGCTGTTGTAATGTCACATATTCTTCTTGTACATCTAGCCTCTGTGGACATGAACAAAATGTCTCCTTGGTTCTTTGTTGTTTACTTTTCAATCAATAATTCCATGTCCTAATCCTGGTTCCCCACTTCTGGGATCCCCTGAAAACCCCTGCACCACCCTGTGCATCAGTTCCTTTAACTTCCCAAACTGCGCATGTTTGGAAACAGCTAAACCACACAGTAATAAACTCTGTAGAAAGCAACTGGATGTTCACATTTAGGGGAAGATTCACAAAGGTACTTGCAAACCTTAATGAAACCAAAGTACATACATCATACATTACATACATGGTCAAAATCCTGTTATGTGTCAGAATCAGTAATGTAATGATTTTGCCTTCATAAATGAGATGTATTCATTTGGGAATGGCAGAATGTTTGTCTGAGCAAAACTGATGACATGGGTGGGTCTGAGGTTGAAACAGGGGGAGCCAACCTGCAAACATGGCTAAGCACCCACTGAATCACAACCCTGTGAGTAGTCACAATGTTTGTAGGCATTTTCCACCCTGTAAATGTTTGGTGGGACTAAATCTGTATTCGGGATGGGAATAGGGAGGAGACTTGCCCAAATCAATGAAAACATAGAAGAAGGGACTGCCTCATGGGGAAATATATACCTCACACAAAGGGGCCTATTAGGATGGCAGGCGGACTTACGTCCGGCGCCATCCCTGCGGAGCTGGGACCGTCCGCCATAGATGTGCTGGTCAGGGGCGCAACTAGGTCTTAATTTCGGGGGGGGGCTAACATCAATCAATCAATCAATCATTGACACTTATAAAGCGCGCTACATACCCGTAGGGTCTCAAGGCGCTGGGGGGGGGGGGGGGGGGGGCGCTACTGCTCGAACAGCCAGGTCTTCAGCTTCTTCCTGAAGGAGAGGTGGTCTTGGGTCAGGCGCAGGTTGGTCGGGAGGGAGTTCCAGGTCTTGGCGGCCAGCAGGGGAGAAGGACCTTCCTCCTGTAGTCGCTCTTCGGATGCGGGGGACGGCGGCGAGGGCATGGTTGGCTGATCGAAGGTGGCGTTTGGGAGCGTAGAAGTTGACTCGGCTGTTGAGGTAGCTCGGGCCTTGGTCGTGTAGGGCTTTGTGTGCGTGGGTGAGGAGGCGGAAGGTGATTCTTTTGTTGACGGGGAGCCAGTGAAGGTCTCTCAGATGTTCGGAGATGTGACTGGTTCGTGGGATGTTGAGGATGAGTCTGGCTGAGGCGTTCTGGATCCGCTGGAGTCTCTTCTGGAGCTTGGCGGTGGTACCGGCGTAGAGGGCGTTGCCGTAGTCCAGTCGGCTGGTGACGAGGGCCTGGGTGACGGTCTTTCTGGTCTCGGTGGGGATCCACCAGAAGATCTTCCTTAGCATGCGTAGGATGTTGAAGCACGCCGAGGAGACGTTGTTGACCTGCCTGGTCATGGAGAGGGAGGAGTCCAGGATGACGCCCAGGTTTCGTGCATGGTCTGTCGGTTTGGGTGCGGTGCCCAGGGCGGGAGGCCACCAGGAGTCGTCCCAGGCGGAGGGTGAGGAGCCCAGGATGAGGACCTCCGTCTTGTCCGAGTTCAGTTTCAGGCGGCTGGTCGTCATCCACTCGGCTACCTCTTTCATCCCTTCGTGCAGGTTGGCTCTGGCGGCGGCGGGGTCGTTGGTCAGGGAGAGGATCAGCTGGGTGTCGTCGGCGTAGGAGATTATGCTGAGGTTGTGTTTGCGTACGATGGCCGCGAGGGGGCTCATGTAGACGTTGAAGAGGGTGGGGCTCAGAGATGATCCTTGGGGGACGCCGCAGATGACTTCGGAGGCCTCTGACTTGTACGGTGGTAGGCGGACTCTCTGTGTTCTTCCGTCGAGGAAGGAGACGATCCATTCCAGCGCCTTGTCCTGGATGCCGATGTTGCTGAGGCGCCGTACTAGGGTGCGGTGGCAGACCGTGTCGAATGCCGCGGAGAGGTCTAGGAGGATGAGGGCCGCTGTTTCTCCATTGTCCATCAGGGCTCGGATGTCATCGGTGGCGGCGATGAGGGCGGTCTCGGTGCTGTGGTTGGCTCGGAAGCCGGACTGTGAGGGGTCGAGGGATCCGTTCGTCTCGAGGAAGGCGGCCATCTGCTTGTTGACGGTCTTCTCGATGACTTTGGCTGGAAACGGGAGGAGCGAGATGGGGCGGTAATTCTTGAGTTCGGTGGGGTCCGCTGTGGGTTTTTTGAGAAGAGCGCTGAGTTCGGCGTGCTTCCAGCTCTCGGGGAAGGTGGCGGTGTCGAAGGATGTGTTGATGATGTCTCGCAGGTGGGGTGCGATGACAGCGTCGGCCTTGTTGAAGACGTGGTGAGGGCAGGGGTCGGTCGGTGATCCGGAGTGGATGGAGTTCATCGTGCGGATGGTGTCTTCGGTGCTGATCGGGGTCCAGGCGTGGAGGGTGGTGGTGGGGGGTGGTTGTTCGGTCATGGTGTGCGTTGGTTGGTTGTTGAAGCTGTTGTGTATGTCCGCGATCTTGTTGTGGAAGTATGAAGCGAGGGAGTTGCAGAGGTCTTGCGATGGGGTGATGTCGTTGTTTCCTGCGCTGGGGTTGGAAAGCTCTTTCACGATGTTGAAGAGTTCCTTGCAGTTGTGTGCGTTGTTGTCCAACCGGTCCTTGAAAGCTGTTTTCTTGGCGGCGCGGATCAGCTGGTGGTGTTTCCGGGTGGCAAGTTTGAAGGAGGTCCTGTTGTCCGGTGTCGGTTCCCTTTTCCAGACTTTCTCGAGGGCTCGGCAGTTCTTCTTGGAGCTCTTGAGTTCGACGGTGAACCATGGGGCCTTCTTGCTGCCGGGTCTGCTAGGCGGGGTCCTCAGTGGGGCGAGTTCGTCCGCGCAGTTGCTGATCCACTTCGTGAGGTTGTCTGCGGCCTGGCTGGGGTTCGCTGAGCTGGCAGGAGGGTGCTGGCTCAGGGAGGTGGCGAGCTGGTCTGCTGTGATCTTGTTCCAGCTTCTGCGGGCGGCCTGTTTCTGGTGGTGGTGGGTCGTCGTTCTCTTGAAGGTGAAGTGGACGCAGCTGTGGTCCGTCCATTGAAGCTCTGTGGCGTGGCTGAAGTCGATGTCTGTGCTGGAAGAGAAGACTGCGTCGAGTGTGTGTCCGGCGAGGTGGGTGGGGGTGGACACCAGTTGCTTGAGTCCCAGGTTGGCGAGGTTGTCGAGCAGGGTGCTGGTGTTGCGGTCGTTGTTGTTCTCCAGGTGAAAGTTGAGGTCTCCCAGGAGGATGTAGTCAGCAGAGGGGAGGGCGTGCGGGCTGACGAAGTCGGCGATGTCCTCGCTGAATTGCGTGCGTGGTCCAGGGGGTCGGTAGATCAGGGTGCCTCTGAGGGTGGTGTTCGGGTTGGTGTGGATCTGGAAATGCAGGTGTTCGGCGCTGGTCAGGGTGTTGTCGGTGCTGGTCGTGAGACGGATGGTGCTCCTGTGGATGATGGCGATGCCTCCTCCCATCTGGTTGGCGTTTCGGTCCCTCCGAACGATCTTGTAGCCCTCTGGGATAGCGATGGCGATGTCGGGAGCTGAAGAGGCGTTCATCCAGGTCTCCGTGAGGAAGGCAACGTCAGGGGCTGTGGCGTCTAGGAGGTTCCAGAGTTCGATGGCGTGTCTGTGGACGGAGCGGGTGTTGAGCAGGATGCACTTGAGGTGGGTGCTGCTGGTGTTCGACTTGGCGGGTGCTGGTGCGAGGCTGGTCCGGGTGCAGGAGAACTTGCAGGCGTGGCAGCTGAAAGGTCCGTGGGTACCTCGTGGAGCGGCTAGGTGGCATTCTGGGAGTCGGCCGGTGTTGAGTGCGTTGAGGGTGGCGGCGGAGTACGTCAGGCGGGTAGGTCGGGGTCTTCGGGGGCCAGGGGTCCTGGCGCTGGTCGCGATCCGGTCGCGGACGGGCGCAGACGGGCTTACCTTTGGCGCGCCTTCGGCGCACAATCGGCGCGTCCGCTGCGCGTGACCGCTGCGCGTTCGCACGGTCGCCATTTAAGGCGAAGTGCGCGGGTGAGCGGAGCAGCTGGGAGGCGGGAGCGGGGAGGGTACAGAAGAAAAAGGGGCGGGGCTAATGGCGGTGGCGGGAAGCGGGAGCGGGGAGGGAGAGTGGCGAGGTAGGCGGGCAAGCAGGAAGGAGACAGGCACAATGGAGGTCAAATACACGAGGAGAAAAACGTCACAGAAAAAACAGGCAATAATACAGGACAAAACGGGGAAAAAACAGTGGAAACGCGATCTCGGGCACAGAAATAAAACAAGCACAATTTTCCGACAAAACGGGCAAAAACCAAAGGGGAGCGCTCAAGGCAGCAGCGAGGACGGCGCTGAGGCAGAGGCAGGCACTGGGGGCACAAGCAGCAGCTGGTGGCCGTGCGGCGCGGGGGTGTCCCACAAGTGGGTCACACTCACCTGCGTCGCACAGTCGCCATTTAAGGCCAAGTGCGCGGGTGGGCGGAGCAGCTGGGAGGCGGGAGCGGGGAGGGTACAGAAGAAAAAGGGGCGGGGCTAATGGCGGTGGCGGGAAGCGGGAGCGGGGAGGGAGAGCGGCGAGGTAGGCGGGCAAGCAGGAAGGAGACAGGCACAATGGAGGTCAAATACACGAGGAGAAAAACGTCACAGAAAAAACAGGCAATAATACAGGACAAAACGGGGAAAAAACAGTGGAAACGCGATCTCGGGCACAGAAATAAAACAAGCACAATTTTCCGACAAAACGGGCAAAAACCAAAGGGGAGCGCTCAAGGCAGCAGCGAGGACGGCGCTGAGGCAGAGGCAGGCACTGGGGGCACACGCAGCAGCTGGTGGCCGTGCGGCGCGGGGGTGTCCCACAAGTGGCAGATGAAGGGGCGTGGCTAATGTTAATCAATGGGGCGGAGCTAAAATGGCAGATAATCAGGATCGGTTAATGCTCAGGTCAAGCCGAGAAAAAAATGTGGTGAATTCTGCATTTGAAACTGGACAACAATTAAAGCACACATTTTCGTTAATTTGATGCATTTATATGCACACACACACACCCACATTTCCTTAAAACCCTACAACACTTCAACTCATACCAACCCTAAAATTGCCCCCCTGGCACCCCAAAGCCTATACCTACCCTGAACCCTAAAATTAACCCAAAACCCATACCCACACTGAACCTCAAAATTACTCCTGGCACCCTAAAACCCATTACCACCCTGAACCCTAAAATTACCCCTGGCACCCCAAAACCCATACCCACCTGAACCCTAAAATTACCCCTGGCACCCCAAAACCCATACCCGCAGTGATCCCTAAAATTACACCCTTGCCCCCCAAACCCATACTCACCCTGAATCTTAAAATTACCACTAGCACACCAAAACACATACCCACCCCACACCCTAAAATTGCCCCCTGGCACCCCAAAATCCATTACCACCCTGAACCCTAAAATCAACCCCCTGGAGCCCCAAAACCCATACCCGCCCTGAACCCTAAAATTACCCCTGGCACCCCAAAACCCATACCCACCCTGAACCCTAAAATTACCCCTGGCACCCCAAAACCCATACCCGCAGTGATCCCTAAAATTACACCCTTGCCCCCCAAAACCCATACTCACCCTGAATCTTAAAATTACCCCTGGCACACCAAAACACATACCCACGCTGAACCCTAAAATTAACCCCCTCACACCCTAAAACCCATACCAGCCCTAAACCCTAAAATTACCCCAGGCACCCCAGAAACCATACCCATGCTGAACCATAAATTACCCTCTTGCCCCCCAAAACCCATACCCACTCTGAACCCTAAAATTACCCCTGGCACCCCAAAACCCACAAAACCCATACCCGCAGTGATCCCTAAAATTACACCCTTGCCCCCCAAAACCCATACTCACCCTGAATCTTAAAATTACCCCTGGCACACCAAAACACATACCCACGCTGAACCCTAAAATTAACCCCCTCACACCCTAAAACCCATACCAGCCCTGAACCCTAAAATTACCCCTGGCACCCCAGAAACCATACCCATGCTGAACCATAAATTACCCTCTTGCCCCCCAAAACCCATACCCACTCTGAACCTTAAAATTACCCCAGGCACCCCAAAACCCATACCCATGCTGAACCATACATTCCCCTCTGGCACCCCATAACCCATATCCACCCTGAACCCTAAAATAGCCCCCCTGACATTCCAAAACCCACACCTGCCCTAAACCCTAAAATTACCCCTGGCACTATAAAACACATACCCACGCTGAACCCTAAAATTAATCCCATGGCACCCCAAAACCCACACCCACCCTGAACCTTAAAATTACCCCTTGCACCCCAAAACCCATACCCATGCTGAACCATAAATTCCCCCCGGCGTCCCATAACTCATACCAACCCTGAACCATAATTCCCCCCTGAAACCCCATAACCCATTCCCACCCTAAACCCTAAAATTGCCCCCTGACACCCCAAAACCCACACCTGCCCTGAACCCTAAAATTACCCCTGGCACACCAAAACACATACCCACGCTGAACCCTAAAATGTTCCCTGGCACCCCATAACCCATACCCACCCTGAACCCTAAAATAGCCCCCTGACATCCCAAAACCCACACCTGCCCTGAACCCTAAAATTACCCCTGGCACACCAAAACATACCCACGCTGAACCCTAAAATGTCCCCTGGCACCCCAAAACCCATACTCACCTTGAACCCTAAAATTGCCCCCTGGAACCCCAAAACCCATACCTGCTCAGAACCCTAAAATTACCCCCTGGCACCCCAATCCGTAACCCACCCTGAACCATAAAATTACTCACTGGCACCCTAAAACCCACACCCACCCTGAACTCTAAAATTACCCACTACCACCACAAAAAAAAAAATGAACACTACAAACTTACACTACATTTGCATATTTGGAGGGGACTGTCCTCTTTGACGTTTCTGTGTATGTAAGTCAAGAACAACATTCAAAGTAACCTAGACATGCAGGCAGTAGGTAATGCTGTACTGAAAAATGCATTAAAGTTACTGGGACTTACATAAATAAAAAACTGCTGCCTGCTCCTCTGATACTATACTGTGGAGGCTGGCTGATCAGCAGCACTGTGTCCTGGCATCCAGCCCCTCGAAGGTCTCAGAGTAGATAGGTGGGGGTCAAATGGCTCCTGGATTCTCCTTGCCTGGGCCTCCTCTGCTTCTTCCCTGGTGCCCTTGGATGCGAAAATAGAAAGATCCATGGCCCTGTTCACCATTTATCTGGTGAGCAGCGCCTTGGATGTGAATTCCATCCAAGTACACAGACAGCAGGGGCAAAGGGATGGCCAGTGCAGGTGATGCTTTTCCTTTGTAAATTAATTCCTGCTGGCGTCATAGCCCAGGGGTTGCTGTCTGCGCACTTGTACTTGTATGAAATACACATCTATACAAGTGCACAGACAGCACCCCATGGGCTATGACGCCAGCAGAAATTCCTTTACAAAGGAAAAGCATCACCTTAACTGGCCAGCCCTTTCCCCCTGCTGTGCACTTCACACCCCATGCTCACAACCTATCAAGTGCTTAGGTGAAATCCCTGCCTTCAGGCAAGGATTTCACCTCGCGGCGTCACCGTAAAGGAAAACAAGAGGTGGGGGCAGGAGGTCACTCCCTGAAGCAGAGGCTGGCTGGCTCGGGCTGCTGGGCCTCTCAGAAAGCATTAAAAAAATCTTTCTCCGATCGGATGCTATCTTGCACCATTTCAGTGCGTGTAATCTTATCCCGGGCAGAGGAGGCGACGGGGGGGCTGAAGCCCGGTGAGCCCAATGAGTGTTGCGAGCCTGGTGCTGGTCCCGCCCGCCGAATTAGGATGCATCGCCGCCAGGGAAAGGCCGGTGTTTGCCTGCATCCTAATCTGGTGGACGGTGCCTGCTAGGCACCGCCACCATTTTGGGCTCCCTGGATCGTCCGCCAAGCAATCGCGACCATTGCTGGTGGCAGATGGTCTTTGCATCTACTGTGGATGCCTTCATGTTCCCACCGCCATCCTATTCTGGTGGTGGGAAATATTATCAGTTCAATGGCGGAAGGACCGCCGCCGCAGGGCCCGACGGTTGCCACCGCCGTCCCTGCGGTGGCGGTCCCTCCGCCATCATAATCAGCCCCAAGGTTAGATTGGGATCACTGACAGAATATCGGAAGCAAAAATACCGTTTGGCAGAAATATCAAAGACCAAAGTATGCAGAAGGTGGGAGTGCAAATAGGTAAGCATAGATTTACTATTCCTAACTCCACGTCTACGTACCTTGAAGACATATATATATTGCCATGGTACATACATGTGGAGTTACATACAGTAAAACTTTGATTACACATAGAAACTCACCTTCGTGATATTTTTGCCTTGATTTTCTTGAGCAGATATTTTCTGTTTCTGATATTCTTTCTAAGCACCGTGTTAACCACCCCTTTACATGGCATTTATAGTTAATGGATTCTGACTTGTGTCCCTACAGAAGGGCCAGTGTATGGCAGTGGGTCATTTTCTGATGCTCTTGAGGGCATCAAATGAATCTGTGCCCAGAGGACTGAAGCCTAAGTTGGCGCAAGAACCACCAGGCAGACAACCAGGGTTTCCATGACTAATAAATTAACATACAATGTATATGGATGTGGGTAATTTTCATATTTATTGTTTACACTGAATATATTGGGGCAAATTTACAAGAACGGATGCATCTCTGCATACTAGCAGAGATGCGTCAATTAATTTGCAGCACGTTAAAGAAACATTGGGCCACCATGGATGCGTCACATTTACAATGCGGCGCACCGTGGTGCAAGGGTGGACAGGTGCGTAACTCATCTATTGGCGTTAAGGCAACGCATTGCTGGAGTTGTGTTGCAAGCACGACACACTCCAGCAATGCTTCGGACTGGCGTAAGGTTTTGACGCTGTGGCGTTGTAAAAGTGCCTCTGTGAAATTTTGCGCCACTTTTACGAGGCTTTCTTGCGTGGGAACGCACACCCTGCTTACATTATTCCTGGCGCAGGTATAATGCGACGCAGGGCTTTACAACGTGATGCATCTCCATAGATGTGTCACGTTGTAAATGTGCCGCATATGGTGCATTGTTTACGACGGCACTGCGTCACAAAAGTGACGCAACCGCGGCGTAAAAGTGTCGCAAGGGGCTTGTAAATCTGCCCCATTGAGTGACCCTGGACTCCTGGCAGAGAGTGCCAATGATAAACGATTCCTTCAGTCCGGCCCTTGGAGCAGACTATCCAAACGTGGCCATTTCTGGAGCACCCCGCGTACACACACTGAGCCTACTCCAGTGTTGGGGTGAGGAAGTAGGCTCTGCCCGTTATAGCACCACTGTACTCAATCTATTTCAGATACCACAAGGGAAACGCGCGGTGCGGCCGCAGGAATATTATCCAAAAAAGTCTTTATTCGCCATTAGTGTAGCTAATTATCTTTTGATGCCCCATCTTGTTTCCTTTATAGCGCTTTCTGTCACAAGCCAAGTCCCCGTAGCACTGTAAATAATAGACTATCTACTTGAATGACAAGGGAAAGCCCAGTAAATAATTTTAACAATGTTAAAAATGTTAGTTGGCCTATTCAAGGTTTACGTTTTAATTTCCTCTTAGGATATATGTTAGCTCCCTGCTGTGTGTGTTCATGAGCCGACATGATAGAGGTGTCCAAGCGATGGTGCCGTCCAGGAGGCCCTGCTGTGGGATCCAAGTAGGTCTCTGCAGATCCCAGCAGATCCGTACCTTTATCCTCTCCATCCGGTTACTCTGTGGCCCGTTCCACTGGACGATCAGCTTTCCAAGGTCGAGCAGAAAGACGTCCCCCAGGTTGAAACTGTCCCAGCTCATCTCCACCTGCAATGGAACCACAGTTGGGTTACAGCATCTCCAGCACTCACCTGTGATCTGCTGCATACATTGCATTGACAAAAAAGACAGAGTAGGAAATCTGTCACCTGCAACTCGGCACTTTAATAACAGTTACTTCTCTAGACATTTTTCGAAACAGCAGTGCCTCAAATTAATGCCCAGGACCTCTGTTAGACCGGTAGTGTGTGGCTGAAGCATGTTGGTGTTTTTACACTAGGGTCATAGGACCACAATATCCTGTTTACCCCGTGTGTATATATAGTTTTTATCCTTCCCAGCCCCCCCACCAACCTTGGGATGGTTGAAGAATTTTATTTAACAGTCTATAACCCCCCTACATTTTCCAAAGAGCTCCCTGGAACACGGTTGAGCCCACCCCGACCTTTACAAGTCAGGGTGAACCCGATGAAGAAGCGTGCCACTACCAGAGCGGGTGGGGTAGGGTGGCCAGATTCTCAAAACAAAAAACTGGGACAGGTCATAGACATAGAAGTAGGACTACGGTTTGCAGCAACCATCGACATAAAAGTAGGATTATTTGACAGCTGTCATAGACATAGAAAAGGGACAACAATGACAGCTCCCTCCACAGACCGAGATGATGCGGTCTGTGGATGATGATGAGATCTTTTATTGGCACCCTTCTCCTTTACACAGCAGCATTAGTACTTCTTATTACATTTACACTTTTAAGGACTACAGCATATATTTGCCAAACATCAATTAAACATCACAGGCTAGCAAATGCCAGTGCAAAGAGAGCATGCATGTGCATGCTCAACCGGAACAATGAAAAACAGGGACATTTCTGTGTTTACCTGGGACACTGGTTGAAAACGGGGACATTTGAGCCACTTGGAGAAAAGTGTCGGGACACTGGGACACTTCTCCAAAAACGGGGACCGTCCTGGGAAAATGTGGATGTCTGGTCACCCTAGGTGAGGGGTGTATTACAAAAAATGCTTTTCCTTTTTCCCGCCACTGAGTGTGGTGGAGCGGAGGTGTCGCATTACTGCCGCCCTCAGGAGGAGGGTACTCTACTGGTTGTTCTATATTGAGTACGGAGGACGTATCCCTTTACCTTGCGGACCCGAAAGGACCTCTCCACACCCTCCTAGGTCCAGGAGTTTGTTGACCCTCCTGCACCTCAGTGTTTAAGTGATCTGCATGGATACCAATCCCTTGACCCTGAGGGTCTCCGTCGTTCCCCTCATGCCCTGTTACTGTTTTCAATAAACTCCCGCCTCACTCCAGACTGAGCCTGTCTCTCACCCACCTCTCCGGCTGCCACGTTCTTCTTGCCTTTGACGTGCAGGAGGCGCTTCACGTTGTACGTGTTGGTCTCCACGTGCTTCATGCCGGACGCTGCTCCCCCCTTCTTATAGCTGCAAAACAGAGCACAGTCAGGGCAGGGGCTCCAAAGGGGTGGATGACATCAAGAGCTGAGGAGGAGCTGGACAGGACAGATAAGATAGGCAGGGCAGGTGGGGTGGGCACAAGTGTGCTGGACTGGTGGGCTGGATGCAGGTTGGCTGGGCAGGTGGACTGGGCACAGATGTACTGGACTGGTGGGCTGGACGCAGGTTGGCTGGGCAGGTGGGCTGGACAGATGCGCTGGGCAGGTTGGTAGGATAGGTGGTCTGGACAAGGTATGCTGGCTGGTAGGCTGGACATGAGGGCTCGGCAAGTGGATAGGACAGGAGGGATGGACACAGGTATGATGATTGGTGTGCTGGGCAGGTGGACTGGGCACAGATGTGCTGGACTGGTGGGCTGGACGCAGGTGGGCTGGGCAGGTGGGCTGCAGCAGATGCATGTGTAAGTTGACGGGCATGTCATCCAGGCATTAGGTGCGGTCCATGTTGAACACTCACACCTCTCGGCTCTAATTTAAAAAAATTTGTGGTGGCTTATCTTAGTGAGGTACAGTTACTCTTTCATTTCCGTATGTATGTATTTATCTAATTGTTTTTTTCTTGTTTATTTATTATATTTTTGTAACTGTATATTTGTTAAAATACACATTCAATGTTATATGTGGCAGTTTGCATTTGCTTTACTGTCACATAGTACATATAAGTCACATATAGACAGACACTATGCTTTTGAGCTACTCTTGCAAACTGGCATTAGGCAGACAAGCTTCACTGGCAGGCAGACATTCCTCATGTTTGTTCTTCAATTGTTTAAATGGCTCCTTTTCTATTGCAGAGTGCCTGGTGTGCTATAATAAATACAAACACAATTGCTCTTACTACGCAATGGTCACAAAGTTGTGAATTGTGGAACCGCTGAAGAAGCATTACCATTGGTGAGCGGCAATCACATATTTAGGTCTCGCCTGTGCCAGCGCATTCAATGCATGCGCTCTCGCTTGCGAGAGATATTGTATACCACAAGGGGTTAGCAGCCTGTCGACTGCTTAACATTAGTTGCCTCCATTGTCACTTGTATTTGCTGCCTTCTAATTAGCCAAGGCCGGCTGGCTTCACTTCTCCTTTTTTCAGCCTGATTCATCAAGCTGAAATCGGCTCTCAAAGGGCCAGATTCTGAGAATCTGGCCCTTTGCGAGCTCTATTTTTGCATTTGGGATTCATCATCCCAAATGCAAAAATCGGTAATAGCGATGTCGCAATTTTGCGAGGAATTACATTTAAGGAATCTCTATTTGAGATTCCTTAAATGCAATTCATCATCCATGAAAAAATTGCGAATTCGCAATTTCGGCCAGCTATTTACCGTGAGGTCAGACCTCGTGGTAAATAGCGAAAACTTAGAAAAATGCTTTTAAAAGCATTTTTCTAAGTTGCATGTTGCACACACACATGTCCTTTGGACATGTGTGAGCGCAACACCTGTTTAAATTTGCATTTAAGGGGTGCTACAAGGTGTCCTTTGGACACCCCTGGCACCCTTTAAATCGCTATCTTATTTGCAATTAGCTAATTGCTAATCACAAATATGGAATACTCCCCATTCATTCCTATGGGTCTTTTGGCCCATAGGAATGAATGGGGAGTTATTCCTTATTTGCGATTAGCAATTTACTAATCGCAAATAAGGATTGTGTAGGAATCGCAAATCTTTTTGCGATTCCTACATGAATCCCGTTTTGCGAGTCTGTAATAGCGATTCCTTATGAATCGCTATTATAGACTCGCAAAACGGGTCTATGATAAATCAGGCTATTTGTCTGGGGCATGGACCCAAGTACTGATTGCGTCAGCTTGACTGCTGTCCTTCCGCTGATCACGCTGTGATTGATGTACTGCTTTTAATTGTTTTTCTTCCCTATCATCCTTGTTAAACATCTTGCCATTTGTAGCTGTGTTTTACTATCCCAAACGCTCTTCAAAGAAGCCCTTTTATCCCTTGAAATGTTTTTTTTTATTGTGACAATGGATGTTACGTTCTTTTTTTGTGACAACAGAGGTTATTTGCCTCCAAATGTATTTTGACGAAGATCTGTACATTGGCGCAATTGCCTTTTTTAGGTGATGGGATTTTTTGCCAAATGTCATATTTGCTTTCTTTTTCACACATGAGGAGATTCATTGATTTGCTCAGAATGACAGGGGTTTTGCGTTGAGACCTAACAAGCATTGACAAATCCAATAGGTCTCGCCTTTGATACTATTGGCTCTTTCATTTCCTTTTGTTCATGCTGTACAGCATGGGCATAGATGACGTTTGTAATGATGTGTAGCCATGCTCTATAGCAGTGTGGCTGCTGTGCAGCATGGCTAAAAAAAATAATAACAAAAAGGACAATGACAAAACTAGGACTAATGCACTTTAAAGAAATTACGCCTTAGCCCTGGCTGCATCATAGCGCATTTTTCAAATTAGTTTAGCCACACTGCAAAGCATCCACACTGCTGTAATGCATGGCTACAACTAATTGCCAAAGCAATTAACTCCCATAGGCGAGACTTATTGCCTTTGCCAATGCTTGTATTATTTAGCAGGCACGGTTGCCACCAGAGGCCTTTTCCAGGCTCACCACTAAGGCCAGGCACACCCCATAGCAGGTGGCCTCCCGTCTTGCCTCCCAGTGTCTGATCTGAGTCAAGGTGGTCCAAACCAGGTCTATACTTCCTGCATGGCTGCCGCGGCTCGACTCGCGCTTGCATTGAAAGATGTAGGTCTGGAATCCAGCCAAGGTAACCTAAAGCAGGCAACCAACCCATGAGGCTGTGTTTTTTGAGTGAATGCTGGTACTTGTAGTTTGCTTTTATTCTAAATAATGAACAACAAATACCAACAGGCAAAGGAAAAAGAGCACTGGGCAAACTACTCACACGAGACATGAACAACTCAGAATTGGTCCATCTCTGCACAAATATAACGCAAAATCTAATGTATGGATCAGTATTTGTAAAGTGTGATCTAAATCTAGCAGGGCCTCCGCATGGTGCTGCACATTGCAATAGGGTTGATATGGGAAGTAGTAGAGCTGCATTCACCCTACAGCAAATCCACTACATTGAGGTACCATTGCATCGGAGACAGTACATCGTTATCACTTCTGAGGATGCCGCTACATCAAATAAGGGAAGTTTAAAGGCATGTAATTTAAATATGAGGTGATTTAAGCAAAGGATTAGCATGAAGTTATATTAAATTTAAATTCTTGTATATTATAGGTCCAAATTGACTTTACGGTTAGATTAAGGTACTTTTTTAAAATAAATTAAAAATAGGTTTAGAACAGACTTCGATGGAGTTTGAGTAGAATCACTTTTTAATTTCAAATAATTGAATGCTTGTGTTGGTATTAGGTTAAATTTGCCTTTTATTTAATTTTAATTGAAATAATATTGTATCTAATTTAAGGCTAGGGTGAGGATTAACATAAGTTTTACGGTCGTATATAAATATAATATTATTTGATTAAGGGCTCGGGGTACAATTAGAGTTAGGTTAAGATTAATTAAATTAAAGGGTGATGTGGACAGCAGAGGCCTCCTAAGAAAATCTTTGGGTACTGACACTTATTTTTGTTCTTTTTCTTTATATAAATAAATGACTCTCTTTCATGAAGTAGGCAGCATATTGTAATGAATGAAAAATCAAGTAATGGACAAGACATTGGAACATCAGGTAAGTTTTGAATATTTACAAACAGGATGAAACTGAAAGCAAACAGACAGAAATTAAGGCAGAGGGATGACAGCGCTGGATGTGCCCAGGCCGCAGTGGATACGCACACGACACCCTGCTTGAAGTATCCGCGGAACGTCTCGCTCTCGTGGCCCTGGCACTCGCGATGCTGCACGGCAGCGCCCCCCAAGTGCTCGTCCATCTGGGTGGTGTAGATGGCCGCTGCCCCCTGCTCGTCCGTTGACGACTCATTGCCGATCCAGTAGTGGATGTCGTAAGTGAAGTTGTTGCCAGTTTTGTGAGTCTGAAAAAGAGCATGTGTCGTTTTCAGTTAAAGCGTTCAAAACTGGAACAAGATCCCTTTTGGGGATCCGTGAAATACAACATATTTTAAACGGTGCACGGCACTGAAGATTGAGGGACAGATTTATCATTCTTTCACGCAACGCAACACAGCAAGGCAACGCTGCAAGGCAACTTGATGCCTGAAAGTGAGAGGGCCGGAATGCGCCATATCTATCAAGATGTGGCACCATTCTGCTCTCTCCCTAGTCTGGCCCATTAGTGGCTGCCCAGCACAACACAGACACCCTTGCACTTTGGTGCAAGTGCAGAGGTGTATGCCTTGCAACCAGGATTGATTTTGAGCAGTAACGGACACCTTGCTGCACAAAAACAACTGCAGCACACTTAGAAAGAGGAAACAATGAGGAGAAACATGTGTGCTCTCTCCCTGTGCTGACACACCGGTGGCTGAGAAGCGCCAACACAGACACCCTTGCACCAGAGTGAAGCGGTGTCTGTGTTTCGGCCAAGATTGTTTTGTGCTGAAAAGAACACCTTGCTGCACAAAACCAACTACAGCACACTTAGACAGAGGAGACAACGAGGAGAAATAAAGCTATTCCTTCTTGTTGTCCCTCCCCTGGGAAGGCGAAGTAATTTAATGCAGTCCCAGGTTTACCCCTATTGGTCAATCTTGAAATGCACGAAGATCCATGGGTGGAGCGTGGGAACACGCACGCTCCACTCATGGAATTCTTTCCTAGGGCAGAGTAACACAAGGCTGCGACCCTTGCTGCCTTGTGTTACTCAGATTTAACAGGCAACACAGGGCCAAGCAAGGCAATCTTACGTTGCTTGGTAAATAATGCTTAGAGATTGCGTTGCTCTTGCAACACAATGCGTGACGCAGGGGCAACGCAATACCATGATAGATCTTCCTGTGAATGTCTGCAAAACATGCGTAATGGAGGGGCCGCAGAAGCCACTGGTGCGACCTTTGTGGCTCCTAACACTGCCAATGTGACCCCTGTCTTCAGAGGTGACAAAAGCAGTTTCAAGAACAGAAGGTAAACAGTGCTGGAGGAGCACATGAACTTTCCTCAGTTCCCAGTGGGACATCACAGTTTCCGTTGTTAAAACAAATGCATTCAGTCGTGCAGCACTATTTAGAATACATCCTAAAGTGATACAAATGAAAAATACATACTTAAAAACTTTTTTTTCTCATATGTAATTACTGTAAATACATGAAAAAGTAGCATTGGCAAATCAAACAGTTTGGATCTTGACAAACTGGTGAGATATTTTTATTATTGCTATGATATGCCACAAAAAAGAAAAACAAAAAACAAAAAGCGTGGCTGACTCCGGAGCGAAGGGCTCACGGTTAAATTCCCGTCACCAGCGGCAGCTCAGCTCAGCATCATGTGACTCTGGGCAATAGCTCACTTGATCTCCCTGACAGCCCCCAGCGCTTTGGGCCCCTTAACCCTTTCATTGCTGCCGTCGGCCAACGGCCGTCGCGAGCACTACCTTGGTAGGGCTGCGCACGTCCGTTGGCCGACGCGGCCCCGCCCACATAATAGAACGCCCCGCACTGCAGCGAAATTATCGCCGCGGTAAACTAGTTAAGGATGATATGTTCATGCTTTAAAAATCAGAATTATTATGAATATTATTATTATTGTTAATATTACCACTACCAAGCCCCGATACTAATTGATGACTAATTTGTTGTGTACAGGACTTACCACTAAGGAAACATAGCAGTCCCCCTCGAAGAAGTTACCGTAGGATTTCTCGGGCACAGGAACCATTTGCATGCTCTGAAAAAGAAAGTAACAGCGGATATTGAACACCAGGCTTTTGTGAATGCCCCCCTCCACCACTCCCCCAACATCATGAGAAGAGTACAGGGTTTCTACGTAATAGCGACTCCTAGTGGTGAGGCTGCAGAGCAGGAATCCCTCATACTTCAAGCAGCCTCTTATCTCCCCTAGAGGTCACCTGAGCCAAAAGAGTCTAGGTTTAAATTTCGAAATTAATATCCAACAAAAGAGCTGAGCTGTTTCCTGAGAAACGGCAGGAAGATTTGTGCACATACATTTCAGGACTTCAAAGGATTTTCGGTGTTCCAAGCAAATAACATTTTAACAACTGGAGAACATCCATACACTCAAAAAGGCAATTTTGGGTATTTTTTCTGTACTTTGGCATTTTATGCTACCCCTCACCGGCCTTAAACAGGGCACAAAAATGCACAAATAAGTTGCCAACTGAGCAGAAGGATACATTAGATTAGAAATAAAGAAAATAACCGGCGATAGTAGGGAGTATAGGGCCACCCCCTGAAGACTGAGGCTTAATTACTGCCCATGGATAGGATTATTTACTGCGTGAACGGTTACATTAAGGGATATGCTTCCCTAATACCCGGTTACTTACCGGTAATTTTCATTACTCCGAGTCCATTTTTTCCTCGTCACATTCCTTACATATGAGTTTATCTCCATTCATGCAAAAACTAATTACCAAACTTGGCTTTCCCTTCCCAATCCAAGATGGCCTCCATACCCATGAGTACAAAAAAATCACTACCTGGGAAGGACTTTCTGAAATAATCAAGCATAGACAGAAACGAGTGGAACAACAGCAGAGGCGGGTGGGAACTCAGAACTTTGACTAGGAAGACGTGGACTCGAAGTAATGAAATGACTGGTAACTAACCGGGGATTACCTGCTCGTCCGTCTTCCTTGCACAGTCCTTATGTATGAGTACATACCCAAGCCAAACATTGATTTCGAAGAAAACCACCCCATGAGCAAATAAAACAGGTGAATTTAATTAAAGAAAAGACTCAAATGACCCAAAATATTACACTGCAGGAGAACCCACAGATCTCGAAACAGCCATACAAAAATAAGAGGATTAATCTCCACACAATTGCAAATGGTAATGGGTCATGAACGTGTAGGGAAGAGCCTAAGTGGCAGCAAACCAACGTTTTGAATTGAAACCCCCTTAAAAGCGGCACAGGAGATAGAAACACCCCTAGTAGGCCTCCCAGGGAAAGACACCGGGACAGGTTGGCCAGTCTTGTAATTGGAATGAGAAATGGGCAGCTTAATCCAACAGGACAAAGGTAGAGAGAAACGGCTTGAAACCCCTCTTCGCCAGACCATGGGAGACAAACAAATCATCCGACTTACGGTACACAGCAGTACGTTGCAAACAGATAAAAAGAATACAGTGGAAATCCAGGGAATTCAAACACAGCTCTTCACCCGACACAGGAGATGGACAAAAGGTAGGCAAAACAACACCAGAATCCAAATGAAATGAGGACACCACCTGAGGGAGAAAGGCTGGACTAGTACGAAGCACCACCTTGTCTGGAGGCCCCTATCTCACCAACCCATTCCAAAAGAAAATGGCCACCAGAAATCCAACCTTGGCCGAAAGAAACGTGAAGTCAATGGACTCCAAAGGCTCAAGTGGCGTACCTTGCAGAACCAGGGGCAAGTCTCAAAGTCACACCGGGAAATAAACAACAGAACGTTGAAGAGAAATACTCTGGAAGAACCGAGCTGCCAGAGGGGCAACAGACAGAACACCAGCCACCTGAACAGCCGCCCACTGACTACACATGGAAGAGACAGCCAACCCCAGCTGAAAACTGTCCAGAAGGAACTCCAACACGGCTGCAGGATCACAAGAAGAAGACAACTCCTTATTCCAACACCAGATGGAAACATTCAGTCAATGACGGCCATAAGCCTTAAGGGTAAACAGCTGCTGGGACTGCTGTGTCAGTGCAGCAGCATCCAAAGAACACCCCTGCCAGGTGCCAGATCGCAAGCCTCAACCTGTGAAGAGTGTCCAAGCGGAAGATGCAGCTGACGGATGGATTGGCAACATCCTATGTAGCCTGACAGACAGATAGAGATGACAAGGGAACCAAGGGTACCTCGTCCAAGTCCAGGCAATCAGCAGAATCTCCGTCTGGTCCTGTACCACCTTCTGAGCCACCCAAGGGAGAAGAGAGATGAGTAGAAAACAATAATGGAGACTCCTGGGCCAGGGAACAGCCAGAGCATCCAGTGCCCAGGACAGAACCAGACAACAGAAGCGGGGAAGAAAGGCATTCTCTTCAGCAGCAAATACATCCAGCCGAGGTTGACCAAACTGACAAAGAATGGACTGATAGGTGCCCAGATCCATACACATCGTCATAGAGGACAGTAACCTCCAACTCAGAGTATCAGCAGGCACATTCTCCTTCCCCGGAAGATAGACTGCCGACAGAGAAAGGAGATGGGATTCGGCTCAAGGGCAAACCCTCTGGGAAAGGAGAAATAGAGAAGGACACATGCTGCCCTGCCAGGACAGATAGGAGCAGACTAATGAATTGTCTGTCTGCACACACAAGGAAGTGCGAAACAACAGGGGTTGGAAAAACAAAAAGGTCTTCAGGACTGCCACCTGCTCCTTCCAATTCAAAGATTTAAGGGCCTCCATCTGATTCCAGCTCCCCTGAGCTGTGGAATGCCCCAGAGTAGCACCCCAGCCACTTCCACTTGCATCAGCCATGAGAGCCAGGACAGGAAGAGTAACCAAAGAAAAACCCTTGCTAGGATGAACAGGGTCTAGCCACCACTGGAGATCCCCATGGATCAGAGGAGTCACAAGAACTAGTGTCTTGCTCACCCGATACACTGGGTTCAAATGCCTCAGGAGATGGTGAACAAGGGGATACAGATGCACCCTTCCCCAAGGAACCAGTGCTAATGTAGAGGACATCTCCCCCCTGACTATGAAACCATGTCCTTGCAGATGCCAGTGGGAGAAGAAGGAGCGGGCAAATGGGAGCGGAAACGAACACAGTGCTCTTCCGACACCAAGACCACCCCCATGTCCATCCTGCAGCATGCCCCGATGAAGAGGAGATTTTCGGATGGTAGGACCTGGGACTTCTTCCAGTTGATCAAGAAGCTGTAGTCCTGCAACAGAGAGGTCACCTTAAGAACCTCCATCTGGGCCTTGGAAAAAGAACACGAGGCAATCATCCAGTCATCCAAATATAGGAAAAGCTGGACACCTTCCGAATGTAAAATGCCCACCAATGGTGCCAAAAGCTCAGTGAACACCCTCAGTGTTGATGCCAGCCTGGAGGGCAGGACCTGGAACTAGTAGTAGTTGCCCTAGACAGCGAACTGGAGGTACCTCTGCTGAGACAGATGCACCGGGACATGGAAAAAGGCATCCATGCAATTGATGAAAGTCCGGAACTCACCCTTCATCAAGAGAGGCAGAAAAAGCTGGAGAGACACCATCTTGATGGATACATTAGGATTATACTATTTGACCCCCTACAGGTCCAGCCCAGGGTGGATCTTCCCTGACGCCTTCTGCACCAGGACAAGCAGGGAATATAACCATGGAAAAACTTCCCAGGGTGAACTGGAATGATGGCAGCCTTCTGGAGCAGCAACTGAATCCCCTGCAGTGAAGCAGCCAACTTCCCCGGGGAGTGAGGTGGTCTCGAACAAAACGGCAAGGAGGAGTGTCACTGTATCCTTCTGAAGCCACCTGGATGGCCCATTCATTTGAAATGACACGTCCAAGTGTCCCAAAAGTACTGCAGATGACCCCCCCTGCATGGATTTTGGAGCAGTCATGCTTTAGGAGGGGTGAAGCAGCAAAGGCAAAGAGTCAGGCTCAGTCCGCTGATACTGTAAAAAAAAGTCCTCCTCAGCCAGACCCTGAGCAGCAGCTGCAAAGCACAAATTCTCCTGCACATGTGGCAGGATTTCAGCCAGATCTGTGCCCTGCGCAAAGTGGCCCTTGATTTCATCTATATCCCCCTCGACTGAAAGATTCATCCTATGAACTGTTATGATTCCCAATGTACCCCAATATCGGCCTGAGTAGTCACCTAACCTTTCACCTACATTTACCCTCCCATTGTACTACATGATGGATTTTGGTGCTGACCTTTTACCTAGTTAGGTGCTGCATAAATGTCGTGTTGTGCATGAGGATTCTCAGAATCACAGCAAGATTACCATCTTCTGCATAATAACGTCATCCTCGGCCGACATGACCCAGCAAGGTACAACCCCTGATAGGGTACCTTTTGGGTATATACGCACCACATCTTTACTGAGCCAGGAAGAGGAGAAAGACTTCCATGCTGACACACTGACGCTGAGGTCCCTGGATGCAGATACTCCAGTATGCCGTAGTCTGACACCCTTCGCGGGGTGTCCAAATCGAGATCAAGACGGGGTCCTTCATTTTCTCCCATATCAGGTAATGGGGTTTGCTCTTTCATAGGGGGATTCTTGGCCATACACCTACATAAATGCTAAGTACACTTAGGTACATCTAGTTAGGGTTAGCATCGTAGAAGTACGCATTATTACTGGCATGTATTTATATACCTGCATATATTCATTGTCTTAGCACTATGGGGGAATTCTACCACCTATTTACTCTGTTAGTGCTTATGACCGTATATAACTGTTTCTGTCTTATGGTTGTTGCACCACATGTATTTTACACTAGAACGACGCTGGTTCAATAAATACTTATTAAAAACTTCCCCATTGTTTATTCTGTGTAACACTCTGAGACAAAGTGAGTACAAATGACTGAGTGAAAAGTACTGTTCTGTTTCCATGATTCCCTGAGAGGGCAGGGTTGTCATGTTCGATAGTTGTCAGAAACCATTCACTCCTTGATAAGAGGGGCATATAGTGGCACTGTGAGCTAGCTGGTCTATAGGAGAACATATCCGGCGGGGGTGTCTGGAATCAGTCTGGACACCAATCCCACAGTTTATGTTGTCTTCTTTGTAATTTGTCCCTATATTGGTAAGCCCTCAAATTGTACTCAAATGAATTTAATCAGATTAATTTTTATTTCTCCAATTTTATGATTATACTGTCTTTTAGCTTATTTTATATGTATTGAAATGAATTTCATGCTTGCTGTTTATATTTGTGTAAAATGCTTTTATGGATGTTTGTTGTAACTCCGAATAAAGCTATATATGACTATGACTACTATCAATACATCACTGGAAGTATAAGCAAGTATTGATCGAGGATTGGTTTTTCATGATATTCGCAGACATGACATGCTTTGTGTTTCTTCACTTTTTTGTACTCGTTTAGCAATGGTTGTGTCTTACTATAGATAACTACAAGTAATCATGGCAACCAGAAGATAGCTGAACTCAACCAACTATGTCTATTACTTCCTCCATGATACCTACGTACTGGTAAAACAGAGCACAGCCCAGCCACAGAAGTAATCTCAAACAATGGATGGAACTTACCTACAGAACCATGCCCAAACATCCCACCAACAATCATTGATTTACAAGAGAACCCAAAGTATGGAAATAATCTAATGATACAAGCCAGTTTCTCACAGCTAAGCAGAGACCAATTACAAGGGAGAATACAACCGATAAACATACAGAACCAGCTCCTGGGGAAGGAAAACAAACAGTGCAATCAAGAAAGAATCCAGCCCAAAGAGAGGCTTCTATGGTGGAGCCAACTCAAAAAATAAAGGCAATGCAACCTACAGGTGAGAATCTTACCAGCAGAGACTTGGCAACCACAAAAGGAATTTCAAAAAGATAGTGGTAGGAAACTCAACTACAAGAGAGTATTAATTGATGCGTAAAACCAAACTACTGAAACAGCATCAAAGATAAGGAAGACGTTCAGCTGCAAGTCAGAACATATTGGAAAAGGAACCCAATTTTAGAGACAAATATAACAGCAAACAAAAAATATTTCCAGAAGAGAATCCAACCAATGGATAGAACTTAACAAGAGAACAGACTCCAAAATAAAGCCCACAAAAGATAAACCCATTGAAAGACAGAACCCAAATTCAGAATCAACTCCTAAAAAATGGGAACTGCAATAAAAAGCCCAACTGATGCAAATATCTAGGAAGAAACTATTTACATGAAAGACTCATATTGATTGCATAGTACAATTACATAATCACTTCCAAAAAGAAAGCAATATGTAACCAATGACTAAACTACGGAATTAAGCCATAGCGAAGTACAACTCACTGGCAGCAGAGAGTACAACCAACTAACGCAATCTACATAAAACATCAAACCCAACAACATGGGAGAGAGACAGCTTGTGGATGAACATAATCCCCCAATAGAAGCAACTCCAACAGCTAGCGAGAAGCTACACAAAGGAAAGATTTAATGTGCGCACAAAATGGCACTACAAGCTAAATTTCAAAAGCAAGGTATAACTGAGTCAGAGCAGCGAACCCAATCAGTTTGAAAAAAACTAAAAAGTCAAATCCATAAGCAAGGCAGAAACAAAATGAACATCAACAGCAATGTGGGTCTCAACTATAGGAGATAACACAACCATAGACCAAACCAATTTACACACCACCAACGGGCATCAGCCTCACGGCAGAGCAGAACACAACCAACAGAAAGAATACAACTTGACGATAAAATGCTACTTGTGGGTGAGTTTCATTTTTTGGAGGAAGCCAATGCAATATCAAGAACGGAAGGAATGAATGGACTCCAAAACCACAGTAGGACCCTGATTCTAAGGAGAACATACAGACGCATACAACTGCAACATGAAATGTACATGGTAGAACCCAACCAGTGTTCAAAACTAAACTCACAATGTAGGAAGATATTCATTCCATAACATAACTATAGAGTAAAGTCCACTAGCAAGAAAAGTCCATCCTAGAGCACATGGGCATAAAGTAACTGTAGAAGCAGTTCTAAATCCCCAACTGTAGGCGGACACCTAACCAATGACACAGTTCAACTACAAAACCTGCAACAAGAAAGGACCCAAATATAATCAACACTAACATAGAGAGGAACCAAACTAGATGAACGATGACAATTAAAGAAGGTAATCAAGCCTAGATCCAACCATAGCACAAATACAGAGAAGAGAAACCAACTTATGGGAAGAACAACACATTTGCAGTTTCAGATCCTTCAAGCAGGCAGGACCCAGCCCGGTTACAGCAGAGAAGCCAAGTGTTGGGTAGAGGTTTGCTCCACATGGACGTTGGAACCATCAACAGCAGGGTGCAAAGGACAGTGGAATCTTATAGTGTATAAACCCCATTGGCAAAGACAAACTCGGCTACAGACAGGATTTCAGCTAATGAGTAGAATGCAACCAGTAAGTTTAATGCAGCTAGTTGTTAGATTTCAACTACGCATTCAGTTCTAATCGGACAGAACCTAGTCACTGAAAAGATTTTTTTTTTCTTTATTGCAATTTTCTTGACATACTTCGCATATGGAAACAGTTATATCGCATGGATCACCCCATCCAACAAGCAATACATTTCCCGGTTTATGAACTAATATGGGTGTCCACTGAGGTGCCTATCAGCAATAGCAGTTACCATTATGAATCACATTATTGATTTCTGTTTATCGCCCCCCACCGGGTTCAACCATCCCAAGGTCCAGTTAACTAACATTCAATTTGGGACTTCCTCCTGTCTCTCCCCTTGCCTAGGGGACTCCGTTCCCTCATGACTATCTCCCGTGACCTAGTCACAGAAAAGATATTGTGGATCTTTATAGGCAAGTGTAGATTTACTCTTCTTAACTCCCACGGAGTGCATGCTTACAGGGAAGTGTAGATTTACTATTCTTAACTCCCACGGAGTGCATGCTTACAGGGAAGTGTAGATTTACTATTCTTAACTCCCACTGAAGTGCATGCTTACAGGGAAGTGTAGATTTACTATTCTTGACTCCCAAAGAAGTGCATGTTTAAAGGGAAGTGTAGACTTACTATTCCTAACTCCCACGGAGTGCATGCTTACAGGGAAGTGTATATTTACTATTCTTAACTCGCACAGAGTGCATGTTTACAGTTAAGTGTAGATTTACTATTCTTAACTCTGATGGAGTGCATGCTTACAGGGAAGTGAGGATTTACTATTCTTAACTCCCACGGAGTGCATGCTTACAGGGAAGTGTAGATGTACCATTCTTAACTCGCACGGAGTGCATGCTTTCAGGGAAGTGTTGATTTACTAATCTTAACTCTCACGGAGTGCATGCTTACAGGGAAGTGTAGATTTACTATTCTTAACTCCCACGGAAGTGCATGCTTACAGGGAAGTGTAGATTTACTATTCTTGACTCCCAAAGAAGTGCATGTTTAAAGGGAAGTGTAGACTTACTATTCTTAACTCCCACAGAGTGCATGCTTACAGGGAAGTGTAGATTTACTATTCTTAACTCCCATGGAGTGCATGCTTACAGGGAAGTGTAGATTTACTATTCTTAACTACAATGGAGTGAATGCTTACAGGGAAGTGTAGATTTACTATTCTTAACTACAATGGAGTGCATGCTTACACTGAAGTATAGGTTTACTATTCTTAACTCCCATGGAGTGCATGCTTTAAGGGAAGTGTAGATTTACTATTCTTAACTACAATGGAGTGAATGCTTACATGGAAGTGTAGGTTTACTATACATAGCTCCCACAGAGTGCATGTTTACAGTAGAGTGTAGATTTACTATTTTTAACTCCCATGGAGTGCATGCTTACAGGGAAGTGTAGATTTACTATTCTTAACTCCCATGGAGTGCATGCTTACAGGGAAGTGTAGATTTACTATTCCTAACTCCCACGGAGTGCATGCTTACAGGGAAGTGTAGATTTACTATTCTTAACTACAATGGAGTGAATGCTTACATGGAAGTGTAGGTTTACTATACTTAGCTCCCCCCAAAGTGCATGCTTACAGGGAAGTGTACTGTTCTTAATTCCCACGGAGTGCAAGCTTATAGGGAAGTGTAGGCTTACTTTTCTTTTTTTAAATCTTTTCATTAAACATTCCTCAGTTGCATAGTATAGTATCACAACAGCAGGTGTTGTAGTACTAAGTACAGTACATTACAATTCAAAGCTTACATTTAACTTGACCAACATCAGACCGAAGGGATATCGTACAAGTTGACAGTAACTTACATAAAATACCATCAGATCACAGGAGAGGGTACTCCTTGCTCCCCCCTTTCCTGGCCCCTAGAATCTTTAAAGTCCTGATACTCAACCCAGCGACCCCCTCCACCTTTGCCCATTTCAGAGGGCATCCTCTACTCTCATAAATCACTCTTTCTGCTGCACAGCACCAGTCCAAGTTGGATTTCCATTGCCTCACCCTTTGAGAGAGGCTCACATCCCAGGCCCTGGCGATATTCCTCTTGGCTATGATAGCCGCCACCATCAGCCACAACCTTTGGTATCTCGGCCATGTCTCCTCACCCGTTATGCATAGTATATGCCACCTAGCCTCAAGTGGTATTGTCTTGCCCATAACTTCAGACATGGTTTTTGTCACCCTCTTTCCTGACAACCCCTGGTGCAGTGGTTTGAAGGACAGCGTTCAGCTTGTGCATGAGTGCTCTGGAGGAGTAGGACCTATGGAGGATACGAAGCTAGATTTACTATTCGTAATTCCCACGGAGTGTAGGGAGTTAAGATTAATCATGCATATATGCACTTACCTTCTTGATATTTTGGCCTTCGATGTTTTGTCCACGATATTTTGATGGCACAATGTTTATGTACTCAACATTTCGACATACAGCACAATCCACCACCACCACAAAATATAAAAAATCAACTTCATGTGCAGAACTCTACAGCTACTCACAATATTGAACTAAATCTGACAACCCTAGTTTAAACCAATGAAAGGGATATTCTGAGAAAAGCTGGCAGTAAATCCTAGTCTCTGTTCTGCAGAACTCGAGATCTTCTGCGGATGATTTCGGGAGCAAGTGCGTCTCATGTCAAGCTTGTGCTATTTAAGTAAATTGGAGCTACTGCAACTTTAAGGACAAGGGCAAACCTTTCTAACCTCTTCCATGCTTGTGACGGAACCGCTCCGTCACAAGCCACGGATGAGCTGTGCTTGTGACGGAACGGTTCCGTCACGGCCCGCTCGCCGCGCCTGACGGCGCTGATTACGCGCCTGCGCTGACGCTTTATTGGGCAGGCGGGTTCGTGACGGAACCGTTCCGTCACAAGCACAGCTCACCCGCGAGCCGTGACGGAGCGGTTCCGTCACTAGTATGGAGCCGCCGCGCGACCGCCCCACCTCCTTAGCGCTGCGGCGGAATAGCCGCCGCAGCGAAGGGGCTAAAAAAGACAGCCAAAAAGTAGGAAATGACTGCCTCTGTGTTAGCGCTCTTTAACCTAAGCGATTAATAATGGTGGACGCTCTTGCTGTACAAAGCCGGACACCTGGGTTGTGGCATTTATCCCAAGTTTAACACAAAGTGACCCAACTTAAAAACTATATTGGCTCAAAGGGAAATCTACTGGTGGAATCCAGGATAGTGGAAACATGGATGCAGGTTCTAGTTCCGGCCACTAGCGGCGCTGCTGAGTGAAAAGGACATTGGGAGGGCTGTAAGACCCACCTTGCGTGGTGCACCTGACACTTGGATGCTACTCCGCTGAACACGGAAAGTATCAAGGCCTAAACTGTGACTTAGATGTATTGTATAAGATAGTCACTTAGGATGGATACTACCCATGTACAACACACTAAGCCACACCGTTTTTAAAAGATAAAATGTGATGTAATGATTGTTTGGTGCCATTTGTACATTCCCCAGCCCTTTCAGAGCTGAGTCTCCTGTCATGGTTCTAGACACAGAGTCACAGTTGTCCGTGGACTCTGGGGCCTATTTACAAGCCCATTGCGCCGCTTTTTTGGACGCACCGGTGGCGCAGTGTGCATGCCCATATTCACAAGGCCAGTAAAGTCACCCTGTGTGACTTTTTATGGCCTGTAAATATGGCCCCCTTTCACGCATTACTCTGTGTGAAAAGGGCGTTCCATGGGTGTTGCTGTGGGTGTTTCCCTGCATTATTCTTGAAACCAGTGCATTTCTAGATTTACAAGGTTTTGTAAACCTGATAATGCATCAGATTCCAATACTCCCCAGGCGTAAGGGAGGCGCAATGAGGAGAAATACCTTTATTTCTCCTAGTTTTTCCCTTTTCTATGTGTTTTGCTTTCTGAAGCACACATAGAAAGAGGAACACACCTCTCATGATTGTTTTTGTGCATGAAGGTGTCCCTTCCTTCACAAAAACAATCATCCCCGCAGCACAGACATCCTTGCATGGCAGTCTATTGTGCGCCAGTACCGGGTAAAAGGATAGGAATGCAGCTTATCTGATAGATTTGGCACATTCCTGCCCTTTTCTTGTGCCACAGGGCAGTGCATCAAGATTCCGTGCAGCGCTGCTCTGTGCCAAAACCTCATAAATGAAGCACACTGAGTTTAATATTGTTCAGTAATTGATTGAATTGATAGCATTGATGAAACTGACTCATCTATTGTTTAGTGATGGTTCATACTGAACAACAACTGGCTGCGTGTGTCACTGACTTGCCTTATTTGCAAGTATGTGTGTGCTGAAGGACTTTGATGTTTGTTTCTTCTGCTGGCTCCTAGGTTCCTACCGGCCACATGCATCAACCTATTTAGGAAGTGCAAACGGTGCAAATCGGTAAATTCGGCCGTTTGCGATTCCTAAATAGGTTTTTGGGATGCATCATACATTTTTGTGAAATTCGCTATTTTTAGCGATTTCCAAAAATGCGATTGCTTTTAAGGAATCGCAAATTTGCGATTCCTTAAAAGCAATGAATGATTGTTTTTCAAATTGTGAATTAGCAATTAGGGGGTGCAAATTACCACGAGGTTGAACCACGTGGTCATTTGCGAAAAGTTATGAAAATGCTCAAAAATGCATTTTTTAAACTTTCATGTTACAGACAGACATGTCCTTAGGACATGTGTGTGTAAAACATGCACTTTAAAATACATTTCAGGGGTGCAGGGGGGGGTCCTTTGGACCCCCTCTGCACCCTTGGAATGCATTAACAAATTGCGAATCGCATTTTCAAATTTGCAATTTGTAAATGCCTTCCCATTGACGCCTTTTGGCCCATAGGAATCAATGGGATTTGCGAAATCGTAATTAGGAATTCGCATAATATATGCGATTTGGTAAAAATTGCGATTTTTACCGAATCGCAAATATTATGCGAATAAAATCATGCATCCCATTTTACGATTCCTTATTTGCGATTCCATAAAAATCGCAAATAAGGAATCGCAAAACCTTACAATGATGCATGTGGCCGATCGGGTTATGAGGTTGATCAGTTAGGAACCATCCTTAGCAGAGTACATAACTGCAGGTTGGGTTGGTACATTTGAGGAGATGTTTCCTGGATGGTTGGGGAGAGGTTATGGATGTTCTGTTGAGCTCAGCCAATGGTTCGTTTGGTGCCGTGATGTCTGCATGATGGTGCCAAGGAGGTGTGTCTGTTGTGTTCTGTTGCTGTAGAGCAAATACTGGGTGTAACAAATGGTCAGCTACATGGCTTTGGTGCCACACTGGTGACCAGGTGGCTGCAAGGATCCGGCCTGCAGGCAGGTCTTGAGTGAAGCAGTGATGCTGTACAGTACCTCTATCCTCCATATCTGGATCCCCGGAGTGGTCCTGTTCAGGGTCTTCGTGACGGCGGCGCTGAGTTCCGTCATGCTGATGGTCAGGGCAGCAGGTGATGGCCTGAATATGGAAAAATCTAGAATAAATTAGACACACTGTACTGCAGACCCAAAAACAAATGTTATTCTGGTAGAGACATCATAATATCACAGACTAGTGTTACAGCAAATGATGCAGCATAGACAGCAAATCAGGGCAAGGCAGAGTGGTCTTTAACAGTGCGATGCACGTGAAGCATCCTGGCTGTATAAATATTAAAATGCCAAAAAGGTGTGATTCTCACTGTGAGAAATTGGGTGGTTGGTTGAGTGTGGTGTTAACCCTGCTCAAGCAACCGTCACAATTCGTGTCATGGTGAGCCACAAAGGCCACTAAATTGACCTGTGCTTAACCCTCTCCTAGTTTGCCACAAAAGCAGCGAGGCCTAACTAATAGGCAATGTGTAAAGTATTTATGTAGTACACAAGCCGTAAGAAAGTGAAAATACAACACGAAAAATCCCACACTATTTTAGAACAAAAGAGTACATTTTTGTAAATTATTTGACAGCAAAATAACAAAAATCCAATCAGTAGAACCAGAGTTATGAAATTTTAAAGTTTTAGGTAAAAACTAGCAGCTAAAAGATCAAAGCCCCAACCACGGAAATCTAGTTGTGCGAGACTGTGTCAAAGTTAAAAAATATGGCTAACCGCATTGAAGAGCGGGTCGTATATAGAATATGGATTGGGTCCAGTCACCTCTTACCTTCAGACTTGGTGTTTTCTTTGAAGGAGAAGTTTCTAGAGAATTCCCTCTGTAGGATTTGGAATTTCCTGCCTCCCCTGCTGTGGCTCTAGCCTGGCTGCCCGAACAATGCAGTGGTGTGAAGCCATTTGTGAGCAGGGATGGCACAGCCTGTGGAATTGCAAGTGGGGCAGTGGCCAGCATTGATCCTCGCATCCCCCAATCTGCCAGTGATGGCCCATCCAAACACACCTAAACACCTTTATAATGTGGCTGTTTGGGAGGAATAATCAAAGCCCAACTGCCAACAACACCTAGTCATGTGACCCAGGAACAGGCTGCAGGCACCAAATAGTTAGGGAGGGAACTGACAACTTTCCAAAAGCTGCATTTTCAAAATTGTGGCTTAAAATCCAACCTGACCATTAAAGAGGATTATAAATTACAATTTCTGAGACACTAACCAATGAAATCCTTACCTGCTCTCAATCAAAATTTAGCACTTATTAAATGTAATAAGGCAACCCAATGTTATCCTATGGAACAGATAGGTCTCTCAGTTGTGAAAAATGCCCTTAAACTGCCTAAGGCCTATCTTAGGGGTGACTTATATGCAATTAAAGAGGGTGGGGTTAAGGCTTTGCCAGGGGTTTACTTTGCCAAGTCAAATTGGCAGTTTAAAACTGCATTCATGCTGCAGTGGCAGGCCAGAGACGTGTTTTAAGGGGCTATTTAAGTGGATGGCACAGTAACTGCTGCAGGCCCACTAGTAGCATTTAATTTACAAGCTCTTTGTATATGGTATACCAATTTAGTGAGACGTATAAGTAAATTAAATATGTCAATCAGGTGTAAGCTAATTTTACCATATTTTAGGGATTGAGTACAATCACTTTAGCACTGGATAGCAGTGGTAAAGTGCCCAGAGTCCTAAGGCCAACTAAACCCAATTTAGCAAAAATAGGAGTGATGAAGGCAAAAGGTTTGGGGTGACCATGCAGAGAAGGCCAAGTACAACCATGTTGTGTAGAATTCCATCTGTATCTGACTAATTGGCATACATTTAGAAAAATATGAGTATAATAATAGGCATCTGTGCAGCTAACACTTGTTTCTTAAACTACTTCTGCTGTATTACTGAACTAAAGTGTACCACCACATCTTTTGTGCAGATTCTTGAGTTTCCTGGATTCTTCAGGAAAGGGTTTGGGGTTGTCAGGCCTGAGTGAAAATGCATATTTTTCCTAGAGTAAAAGGCACAACTCCTGTGAATTTTTTGTGTTGTACACGTAGGAGGAATTCGCATGAAGATGTGGATGTGAGGGGCGCCCTTGTGTCCAAAAGTATTGCTGGACCAGCTTAATGAATTGTCCATGCAGTTTCTACTAGAGTCTAGTGGTAAACGTCGATATCGCAGCACGGGACCATGTATACATCCAGATGCATAGTTCCTACAAGACATTTTATTTTTATTTGTGCTGGAACAAAAGTCTTAAAAGAGCTAAAATTACATGAAAAGCCTGAATGATAAAAAAACAGAAAATGCAAGCTATCTGAGCTGGATTTTTTTCTTGCAGGTTTACGCTAAAGCATATTAAGGACGTACAACACCTAAAAAGATTATGGGGCTTATTTACAAACTCCTTGTGTCACCGGTGCATCACTTTTTGTGACGCACCGGCGGTGCATCTTGCTGCCCCATATTTACCAGGACACGTAAATCCACCCTGTATGGCTTTTGTAAATACGGTCCCTTCACACACAGCACTTTGCGTGAAAGGGGCATGCCATGGGCGTTGCTGTGGGTGTTCCCACGCTACACCCATGGTTACAGCCGCATTTCCAGATTTACGAGAAATTGTAAACCTGGAAATGCACCAGAATGCTACTCCTCCCCAGGTGAGGCTTAGGGGGGTGCAATGAAAATAAATGTTGTAATTTCTTCTATTTGTTTCCTCTTTCTAAGTGTGCTGCATTATGCAGCACAAATAGAAAAAGGAAAACATCTCTTGTGATTGTTTTTGTGCAGGAAGGTTTCCCTTCCTGCACAAAAACAGTCATCCCCGTGACGCAGGCACCCTTGCGCCATGGTGCAAGCAAGCCTGCGTCGGCCCAAGGCAGCCTATTCTGCACCAGTGCAGGGGAAAGCAAAGAGATCCTTCATATTGTTGTAGATATGACACATCCCTTTGCTTCCAAAGTAACGCAACGCAACCAAATGTCTACTGCACCGCGCTGCGTTACTTTGTTGTAGATAAAGCCCTATGAGTCAAAGAAAGTATTTAAACAAATAGAAGGAACAGGAATTGCCCAAAGAGACATACTCTGCAAAGAGGACTTGCCTCGGAATATGTCGAGAAAGTACTGAACAGACAGGCAGAAAATATGATGGATAACAAAGCACAGCACCCAATGTATTGATACAAAGTTTATCAACTGTAAAAGGATGAAGGGCTATGTTGGCTCTTTGGGTTAAAAAAAGAGCAGCAGTGACCAATCAGGAACACAGAAACTAAACCAGTGTGCAGAAACAAACCAAATATCCTAACAAACTCAAAGGGACAAGGCCAAGCAAATGGATGGGAAATATTTGAGCAGAAAACAATAGTTTGCCAATGAAAGAAGACTAGACAACATTAAGGGACCGAATGGAAAGAAAACCAAAGCACAAAACAAAAAAGATATGACCCTCTGTAAACACTGAGAAGGAGGGAGAGAGTAGGTAAAAATACAAAGGAACTTAAGAAATTGGCAGAAGCAGGTAAAAGCACCAGGCCTAACCAAAGACCATTGCGCAACCAGAGGGACATGTCTCAGTACTTCAATAAAAGGCTGAAGTTAGTCAATTATAAATGGCAAAAATTTAAGTAAGAACATAATACAACCCAAAGGATTGAACCCAGTAAGATAAGACCCAGCCTCCGACAAACATTAATAATGGATCATACAAAGGTCGATTCCAAAATACATCAGAACAAAATGAAAAACTCAAATGAAAGCAAATAAACAAAAGGCAGGCACAAAGTTCAGCCAATGATCAGAACTAAACTAAAAAGAGGTGAAAAAACAAATTTACAAATGGCACGAAACCAAAGAAGAAAAAAACTCTAACATACATAAGGATAAACCTAAATTAAACGAGTGATCAAACAGAAATCAAAGTGAAATAACAAAAGAAAACCTAAGAATGGAACCTAACTCGGAATAGATCTTGTTAATTGAATGTGGCTTTGGAAATAGCCAGAAGGTGAAATAAACACCCAAAACATAACCAAAGAAAGGAACACAATTAAAAGACAAAACCACACCAAATACAGGGACATGTTTGAGTGTCTGGTACGAATGACTTCAGGAATTAATTTAGAACACGGTTTCTGGGTGAAACCCACAGAAAATGCATGTGTGTTTTTTTTATGTGATTCTTTTACGACCCCAATAGATTCCTATGAGTGCCTTTCTGGACAACTTGAAAATCTCTGCTGTGGTAGTGACAGTTATTGCCTGTAGAAAGTTGGTACAATTGGCAGTGGGGCATGGTCCTAATCTCTAGTAGATCCCTAGGCAACTTGGCATTTAGACTAATGTCCCATTTGAAATTAGTAAATACATTTAAAGTGATCTACTTTGATATTTTCTGTTTCTTACAGTAAAACCCACCAGGAGAATTTTGCTTGATTTTTCTTTGGTGGCCCATTTATCAGGGTAAAGTCATTGTGTACTCCCAGCCCCATGGCGAAGAAAAAAAATCCAACAAACCTGTTGCATCCAAATGGAAAAGACCACAATAAAAACAAACTTGAAGTAATAGAAACAAACTAAAGCAGAATAGACAAGAAAAAACACAAGTTACAGAGCTGTTACTGATCATTGTACAGAAACCAACCCAAATTCAAATCTAAAGTTTGGAAATGAATCAAAGGAAAGAGTCAACACATGTCCAGGAAATACTAGACCAAGAAAGAAACCAAAGGCCTGAACTCAACAGGAGACTAGAACTAAACCAAAGACCAAACCCTCCTGAAGGACAGGACCAGACATATACTTACCTCTACCTGAGAGAACTACTTAAAACGCAGGTTGTATTACCTGACTGCAAGTAACATGGACATGTTAATATGAAAAGTGTTATGTGTCAATCACATCACCCCATAGCTTCCCTCCTTGAGGAGAAGCAAGATCACACTGTTGGGATGCTGGCGGGAGAGCAGCAATAATTTTGCCTGACCTCTCGGTGGCGTTCAACACGGTCCCGCAATCACTTCTGCTAGCGTGACAGGGCGGGATTGGTGTGTCAGGTGCTGTTTGGGGCTGGCTCAGGTCCTTCTTGGAGGGGCGGGGCAAGCAGACTTGGCTTCCACCGTCCTCTTTCCCTCAGTCAGTGACAACTGGAGTCCCCAGAGATCTTCTCTGAGCCCCCTTCTCTTCAATGTTTATGTCACTCCTCTGATACACCTGGCAGAGGGGTTGGGGGCCAAGGTGATGGCCTATGCTGATGACACCCAGCTGCTTTTTACCTGGGATAAAAATGCGGACTCTTTTCTATCAGTCCAACATTGTCTATCTTCTATTTTTAAATGGTTGGCGGGTGCACGGCTCAAGTGCATTGAAGAGGAGTCTGAGATTCTTCTATTTGCCCAATTTCCTTCTAACTACCGAGAGCAGCTCTGGGCTCCTGAGTTCCCCTTGCCCAACTCCAAAGGGAAGCCTGTTAAAAATCTAGAGGTATGGTTTGATGAGAGTCTCTCCTTTTCGACACACATTAAGAAGTTGGCTGGTTGCTGTTTCGGCCTTCTCTTAGAAATGTTTTTCCTATCCCACCTCAGGCAGCGAGGGAAACGGTTACTTGTGCACTGACTTTGTTGTGGCTGGACAATGCCAATGTCCTCTATGTTGGTACTTTGGGCTACCTGTTGAAGAAGCTCCAGGTGCTTCAAAATACGGCAGCCAGACTTTTATTGGGCATTTCAGCTAGCAACAGTGTTCACCATGAGATGCGATCACTTCATTGGCTCCTTGTGATGGATTGAGTTAAATTTGAATCTTTGGTTCTGGCCCATTGTGCTCTTCATGGTGCGGTCCTCTTTATTTGCAGAAACGTTTCTCCTTTTGCGTTCCTTCGTGACCCCTGGGGTCCATGTCCCTACACTCTGCTCTGCTTTAAGTATCAGGGGTTAGGAGGCGGCTCCTTTGTTGTGAAGGCCGCTGTTGCTTGGAATGCCCTTCCTCTTGCCCTGCGTAATATTCAGGATCCAGTGGCTTTCAAGAGGAAACTGAAAACATATTTTTTTGCTTAAAGTTCATTTTCCATCCTCTGCTGGGCATCGCGCTGGGACACTCATGGGAATATGTGCGCATTTCAAATTCATGTAGCATAACATAACTGTTTGTCGTTCCGTTTGATTCATGGGCTGTGATCTCTAGCATGGGTTCGAGGAGAGGGTTCCTCAGTTTTATCGACAGAACAACCCTCCATCTCTCCCTGTCAATCTAGAGACCCCAATCCTTTCCTAAAGCTGATTAAAATGCAAGAGTGTAGAGGGGGGGAGAAGAGATGAGGGATGAAGGGGCTTAAAATGATACGAAGCACACACACCACTAAAAGGGTAAAACACCACTAAGTGAATGAAAACAAACAAACACAGAACGCAACCAAACTGTAGGCGAATTATTTTTAAGACAAAGAAGGAGCGCATAATAAGTGCACAAAGGACCCACATCAAGGCTCGAGGCAATCTAGCTATGATATACACTAGACCAGGAGAACACGAGCATCGCAAGAGGTGATATTAGGGCCAGAATACATGCATGTGGCGTAAAGCCATTTCAAGGCTGAGCAGATGTTACACCTAATGTAGACCAATGCATGTGTACGCACAGCCAGGTTCAAGCGCACAGCTCTAGGCGTGGTAGTCAGTCAGATATGTGTGCTGACACTGGAGTCCGGCTGCCTGAAGCAGCTGACATTCCATGAGTCCAAAGGCATGGAAACCAAAGACAGACTGTGTGTTGACAGAGTGGAGTCAGGCTGCCTGAAGCAGCTGATATTCCATGAGTCCTAAGGCATGGAAATCAAAGACAGACTGTGTGTTGACAGAGTGGAGTCAGGCTGCCTGAAGCAGCTGATATTCCATGAGTCCTAAGGCATGGAAACTAAAGACAGGCTGTGTGCTGACACTGGAGTCAGGCTGCCTTAAGCAGCTGATATTCCATGAGTCCTAAGGCATGGAAACCAAAGACAGACTGTGTGTTGACACAGTGGAGTCAGGCTGCCTGAAGCAGCTGATATTTCACCCACGAGTCCTAAGGCATGGAAACCAAAGACAGACTTTGTGTTGACAGACAAAGTGGGGTTAGTCTGCCTGCAGCAGCTGATATTCCATGAGTCCCAAGGCATGGAAACCAAAGACAGACTGTGTGCTGACAGACAGAGTGGAGTAAGACTGCCTGCAGCAGCTGAAATGTAATGAGTCCTAAGGCATAGACACCAAATACAGATTGTGGGATGGCAAACAGAGTAAAGTCAGGCTGCCTGCAGCAGCTGATATTCCATGAGTCCAGAGGCATGGAAACCAAAGACTGACTGTGTGCTGACACTGGAGTCGGACTGCCTGAAGCAGCTGATATTCCATAAGTCCTAAGGCATGGAAACCAAATAGAGACTGTGGGGCTTATTTGCAAGCCCCTTGCGCCGCTGGTACGTCACTGTTTTCCATATTAAAAGTGACGCACCAACAGCGCAACGGGCTTGTAAATAAGCCCCTGTGTGCTGATAGAGTGGAGTCTGGCTGCCTGCAACAGCTGATATTCCATGAGTACTAATGCATAGAAACCAAAGACAGACTGTGTGCTGACAAACTGAGCGGAACCAGGCTGCCTGCAGCATCTTATATTCATTGAGTCCTAAGGCATGGAAAAAAATACAGACTGTGTGCTGACAGAGTGGAGTCAGGCTGCCTGAAGCAGCTGATATTCCATGAGTCCTAAGGCATGGAAACCAAAGACAGACTGTGTACTGACAGACAGAATGCAGTCAGGCTGCCTGCAGCAACTTACAGTCCATGAGTCCGAAGGAACGGAAGTCAAAGACAGGCTGTGTGATGACAGACAGAGTGGAGTTAGGCTGCCTGCAGCAGCTGATATTCCATGGATCCTAACACATGGAAACCATGGACTCTCAAACATATGTTAAACTCAAACTGAACATTTGTAGTGCACTATGGAGTTCAAGAAATACAGAATATTTTCTTCTGGAGCTGCCCACCTTCTCTCAGGCTACCTTCAAAAAGGAACTCAGACTCCATCTTTTGGACAGGCACTTTGCCTTCAATTCTGATCGCCCTTACACTTGCAAGTCTCTTGGGCTTCACCCTCCCGGCTTTAACACTTTTTCACGGTTTTGCTTGATTGTTTGTTCTTGTCAATTGTTTGACCTATTTTCTAGTGTTTCTCTCCACCACCACCTCCATCAGGAAAATTGTCACCCAAGCCCTCATCACCAGCCGTCTCGACTACCGGAACGCTCTTGTAGTGCTAGAGGCACTCTTGTGGTCTGCCAAGAACAGAACATGTGGGATGTGCATTTGAAAGCATGAGAGAGAAAGAGAGTGAGGTGTGGAATGTACTTTTTGGTCTCAAAGTGCAGTGTTATGAGCAGTGGTGCAAGTGCACTGTGTTGTACATTGAGAGATGAAGTATGTGATGCTATGAGCAGTGGTGCACAAGTGGGCACTGTGTTGTACATTGAGACATGAAGTATGTGTTGCTGTAAGCAGTGGTGAACAAATGTGCATTGTCTTGTACATTGGAAGTATTATGAAGTTCTTACTATGGCTTTGACATGGCCTCATGTTCTCTTGAATTCTGACTTTGGTTGTCTTGAGCTTTATCTGTGTGCACAGCCATGATAGCAATCCACCTCCCCTTCCTAAGCGCCTTGAAACCCTCTGGGTATGTAGTGCGCTATATAAATGTTATGACTTGACTTGACTTGACTTTGGGTTAATCATGTTCAAGGATTGTTTTTGTGAGAGATTGTTTAATGTACCCTGGAAGCCTTTCGTGAGCTTCGACAAGATAAAGGCTGGAACATGCGAGACTGTAGAGGGAATGTGGGAACTCCTTCCTGCCATAGAATGCTTGCTTGGAAGCTGACCAGTCCTGGTAAGATTCCTCTGGCACAGGGAGGTTTCTTGAAACTTCTAGTTTGTTTTCGAGATTATAAAGCTGAGGGTTGTTGACTTAGAAACCGGGATTTTGGAATCCGAATGGGGACGGACGTGTCTACTTCGGTACAGCAGAACCCTGGTTGCTGAGGCTCTTATCCACGGCTGTTTAATTCCCCAATCAGGAGTGGGCTAAGATGCAGTGTTTGCACCAGGTGAAGTGTTGAGTTTTGATTATTGCTATTGTGATGTGTGGCAAGTGACGTTGATCATTTTGCTTTTATGTTTATGTTTATTTTTCTTGTAAAGCGCACGAATACCGAAGTGTATTGGGGCTGAAATGTATGAGTAGGATTACAGTGAGAAGATTTGTGACCTATGTATATCTAAAAAAACAGGTTTTCAAATTCTTCCTGAAAATCGGGAGATTTGGCTGACATCTCAAGGATATCGGTAGTTTATTTCAGAGCATAGTTGCACAGTGTGTTATGGCTCGACCGCCCCATCTAGCTCTTTTAGATTTTACAGTGTTTATTAATCCTTGAGTAGGCGATTTCAATGCTCGTGAGGGAGCATAGGTTGTAAAAAGCTTCTGAGACTCGGCTGGACTTCCTACATTTAGTGCTTTATGCACCAGTGTTAGCATTTTAAACTCAATCCGTTGTTTGATGGGGAGCCAGTGCAACGATCTTATTCTGGCCGATGTCGATTGTCCTCTGCGCAACCCCAGAAGAAGTCTGGCAGACGCGTTTTGCAACAATTGCACTTTTTGTAACTGAAATTTATCGATACCCAGGAACAATGCATTCGCATAGTCCAGCTTTGATAGAAAAAGTGCTACCATCACAGTTTTCTGGAGTACTTGGAGAATAAAAGGAATTTTTTTCACAATACTTTTAAAAGAAAAAAGCAGGAGGAGACAAGGCTGTTAACCTGGGCGTTTTAGGTGTTTGAGTTTTGAAAATTGCCATGTGATGTGTGTCCAGTAGCTTTGATCATTTGAGGTGTTTTCTTTGTGATGTGTGAATGAATGAGGTGCACATCCAAAGTAATCATTTGATGTAACTAGTGTGTATATATCTTTATGATCTATTGCAGGACGTCCAGCATATTAGATTTGCTTGAGTCTTATCTCATACAAACATTCAACCCCAGCCTAGAGATCTGGGTTAAATCCACCGACTTTTGCTCACCATGCCACCCCAGTTTAGACCCAGCCATATGCAAATCAGTCTTGACTCTGTGCCTCATGGGAGCTGTCCAGCCCGAACTGCCAAGCCAGGTCCTCCTTGGACCGGAAACAAGCATGCTGGGGCCAGTTTCAGGACATCACCCCATGTCAGCCAGGCTAACTTGAATCCAGTGGCACAGTGACCCCGGGACCCACATCTGGGCATACCCGGCGCACTTAGGGTGAGCAACCAAATGGACGGAATGCTGAACAAATGAAACATTCACCCCCATTCAATAGATCCCGGTTAACTCTATCCTTCTTTTGCTCACCATGCCACCCCAGTTTAGACCCAGCCATATGCAAATCTGTCTTAACTTTGTACCTCATGGGGACAGTCCAGCGTGAACTGCGAAGCCAGGTCCTCCCTGGACTGGCAGGGTGTTTTTCTATTCTTGCCTCCCTGGACTAGAAGCAAGCATTTATTTTGGGACTGGTTTCGGGGCATCACCCCATATCAGCCAGGCCCTGATCTCTGTACTGGGGTGAATTTTTGACATTGTGACATTGTGCAGAATTCTGTCCATCAATTGTTATTTTTGCATTTGTCACCCCGAGTGGGATGGGTATGCCCAGACATGGGTCCCATGCTCTTCATGCCACTGGAGTAAAGCTAGCCTGGCCGATCAGGGGTGATGCCCCGAAACCGGTCCCAGGATGCTTGTTTCTAGTCCGGGGGGGAACAGGAGGGCAGTTTGGACTGGACTATTCCCATGGCAAACAGGCTCAAGACTGATTTGCATATGGCTGGTTCTGAACTGGAATGGCAAGGGAGCCAAAAAACTATGGATTTGGGCCCAGATCTCTGTACTGGGGTTAATGTTTGACATGCAGCATTCTGTCCATCAATTGTTCTTTTTCCAATAACCAGGGGGGGTGCAGAATGGAAACCTCATAAGTCCACCATCCAGTCTTGAGATCGCCGTAGCTGGGTCGCCACATGTTAAGGGCCTCGATAGGAGAGCTCGTAACCCTGATTGGGCCATTCTCTCCCCCATTTGGAAGTATGTGGGCTGCATCTGCAGAGCTGTCATGCCTTCTGCAGCTAAAACGTTTAGGGTAACCTGCCGGGGAGAATGAGAGATTACTGGAGGATTCAGACCCAGGATGCATGATTCCCTGGAAACTTCCTTTTGCTCAGGGGAGCCCCTTTAGTTTTGCAAGTCTGGGTTAACATGACCCGGTATTGCTAGATAATATTGAGGTAAATTGAAGGTTTTCCAGACCTAGGTATGCAGGTTCCTGGTTTGTGTGTTTTGTTTGAGGATGCACTGGTGCAGGAGCACGCGTTTGTAGGTACACTTATTGTTTTTAGTCTGAGTTGCGCCCTCAGAGCAGCACTTTCTGCAGTTCACGATTACTACTTTTCAACCCTTCATAAAAATACTTGAGGAATTTAGAACTTTCCCCAAAATGTTCCAGGACTGGAGTTAGAATGCTAATTAAGCCTCCTTGAGTAGATCACACTGCCCTCTTGTGGCTCCCAGAAGTACTGCCCACAGTCACATCCCGCCTCCTGATGGCCAAGTGGAGTTGAGGTGTGATAAGGCGACCAGATTTTGAAAACCAAACATTAGGTGATTCTCCGAACACAGAACCAGAGCTACAATTTTTGATCGAATAATCCACAGAAAGGGGTCCAGGAGCACAAAAAAGAGACCCCCCCCCCCCCTGCAACACCGCCCCCTCCCCCCCCCATACTGCAGGAGCCGTGTCGAACAAGCCGGCCTCCAGGGCCCGGCGTTGGCCTGGGTCCACTCCTTCCTGTCTGGTAGGTCTCAGTCGGTCAGTCTGGGCCCCTTCCGCGGACCCAAAGTACCATCCACTTGCGGTGTCCCTCAAGGCTCCTCTCTGTCCCCCCTTCTTTTCAATCTTTATCTTCGCCCCCTTCTTCTTTCTCTGAGGCAGTGGGACGTCACCGTCTTTAACTACGCTGACGACCTACAACTCATCTTTCCTCTTTCTACCCCCTCTGCTGTTTCTAACTTTCATGCTGTCATGTCCCACATCCTCCTCTGGATGAGTCAAAATCAGCTCAAACTAAATCCTGGAAAGACGGAACTCCTTCTCCCAGGCAAGAGCTCCATCCATTGGGGTCCCCATTTCTGGCCCTCAGGGTTTGGCCCCCCACCCGCCCCTGTGGCATCTGTAAAGAGTTTGGGAGTTATTATTGACTCCGAACTCTCACTCAAAGCCCAGGTGGGGGCGGTGGTCTCCTCCTGTATGCATCAGCTCCGCAGGATCAGGAAGGTTGCTTATCTCCTGTCCCCCGAAGTTTTGCTTCAAGTCACCATGGCCCTGGTCCTTTCCCGCTTGGACTTTTCCAACTCTCTATATCACGGTCTGCCAAAAACTCTGCTCTACAGGTTGCAGATCACTCAGAACCAAGCGGCACGGCTGGTCTTCAGGATTCCTAAATGGCAGTCGGCCAAGCCTCTTCTTGCCAAACTGCACTGGCTCCCGGTCAATCTCAGGGCAGCCTTCAAGATCGGCTGCATAGTATTTAAATCCCTGACGGCCCCTCCCCTAGGTTCCTGAAATCCCTCATCACTCCATATCGCCCCACTCGCAATCTCAGATCTTCCCACCTTCATCTTCTTGCCACTCCTTCTTTCAAACTTGCGAGGATGGGAGGTCGGAGTTTTTCACATCTTGCCCCCACACTCTGGAATTCCTTTCCCCTTTCTCTTAAATCTGCCAACTCTCTTATTCTCTTCCGTAAATCTCTTAAAACTTGGCTTTTCCCCCAATCCGACTAATCTCTCTCTGCTATCTCACTGATATCCCAATCAGCGCCAGGAAACTCACGGTGTCAGTGCGCTCTAAAAGTACCCCCCTAACATAACATAACCTAACATAACATGGTATCTGCCAACACCCGGGTAGGTGTGGTCTAGGGTATAGCCCGATATGGCTATACCCTATACAAGGCCTCTGATTATGTCAAGTGCTTAGAAGTGAAGTGATGGACTTGTGATGCTGACACACCGTCCGGTAAGTTTTTTTTAATTAATAGGTATTTGATGTATTAAGTCGCGCGCTGGGCTTTTAAATATTCTGAAAACGTACATTAGGTCACAAACGTATCAAACGAAATTTTCACAACAGTTCTATAAATATTTGCAGAAGGTTTCCCAAAGTCCATACATCATTTTTTTTTTAAATGAATGGCAGAATAATAACCGAGCTCGATTAAATCCCTTCTTTCCCGGTTTCCAGTTCGAAATGGGGAATAATGCCTGATTTTGGTTTTTACCAAAGAGTTCAAACCGGCGGTGAATCCTCGTCCAAACGCAACTTGTGCTCGACTCAGAATGTGAACTTTACTTCCTTTATCCGCAGTGAATGGGCTCTTTAGGGCGCTTCAGATTGACAGGGCAAAGCGTGTCTGTGATTGTCAAACGACTTTGAGAGATGTCTGTATGTCTGTCTGTCTGTCTGTCTGACAGAATCTCCTTCAGAGTGACACTGCCCTAACATGATAACATGGTTCTCTTTTCATCCTTGGAATCGCCGAGACCCACAAAGTGGGGGTTCCTTAATAAATGTGGATATCTCCTGTGTGTGCTTGATTCCGGGCCGAGGTTTGTTTCGTGGTGCAGATATTCACTGTTTTCTTTACAGGAGATATTTTTGTCCCTAAAATCACTCTTCCAGGCGTGGGCATTCTGCCTCGGACCTGCTTCCGGGAGCAGTGTGCGGAGAATCCTTAGAAGGATGTCATTCACCCCTTCAATGGTTAAACACTCGATACATGAGCGGTTAAAGATTATACCTATATCCATTCCCTTATGCTTTCATGTTATCCGGGTTCTCGGCAATTATGCCATGCTGTTAGTTTTTTTTATGTCTTGGAGTGATAACATTTCACCCTTGTGATCCTAACCTTTGACCCCAGGAAGGGAATCATTTACCTTCCTTGCAGTTCGGCCTTCCTCGGCCACGCCCGGGTGCACAGGCTCAGACCTCCGCATCTTCAGAGCTAAAGTCACACAGAAACTGAGTTTGTTTACAAGTAAATAATAAATCCAACCACGAACCGGATAAGAGTCTGCGCAGGTAACACGGACAGGTGAGAGATAGGTGTCTGCGCAGGACAGGTGTGTGCAGGTAACATGGACATGTGAGAGACAGGTGTCTGCGCAGGACAGGTGTGGAAGAGGGACAGGGCAGGTAACATGGCCGGATGAGAGGTGTCTGTGCAGGACAAGTGTGCAGAGGACGGAGCAGGTAACACTGACAGGTGAGAGATAGGTAGCTGTTTAGGACAGGTGTGGCAGAGGAACAGTGCAGGTAACACGAACAGGTGAGAGAGGGGTGTCTGTTCGGGACAGGCGTGTCAGAGGGACAGTGCAAGTAACACGAACAGATGAGAGAGAGCGGTGTCTGTGCAGGACAGGTGTGACGAGGGACAGTGCAGGTACCACGGACAGATGTGAGAGGTGTCTGTGCGGGACAGGTGTGACAGAGGGACAGTGCAGGTAACACGAACAGATGAGAGAGAGCGGTGTCTGTGCAGGACAGGTGTGACGAGGGACAGTGCCGGTACCACGGACAGATGTGAGAGGTGTCTGTGTGGGACTGGTGTGGCAGAGGGACAGATGAGAGAGCGGTGTCTGTGCAGGACAGATGCGTAAGGGGGACAGTGCAGGTAACACAGATGATACGGGAGGTGTCTGTGCAGGACAGCTGTGGAAGAGGACGGTGCAGGTAATACAGACAGGTGAGAGACAGGTGTCTGTGCAGGACAGGTGTGGTAGCAGGACAGTGCAGGTAACACGGACAGCTGAGAGAGATGTCTGTTCTGGACAGGTGTGGCAGCGGGACAGTGCAGGTAATTCTGACAGATGAGAGGTGTCTGTGCAGGACAGCTGTGCAGACGGACAGTGCAGGTAACACGGACGGGTGAGAGAGAGGTGTGTTTGCTAGGTAGGTGTGGCAGAGGAAGGACAGGTGAGAGAGAGAGGTGTCTGTGTAGAACAGGTGTGGCTGGGGGACAGTGAAAGTAGCACTTGTCTTTGTTGGGCAGGTTAGATAGATAGAAAGGAAAATGACTTTGCAGGTAGCACTCGGACAGGTGAGAGGGGGCGGGCTGTGCAGTTAACACCGTTACAAGTGTGAAGGGCCTGGCAGTGCAGAAAGCATTCGGACAGGTGTGGTGGGGAAGGGGGGGGGGTCTGTGCAGTTAACACAGTTACAGCTGTGAAAGTCCTGAGTGTGCAGGTAGCAGTCAGACACGTGAGGGGGGGAGGGGTGCAGTTAACACAGTTACAAGTGTGAAGGGCCTGGCAGTGCAGAAAGCATTCGGACAGGTGTGGTGGGGAAGGGGGGGGGGGGGTCTGTGCAGTTAACACAGTTACAGCTGTGAAAGTCCTGAGTGTGCAGTTAGCAGTCAGACACGTGAGGGGGGAGGGGTGCAGTTAACACAGCTACAGGTGTGAAAGTCCTGAGTGTGCAGGTAGCAGTCAGACACGTGAGGGGGGAGGGGTGCAGTTAACAAAGCTACAGGTGTTACCGTCCTGAGTGTGCAGGTAGCAGTCGTACAGGTGAGAGAGGGGGGCTGTGCAGTTAACACAGTTACAAGTTTGAAGGGCCTGGCAATGCAGAAAACATTCGGACAGGTGAGAGAGGGGGCTGTGAAGTTAACACAGGTACAGGTGTGCAAGGCCTGAGTGTGCAGGTAGCACTCGGACAGGTGGGGGGCTGTGCAAAGCAGTTAACACAGCTACAGATGTGAATGGCCTGATTGTGCAGGTAGCCCTCGGACAGGTGAGAGAGGGGGCTGTGCTGTAAACACAGGTACAAGTGTGAAAGTCCTGATTGTGCAGGTAGCCCTCAGACAGGTGAGAGAAGGGGCTGTGCTTTGCAGTAAACACAGGTACAGGTGTGCAAGGCCTGAGTGTGCAGGTAGCACTGGGACAGGTGAGAGAAGGGGCTGTGCAGTAAACACAGGTAAAGGTGTGAAAGTCCTGAGTGTGCAGGTAGCACTGGGACAGGTGAGAGGTAAACCGGGCATCTCTCTAAACCAGCATTACGCTGATACCAGCTGTGGTACACAAACACCTGCCTGCTCACCGTTGTCACAATGTGCCTCATACCCCAAGCAGAGGAATACTCCATTCATGCAACACAAACTAAACGTGCACCCGTGAGCACCAGCTGAGCAGTAGGTATTACCCAGGTAACACAGGCACAGGTGTGCCACCCTCCAGACCCAGCCCTCTGCGGGCGAGGGAAGGAATCTTCCACTCTCTTCTCCGAGTCCTCACACCACCCCTCGGAGAGGCACTTCATTCCGTGGACCAGGGGCCCTGGTGTTACCTTGGTGACACCTGGAGACAGGCGCACACACCTGGCCCTGGGTACCTGATGAAATCAACACACAACTCGCAAGCACAGCGACAAGGCTTCGGAGACACCCACCTGTAGGTTTTGTTGGTGAGTCCGGGGCAGGGAGTGGAAGCGACCCCGCGTCGTCCGTCCACAGGTAGGAAGCCGGAGTCAGCTCGTACCTGTGCGCAGAGCCTTTCCTGCCAGCAACAGGTGACCTTTGTCCCCTCCTCTGCGCTATCTTACTTCACCATATAAGGGCACCGCCTCCGCTGAGTGCAGGAGGTAGGCTCAGCCAAGGATCTCCTGCAGTCCCACGAGAACTTCCACCTGTGCTTAATTGTCCTCATTACGTTAATTATTATTTCTTGCCTTGGCTCTGCGCTGCTCGGGCAGCTGGTAAGTGCAATCTGTCTTGTGCATTGAATCAGCAGCGCTTGAACAGAGATAATTCAACACGCGTCAACTCCAAATCCATCGTCATTTCATGGGGTAGAAGGTGCTAGCTTGTTAAATGCCCCTGAAAATGGATCACCTTTCAGAGGGATCTCTGAAGGCTGTGGTAAAGGGCAGCAGAATGGGAAGTCCATCCACTGCACGAGCCCCGCTCACCCTCCTCAAACCCGCAGCGACAGAGTAGGGTCGTGGTAGGTCCCAATGGCCAAGTGAAAGAGCTGGGACTTGGGTGTCCACCTTTGGTTGTCTTTAAGAGGTCAAGGGGTGCCTATTAAATATGGATCCAGAAAACAACCATCCATAACTCCTGGACTATGACCCTCTACCACAAACAACCCCCTCCAACCCCACGAGCGACGCTGCAGCCTGTCCGGCCAGCCCTATAGGCCATGGACCTGCCCACTCTAGCAAACATCTCTACCCCACCACCTTCTAAGACCGCTTACATGTGCTACTTGCTGAGTGGCTGAAGATCTTAATATGAGCTACATGTTGAAGCAGGGACACCGATGAGCGTATTGACTCTTCCTATTAAATTTAGCAGCATTTCATCAATTTATTTGACCTTGATAGACTGTGATTTGCCTAATATTACCCAGTGGAGGAGGTCTTAGTAGAGGTGGTTTACCTTGTAGAATCCAAAGGAACCAGTATCATTAGATATGAACTCTCCTATTTGTATCCACAGCTAGTCTCTTAAAGTTTATGTTATTAAACACTCTTAACAATATAGTGGCATATTATCAAGGGCCTTATCTCGGCTTTTTGGCTTTTAAAGTAAAAAAATCGGAAATAATCTTTTTGCCCTGTCTGCAAGCCGGTGTTAACATGCATTAGCGCATGTTATCAGCCGTTTTGCTAGCGCTTCGCTTTGCATCTCTAATGAGATGCAAAGTGGGCGTCACTCGGCGTACCCTGACGGACTACCTTGTAAATTAGCGCTTAATGCGCATCGCAATATTTACAAGACGGGCCTCAGGATTTTAGCAAACGTTAGTTTTTGGCAAAAACCTCGTTTTTCACCAAAAACTAACGTCTGCTAAAATCCTGACTATTGTATGTTGACAATGGGAGGTGGATTGATGTGTTACGACCACAGGGTCGTATCATCAAGCATGTCGCTGTTTTGCAGGGAACATCGCTGGAAAACCAGCGATGTTCCCTGCAAAACCAGAGATTTCCCCGCTATCGCTGGATTATATATCGCCCATGGGTTATGCGTTGATGATAACGTGCTAACTCGGCGATAGCCTGCGTTAGGGAAATCAGCGCTGGGTGCGCTGGGCAATAATTATGACCCATCGTTGTTGATATGCCCCATGGTTTGCCTCAGTTGTTCCCAAATATTTTAGAAGAAAGACCCACTTTTTGGAACGACAAACTTTGTTGACCCACCGACCTTTAATGAACATGACGAAGGGTGATTTCGTTTTTTAAATGTAACCGAAGCATTAAGTGGTAGAGCATTGCCTTTTACAGACAGCACATTTTCCACTGAAATGGCCACTAATTTTGCACATACATACAATTTTACTGATAAAACTGTAAATCAGACAAAGGATAATGTATGCAAATCAGGTTTCTGCAAATATTGACCATTTATGCATCTCCAACTAACGTGTCTTGATTTGTTTTTATCCTATTAAAATCTGTTTAAAACATCCTTCACAGTTACAAAAAATCTGGTTCAATTTTGCTGTCCTGGCTGCTGAATCCATTCAGTATATTTACATTTATTTAAATTTTATGTGTTTTAAAAAAAAAAAAAATCTACAGCATTTCCTTTCAGACTCTCTGTACTCCAGCAAGATCGTTACATAATTCCCTTTAAAAACTCCTCTCACTTTGCAGTCAGCAAAAGAAAAGTAAAGACCAATCCCAAGAGAAGAGAATAAGCAGCCATTTGTCAGAAGATATGCCCTGACTTTTGACCATACAGCAAATGTGACAAGATCAACACAGAATGTAAAGGCATCTCTATTTATTGCTCAGACTATCCCAAACCAGCTCGTGACCCACCAGTGCGTGGCGACCCACAATTTGGGGAACACTCATTTACCCTACTGTATGAAGGAAAGTTGATCCTTTTAGATTACTGTTGGCCTGATTGTATCCAGCTGGGCTGTCTTCCTTGGAGGACGGTCGTTAGTGTCACTAAATGTGCTGAGAGTAAATGTTGTATTTGTATAGCGCGAACAGTAACCCGTAAGCATCCCGGCGCTTGTACTCCTACCACAAGGGAACCCCTCCTGGCTTTTCCTTGTGGGGTGTCCACTCCTGGGCATCCCATGGTGAAACCAGGCATCCCTTGTGTATCGGGGGCCGTTGTGGAGACTAAGCAAGCTATTGCCCAAAGTTGCAGCGTGGGACCCATGCTTAGAATCGGCACTGAGGCGAGAATATCCGGTCAGAGGAATTTAAGCCCGAAAACCGCCAAGGCGGGAATCGAACCCTGGTCCCGGGCCAGCGCTCTGCATCAAGGTCTGCCGCTCTAACCATTGAGCCACACTTCTCCACTCTATCAGGCACATGCATCATTGTAGTTATTTGAAATTTCTTAATTGCGATTTTTAAGGAATCGCAATTAAGAAATCGCAAATGCCTATGCATGTAGAAATCGCTGAAAAGTGTGCGATTTCTAAACATTCCTTAATTGCGACTGGCAAATTGCGAGTCGCAATTAAGGAACCCCTCCCCATTCATTCCTATGGGCCTAGAGGCCCATGGGAATGAATTGGAAGACATTGTCATTTTGCGAATCGCAATTAGCGATTCACAAATGGAGAATGCGATTTCAAGGGTGCAGGGGTGTCCTAAGGACACCCTGTTGCACCCCTGAAATTGATATGTGCACCCATGTTATGCACACACATGCCCCCGGGGCATGTGTGTGCGTAACATGGGACTTTGAAAAATGCACTTTGATGCTTTTTAAAAATAAATCACAATTTACCATCACCTTACATGTGATGGTAAATTGCGATTCTTAATTGCAAAATCGCAAATCTTTTTACTTTCTTGCATTGCATTTAAGGAATTGCAAATTGCGATTCCTTAAATGCAATCGCAATTTAAGAAATCGTAAATTTTGCGATTTCTTAAATTGCGAGGGGCTACTTGTTTCATGCATTCCAAAAGCAATTTTTGCGATCGCAAACGACCGATTATTGCGATTCGCACCGTTTGAGATCGCAAAATGCTTTGATGCATGTGCCTGTACATGCTTTTCCATATTGAGTATCTGGAAGTCAGCCTCATTACCAGATTGCTTGTCATACTGTATACAGTGGAGCCCGTCTCATTAGTGGACAATGTACCTTATTCTCATTAGAGGACACTGTATCTTATTGAAGCCAGTTGAGATAAACTGCTCACCGATTATCCGTCTAATAGAGCTGGTCTTTTTAGATTATGGCTTACCTTGCCTTACCTAGTCCAGTTGGTCTCATTAGTTTATGGCTTATCTTGTTATGTCCAGCCACAATACCTGACCCTCCATCGCTCCCGGGTGTACATCTGATATCATTTACAATGACTCCCGGTGTGCAGTGCGTGCCTCCAGGTCGCCACAGGGCGACTATAAAGAGTATCTGCCGTAACCTTTCCTTGCCTGAAGCTCCTGGAGGCTAATGTGCATTAACCTGCCAGCAGCTGCCCCTTGACAGAGCGCGGCCTTAATAAAATGTGAAAACTGCTGCCAGAGCCGGACAGTGGATTCGGGCTGGTGGCAGGATGGCAGCGTGTGGGGCACATGATCCCTATCAGCTCAGGTGGGCAACTGGGGAGGCTCCAGGAACTTCATTAACTTGAAAGGAGCATAGGATAGACCTGTCCATTAAAGGTTTAGTATAAGGAGAAACTCTTCGACATAGGACACATGGTAGTCAGCATGGCTCTGTCCCAGTGGGAGGGGGAGGTAGTTCTAGAAGCAGTTTGATGTAGCCTAGGAGGGTACTGCTCATGTCCCTAAACACGCCCCGAGAGGCGCGCACGTTTCCTCCAAGAGTGAGGACCTATGCCATCTTGGCTTTCCCTTTGAATGGTGCACTCTGGGATTGTTTTCAGTAAGGCAAACAGGATGTGCTGTAAAAGTGGGTAGGGTTGACCCCTGAAACGTTTTCCCTATTAGTCAGGAAGTGTACATAGATCGCTCCCATTCAGGAGCTACTGAAATGTGCACAGATGTATTTCAGCTCCTCAGAACACTTTCTGAACCTGCAGAAAAACAGAAGAGGACTTAACCTGCTGTCTGAAACATACAATGAGACCTAAAGGGCTATGCTTGCTCTAACTTGTACCCAGGACAAAGATGCGCACTCTAAGGGTGAGTTGGCTGACCTCCTGTGTGACTACAGGGACATGAAAAGCTGTAAGAGGCCGTTTTCCTGGAGTGCCAGTCCCTCCCGTAACGCTGGATCTTTAGGCGCTAATTATGTTTCACTCAGTGTCCGACCCTCCTTTCCTCTGACTCGCCTCTCTACCCTGTTGTACTTAGGATCCTTGACCTGACCCTTGATTCTCGAATCATAAGCCTCCCAGAATCCAAGCAGCCGGACCCGCGAAAACAGACCCTTCCCCCCAGGTATATTTATATGACTAACCGGAACTCATCGTTCCTTTGTCCTTCCTCTCCATCGCATGTCCCATGTTGATGTATTTCATACCTCATTGGACTTTTGAATTTACCCCAATCCTTTTTCCTCAGATAATTTTCCCATTATCGACGCAGAAAGTACTTACTAACGCTGGTGAAACTCCTACCGCGCTCCCTCTACACAGCGTCAAAAGTGGTAAGCCCCCGTATCTCTTTTACCCTGCAATAATGCTTGCATGTCTGCAGTAACGTACCATGCCCCATGATGCCCCTTCCTAGGGATCCATGTAGAAGGATTTTATCTACCCCCCTATGGACGGCTCTAAACAGCCCCCCATCCCTGAGTCTGAGATATTAGGCGCATATGTGAATGAATGTTTGTGTGCACACTGGTCTTTTGCCTGGTCAGTGTATCTTTTGGTCTATACCTGTTGACCTGAGTTTCTCTCCCATTGAGGAAGAACTAATACGTATTGAGTGACTTTACGTTATCAGAGCCCTGACACACATCTCGAGTTAGTATGCTGCACAAACTATATGAAATCTTCCATTATGTATGTATTTCTGTTTAGAAGCAACATCGGTTATGCAAATTGTTTTAAGGACATCTGATTGTATGTATTTGATATGTATTGTTATTTGTTATTTTAATATAAAAAAAAATTCATTCACAGTGTGTGTGTCCCCGCCCCCTGGTCATCCTCGCCCTGATGAAGGTGCAGCCTAAATAGGCTCCGCATCGAAACGCGCGTTGGCGTGACTCATATAGATGGCCCAAAGTGTAGTCTTTGTTAAACCACCTTGTTTACATCGTCCTGCCTCCATATTGTAACTACAGCCCTAGTAGCCATAAGATATCTTCTCTACAGGCCTTGAAATACCTTTATGAATTTTATGTGTGTGATTGTATAATTATTGCAGTGAGTGAGTTTGAAAGTGAGTGTGATTTTAGTGGGTGATTGTGGGAGTGTGTGGGACCTGAATGTATGCATTCTGCTTGACTCCAACTATGGTTCAATTTAAAACCATAAACACCACGGTTCTTCTCTCCACCTTGTTTGTGATGTAGAGTTTAAATTAATGTATATATTTTTCTAAGCACCTATATGAATTCTCTATATGAACCCAACAAATAACAAATAAATAATATATATTTTCACAAAAAAGGTCAATTGATTTTGTGTGATGTATTGCCGGCTCTGATACGTATTTTCTGTCACCACTCACCTGATTGTAAGGATCCCCTTGGGACCTTGAAATTTACCCTGGCAGGGTAGTTCTTGTTTCTATTCAGCCGTTTTCCTGGAGTGACCAGTGACTAGTTGCAATTGGAAGAAAACTGGACCCTGCTGGTGGCCTCTGTTAAGTGAGTCCTCGGCCATAAGTGCTGGGCCTGAAGTCCTGGAAGCCTTGGTAGTGTCAAGAAGACAATTCCGCTCCAAGCTTGATATCGCTGAGTAAGAAAATAAGGATAGTCCCTCTCAGAGCTCTTTCCTGCTGAAAATCCAGTTCCGCGGTACATCACGGCAAGTCTATCTGACTTTGTTGCAACCATCCCAGATACAACCTGCTGCCTCGCTTCACTGGAGGACTCCAAGCTCCAAATAAGAGACTAAGGAGCTTATTTATAAGAGGCCTATGCCGCCGGAACGTCGCTTCTTTTATGCCTCTCAGTCATATCTATGAGGTGACGCAAAGCCACCCTAACTTGCTCTGTGTCAGGGAGGCGTTCCTTGGGCACTGCAGTGGGTGCTCCCATGCAACACTCACAGATTTTGACGCTGCCACAGATTTCCAAATCAGATAAACCTAGGGTAATGTCAAAACTCCAGACGAGGCTTAACGAGGAGAAATGTTTTAATTTCTCCTTGTTTGCTTCTTTTTTCCAGATGTGCTTTATTTTGCAGCACAAAGAGAACAAGGAAAACGCCTCTTCCCTTCCGGCACAAAAACAATCCTGCCACCAATGCAGACACCATAGTGTAAGGGTGCCTGCGTCCGTGCTAGCCGCCATATTGTGTGTCCGAGCTGGCTAAAAAGAAAGGAACGTGCCCTATATCATAAAAGAGACGCTTTCCTGTCCTTACCTTTTGATGCAGGCAGCGCAGCAAAGTAACTTGCTAAATTGACCGGCAGCAAAAACTTGTAAATGATGTCCTAATTCGGAAGGCAGAAATCTTATCTGAGGGAAGGCACCAAAAGTATCCAGCTGATGAGAGGACTTCCATGGGCATGAAAGTTGACTTTTCCCACTCTGAGCTTTTTCCCGCCAAAATCAACAGCTTCAGCTGGACCTCGCTCAATGCCCATCCAACTTCAAAGGGAATCCGCCGGATACTGCCTCCTGCTTTGTCCCGCTGGAGGATTTTGACTTCCATTTCAAAAAACTAAGTCAGAGGGACGAACCGGCTTGGTACATCTGACCCGCATTCCGTTGTGGTTGGCCAACAATCGCACCTAGATCCCGGTCATCCATGAACAGCGATTACTTATTGGCGCTTTACTTTTTCCTGGTGCATTTTGCTTTAAATGAATTCCTATCTCTGTTTCTTCTTATTGGATCTTTGTCATTTTGGTACCATTTTGTTGATTAATTTTGTCTCTATTTGTATACATTTGAGTATGATTTCTATTGTGTTGTGCTTTTGACGTTTTAACTGTATTGGTACTTCCAAATGCTTTACACATTCTCTCTACGTTTAGCCTGTCTGCTCTGTGAAAAGCTACCAAGGGATGAGCTCAGGTTTAAATGACTGAAACCGTGTGTTGGATATAACAAGTTTATTTATTTATTTATTTATTTATTTAAGAAGCTTATAAAGTGCACAGCTACCCCCAGAGGGTGTGTCCCGGCGCTACAGATTACACACTAAAAGAGAAGAAAATAAGCTACTTTATGAGTTAGTAAACAGCCAAGTTTTGAGTTTGCGACGGAACACTAGCTCCGACTCAATAAACCTAAGATCCAGTGGGTGGCTGTTCCAAAGCTTGGCAGTGACAGCTCCAAACGTTCTGCCCCCGCTGCTGGCACGACGAAATCTGGGAACCACCAGGAGACGTAGGCTGTTTGATCTCAACGATCTGACAGATAGAGATAGTTTGAGTCTCACACTCAGGTAAACCGGGCCTAACCCGTTGAGAGCACGGAAGGCCAGGATCAAAGCTTTGAACTGGATGCGGCGGGAGATGGGAAGCCAGTGCAATTCTTTCCGGTAGGATGCTACCGAGTGGCGGAAAAGGATATTTCCAATCAGTCTTGCAGCTGCGTTTTGCACAACTTGTAACCTTTCAATAAGGTAAAGGGGAGCGCCGGCATAAAGACTGTTGGCATAATCTAAATGCGACGTGATCAGGGCATGGACAATAGTCTTACGGGAGTCCAAAGGGAGGTAAGGAAAGATCTTCCTGATCATGCGTAGTTTGCCGAAGCAGGCTGATGTAACCTTATTGATCTGGGCCTTACAAGACATAGTATTATCAAATTGGAAGCCCGGGTTACGAGCTGTCTGGACTGGAGTCGGAGGAGGATTCAAAACTGTTGGCCACCACAGAGTAGCGGGAGGAGCCATTTTTTGGTTAAAAAATAAAAACCTCAGTTTTGTCAGTGTTCAATACCAGATGGTTAGAGGCCATCCAGGAGCAAATGTTGCCAAGGCAGTTGCGAAAATTGGTAAAATTGGTGTCAGAGTGATCTCTAAATGAAAACACAAGCTGCGTATCATCAGCGTAAGAGATCGCTCTGACCCCCCACGACTCAAACACCTTGGCCAGCGGGCCTAGGTAGACGTTGAACAAAAGAGGGCTCAGGGCCGAGCCCTGAGGCACTCCACACAAAAGAGGTTTATCCTCTGATTCAAAGGGCCGAAGAAATACCCTCTGCGTCCGCCCTGTAAGAAACGATCTGATCCAAGTCAGTACAGTGCCTCCAATTCCCAACTGCCGCAAGCGGTCCAGTAGTATCTTATGGGACACCATATCGAAAGCGACCGACAGGTCGAGGAGGACCAACATGGCCTCCTCGCCCCTGTCCACACACTCACGAATTGTCTCCGATACCTCTAAAAGAGCGGTCTCAGTGCTATAGCCGGTTCTAAATCCCGACTGGGAATCATGTAGCAACTGGTTAGCTTCTAAATAATGAGCCAGTTGTCTCTGAGCCACCTTTTCCAGGATCTTACCTGGCTTGGGAAGAAGGGAAATCGGGCGGTAATTACAGAATTGTGAAGGATCTGCATCTGATTTTTTCAGGATAGGGACCAGCATAACCTGTTTCCAAGCCACAGGAAATTGACCCGAGCTTAGCAAGGAGTTCCAGATTGAGAGAAGAGGGCTGATTAAAACCAGGGCATGGTTGGCCATCACCTTAGCGGGGGCTGGATCCAGCGGTGACCCTGATTTAACTTGAACAAGTAGTTTGGTGGCAGTCTCAGGAGTAAGCTCTTTAAAGGAATTCAGTAAACATTTCTGAGAGTCAGTATCAGCGGTCAGAGGGGGGGACAAAACTGGTTCAAATGAGGATGATAACTTAATAATTTTATCCTGAAAAAAGTCAGAAAGCCCGTTGCAAAGGGCCTGGCTAGGGGAACTCTGAGAAGTTGGCGGCGACTTCTGCATACCGAGCTATTACGCTCCCGATCCAGACGACTCTCCACGCTGGACAAGGCAGTACTGATTCCACCTATGTTCATGGTATCCGATGATTTGCCTGTTGTAATACGCAATTGCGTTAAAAGGCAGTGCAATATTTAAAGACAACAATGACTATATTTTTGTCCTGATGATGATGCCCCTCATTTAACTTAGGCATCGATACGTCGTCGACCAAAAAAAATCCTTATGCAATATGACATTTAAAATATTGTGAAATGCAATGGTGTGGTTATAACAACCTCTGTCTGTAACACTGACTACAAGTACACAGACATATTTTTGCTTTGCTCCTTTTACCATTCTGTTCGTTGTTTTGTCTGAATGTTGTGGGTCACGGCTGTGCCCACTTGTTATTAATGTGTTCATTCAGTTTTATTAAGAAAATTGTTAAATAAATTCCTTGTCCGGCTGGACAAAAGACATAACACTTATCAGGTGTGTGATTATTAGCTCAGTATACCATTGTGTCCACGAGTAGGGACCACTGTTTTTTGTAGCATGATACTGCCCAAGGTCCCTATGGCATACCTTTTGGGTTCCCTTGTCTTTCCTAAACACAGATACAGTAGGACAGCAGCCGTCTAAGCTTCTCACACACAATACAGGTATCGCCTGGGCATTAGCACTGCAAGCTTCCCTCATTCACATTGAACTGCCAGAGTACTGCAGGCTACTATCACATACAGAACAGGTACCAACCAGGAAGAAACATGCACAAAGCACTGGTAGAGCATTTTATCAATAGTGCAAATTTCACTCATACACACAGTCAAGTCAAGTCCAGGAACGCTTTAATCGATTGCTTTTTTAACAATCATAAAAGCACATAAAACACAATACTTTTACAAAAAGTAACACAAAAATTAATATACAATAAAGATAAAAAACGTCTTAAAATTTGATATAAGATTCAATATAATTAAAATCAGACAATATTAAAAAGACAGTGTGCCCAGTCTCACTCCTTAGATCACGATACTCGTCCTTTGATACAGCACCTTCTTCAAAAACATAGATATCCTCCAGGCTGTGTGCTCGTTGTCTAAAAACTGGAGTTTAATTAGTGCCAGGCAACATTGCTTCAACCCCTGAACTTTTAAAAGTGGAACCAACCACACCTTCCTTAACTGCATGTAAACTTTACAAACTAGAACTACATGAATAGTAGATTGGACCGAGTGATTAAGGACAAAGTTGTAATTCAAAGTCGTAATTCTTAGGCCCAATCATTCATTCTTGGAAATGAAGCAAATCTATGAACAGTCCCCAGTCTAAACCTAGTTAGTAGCAGCCGATCTTATCCACCAGGGGCACACAGTCATAACAGGTACAGCCTGGGTAGGAACAAGCATTGTCTGTATACAAAGACACACTACAGGCACAGCTCAGGCATCGTCAGTGCAACCCTCACTCACAGAGTCATAGCAAGTGCGGCTCGCAGAAACACTAACACACTAGATACACCAGGTGCAATGTAGCAAATAAGCACTGTGTACGTATACACAGACACACTACACACGTATACACAGACACACTACAGGCACAGCACAGGCATCTTCAGTTTCCCTCACAGGCACTGGAGTCCTGACTAACAGCTGCAGCACCTGCCACACAGTGCAAGCTTCCCTTACAAGCACTGGACTTACAGCTACTACAGATACCACAGCAGTGCACACTTTCCTTACAGGCAGCGGACTAACAGCTGCAGCAAATGCCATAGCGGCGCAAGCTTCCCTTACAGGCACTGGACTAACAACTGCTGCACATACCACAGTGGTGCAAGCTTCCCCTACAGGCACTGGACTAGCAGCTAATGCACATACCACAGCGGCGCAAGCTTCCTTTACAGGCACTGGATTAACAGCTGCTGCACATACCACAGCGGCACAAGCTTCCCCTACAGGCGCTGGGCAAACATCTGCTTTACGTGCCAGCGCAAGTTTCCCCATGCCACAGGGGCGCAAGCTTCCCTTACAGGCACTGGACTAGCAGCAGCTGCACATACCATAGCAGCGCAAGCTTCCCTTACAGCACTACTCATTGGACTAGCAGCAGCTGCACATATCACAGCGGCGGAAGCTTCCCTTAAAGGCACTGGACTAGCAGCTGCAACACACGCCAGCACAAGCTTCCCGCGCACACAGATGTTCAGCTGCTTCTCCGAACATACTGACGTGTGTGTGACCTGAGCCCATCAAGGAATGCATTGAATGCACTTCCGCAGTGAACAAGCAATGTAAACAGCTCCCATGGTGATGTGTGCACGGCTCCTAGGCCCCGCCCCCTGCCTCCCTGTGGGCAGGCTGGCACCTGAGCACACCTGGGCTGCTGCTCTCTTCCAGGCACCGCTCGGCCGGTCCCATGTGTGCACTGCAGGCGGGGGCTGTTGGGGGGGGGGGGGGGCCTGAGGAGGGGGGGGGGGGCGGGGCAGGGCAGCCTGAAGACACCGCAGTGCTGCGGGGGGCCTGCGCTTCGTGTCATCCCCTCCACGAGGGCTCTCTTCAAAGATCCCACAGGACCCCAGATTTGTAGCCCTCTCCCCTAATTTTGTCTAGTCTCTGCCAGGCTGCATGAATCACTGATGTACCCTAACTTCCAGGCTCCGACTCGCACGTGAGAGACATTCGGCAGGTCCTGACTTTTCTGAAAATGGCACGTTGCATTCTGGAAAACGTAGTTTCATTTTAAGAATAAATGCATAGCCATAAAAAATATCCCTCCATAGAAAGTTCTGTTGGCTACAAAACCACTACTAGGCGAAGAAGTCAGAAATGACTTGCAGCCTCCAACAGGTGAACGTGAGGATAAACTGCTGGGATTTACAATGATACATTTATACCGAAAATTTAAATTTGTTAGTAGAGATTGGAGAGTTGTGCAATGTCAGAAGTGCACTGCAGGGACAAGAGTGATAAGTGTGTTGTTGCTGTGAGTGATGTGGTGCCACACCACCCTCAATTCAACCACCATCACAAGCACTAACACCTGTACCACCACCAGCAGCATCAGTCCCACCACCAGGTTTGACAGGTTTTTTATTAACTGTACAATTAATTAAAATCTTTACAGTAAAAGAGAAAGTACAAAGATCGATAATTCCAAAAAAACCCCCTTTCTTTCACGTTTTAAAAAAAAAGAAAAGAGTAGAGGAGTGTACCTATGCTAATTAGGATAATGGTATATAAGGAGAGAACAATATGGGTAGAGAGGAATGCAACTCCCACAGTCTTAGTCCCATTGATTAGGAGTTCCCAGCGTTTGTATTGGTTCGGATAAGTCTTTACGTTCATGGTTACGAGGGCGAGCAGGTGGCTTTTTCGGTGAAACAACGAGTCTGGTTCAGTTCAGCTCGTGTCAGTTCTTGTTGTGGTGAGTATCCTGGATGAAGAGATACTCACGTTATGAGTTTTTAGTGCTAAACTAATTTGGTGAACAAATTTCGCTGATCTCGCTAGGAACATGGTGTTAGTGGTTGACAAGCACAGGGCTGATGCTTCTGAGCATGTTGTTATGCTCTGATTAAGGCCCACCACCAAAAACACACCAGCAGTAACACCACCACCACAAGTAACCACACCATCGCTGCCACCATAGTGGTGTTGGTATAAGTGTAACTGGTAGTGTGGTGATGTTGGTGGTATTAGTGGTGAAATTAGTTGTGGTAGTATTGGGAGGCGTGGTTTTAGTGGTTAGGTATAGGCAGTTCTACTCAAGTGTCCATATAATAACACTTGGACGAGTTTTTGTTTATCACATCAGCATAGACTAACCCCATCATGTCCAGCTGGTGTGATGAACAAAAAGCAAATATAAAACCATGTTAGAGTCAGGCTTGTACTCAACGCATTATAAAAAAATGACTCTTGTAAGTACATACCTCTTTTTTCATTATCCCCCCAAATTTGGACTGACGCTGCTGATTTTTTGACTCTAAGGGGCATATTTACTAAGAAGTGATGGAGTGTGGTGTTAGCCTCCTTGGCTTAACGCTGCGCTCCGCCACTTCTGAAACACAGGTCTGCATTATGGTGCAGCCCTGCGTTTCCCCCTGCGCTGGCTCTAAATTTAGCAGGCGAGCGCCAACGCAGGCACCCTTGCACCATAGTGCAAGGCTGTCTGCATTGAGGGGTAGATTTTTGTATGCAGGAAGGGGTCCATTCCTGCACATAAACAGTCTTTAAATTGCATTTTGTAACTTCTATGTGTGCTGCTTAGTGCAGCACACATAGAAGTTGCAAAAACCTTTTTTTAAATTGATTGTTTATGTGCAGGAAGAGTCACCTTCCGGCACATAAACAATCAATGGCCTTTTGGTGTTTCTATGTGTGCTGCAAAATGCAGCACACATAGAAACAGAAAAAAATAGTGAAATAAAAAATGTCTCCTTGTTGTACCTCTTTAAGGCCAGGTTTTCCCTGCTCTTAATTTTGGCGCTGCCCCATATTTACCCTGCCCTTGTAAATATGGGGCAGCACCAAAATCAATGGGCGTGCAGAGGAATACCCACCGCAACACCCAATGCCCACCCCTTTCACACTAAATATAGCATGAAAGGGGGCCTTATTCACAAGGTGGTGTTAAGCCACGTTAAGTGGCTTAACGATGCCTTGTGAATAAGTGGAAGCCTCTATCGCCACTATAACGTCCTGCAAAGTGACATTGTGGTGGTGATAGGGGCTTGTAAATATGCTCCTAAGAGTGCACTGAGGCCTGCTCATCAGACATCAGTGCAGCATTCTAACTCTTAATAAAGTGTAAGCTTAATTGGCTAAACCCAATTGTCATACATTAACTTATACATCCCTATTATAAGTTTCCCAAGGGTACCTAAGGCCTGTAAGTTCAAGTGTTCACCCAGGGCTGCGGTACGGTTTGTGCCGCCCTGAGTGTGACAGACTCAAAATGGCTCCCAGCCTGATACTGCAGCCTGGAAGAGGAGTTTAAACTGCTAGTTCGAATTTGCCATTTAAATCAATGGCAAAGCTCCCACTTCCCTTAACAATATATACGTCTCCCCTAAGGAAGGCCTATCGAGCCCTAAGGCAGGTAGCTGTATATTATTAAGTGGGATGTATGCTATAATAAGGCCTAACAATAAAAATCCCAAATTGTCATTTTTACTGTGGAAAACTTAGCAGCCCCATTGGCTTGTGTACAGTTACAGCCAGGCTGACATCTCAGACCTGTTAACTTCTGAATTTAACTACCAAAATTGCTACTTCAATGTACCAAGTTAATCGTGGTACTAACCCCAAATTGATTCCCAGGTTGAATTTAATGTCATGTTGAAGAAATAGCAACTTTTAGGAAGTTGCCACTGTTGGCCAGTTTATCTGGTGGATATTCGCAGTTGCTGGCCACCAGACAGTCTTCTGCCCTCCTGGGGAGTTGTGTGGACGAATCCTAGGCTCAGGAGCATTATAGGCCTGCCACAGCAGGAGGTGTTACCTACCTTTTGCAGGAACCCACACAGGTTGTTGGCCCAAAAGGCAAGGTTCAGAGGAGAAGCCTCCTTTGGTGGGCAAATGGCTATCACGCTCGAGAGAGACTGCCTCTTTATTTAGGCAGAAAGGCTGGCAGCGGGAACAACGAGGGGAAACCAGTTACCAACAAGGTTTTCCGTGAGCATGTAGACCACAGGTAACCACACCTCTAGGGTGGGATACCAACCTTCTAACAGCCAAGGAACTGTTCAGACTTCTTGAGAGTGAGCAGAATAGCAGTCTCTGGGATTGCTAGATTCCGCACATGGCTAGAAGCTGTCATAAGGCGAGATGAATCGTGGTAGCCCATTAGGTAGTGAACGCATCATCCCCATAGGGGGGCACTTTTTGGGCATAAACATGGCACCCTTGGCACAAAGAACCTCAGATCACATCTGGACTGGAGAAAAGACTATGGCACTTCCAAGTTGTGGAATTTGTTGCCACCTGAGATTAGGAAGGCTAGCTCTCTCATGAGCTTCAGGAAATCTTTAAAAACTTGGTTGTTTCAGTGAGATGAGTCGGTTGGGGATCTACTCTTGGTTTCGTTTTTAGCGCCGAGACACCATTTTTGGTATTTGTGCGCTTTACAAATGTCATTATCATTATCATTATCATTATCATTATCAAGAAAGACTGCTTTGATGACCCCTGGACCTGGCAAGAGAGGCTGCACCAACCACTGGACTGCACCTGCTGCTCCTTGGTCTAGTGAACAAAGGACTGTGCCTGTGGTGCCTGGCTGGTGGAAAAGTTGCTCAAGAACCTCAGATAGAAAAGGTAAACTCCAAGGCTTAGTCGGCTGACTCCCTGTTTCAGCACCAGGGCCATAAAAGTTGAATAGCCAACCTGGCTAATCAGTAGTCATCTACAATGAATCCCGGCTGGCATGACGGGGGTGGGAGGTTGGCATGACGGGGGCGGGAGGTTCGCGCTGGACTTCGTGCGGGAATTCGCGCGAGCGGGGGATTTAAAAATATAAAAATACGTACCCTACCGGGTCCCGTGCCGCCTCTGCTCCTGGCCCGCGTTTTCATGCTGCTTTGCTGCTCGCCTGCCTCAGGCAGGAATAGGAAGAAGGCAGCCTCCCTCACCTCCCCAAGTCAATCAAAACGCTGCAATGGCAGCGTTGTGATTGGTCAGAACCGCGTCCAGCTAGGTGCCTATGGGGAGGCCATTTTCTCTATGTAGGCTGCTTGTAGCCTACATAGAGAAAATGCAGAGAAAATGCAGAGTGCGCATGACTGGTTTGGTCGGCCCCAGAGTGCTGACCAAACAGTCAGGGCCCACAGCATTGGGCAAGCCAGTCCTCCCCGACGCGCTCACCTGCCTGCCTACAACCAAGCATAACGTCCAGCCCGCCCCCAACCAGGCATACCCTCCCGCCCTGCCCCCCCCCCCCCCCCCAACCAGGCATACCCTGCCTTCTACTTTCTCGCAGTGCAAGAAGCAGAAACATAAAATGATATTTATAATATCATTTTATGTTTCTGCTTCTCGCACTGCGAGAAAGCATTGGGGTGATGCTCCTCCTCCCTAATAGAGGAGCTGTCCTGTCACCACCAACTGCCAAAGAAGCCCTCCCCTCGTTTCTTAAAAGTTGCACTCATGTCTGCTAGACTCGCGAGAGTCATCAGATTGCAGATTGGTAACCAAAGACGGACAATAGCCCTCACCAAAATAAGCCGCTGGACCTGCTGTGAGCGAAGATCGATAGTTCAGCCGCTGCTGGACTTCTACTGGCTCAAAGAGGACTTCACGGAACCCTGACTCCTGTAGTCAAAGTTGCCAAACCTTACTCATGGACCGAGGAAAAACCCAAGGAAGACACCCGTTGACCTAACAGCATTCAGAGCATCTTTCAAAATCCTCAGCATCCTGTTCCTCAGCATCAGGACCATTCCATTGAAGTCAATTGTGGTTTTGTGGTTTTGATTTGCAGTTGGCACTAGACTTGAGACTGCTTTACTGAGCAGGTAATTGTCCATAAAAATTCTTATTGGCTTCCATGAACTTCTCCCTGTCGGAATTGGTCACCCAGTCCGCAGTAGCCGAACACAACTTTCCAGACTTTACGGCTATAAATGCATGTTTGCGTTTTAGACTAAAAAGCTGAGATTTATGTTTTACTTAAAAATCTACATCTTGGGAACCCTCTGGTGGATTTTGCTCATCTTGCTGTTTAAAACTATGTAAAAATAACGTATATTTTTTTTAATTTGTGTCAGATTTCTTTCGTGTTGTGTGACTTTCTAATTCTGATGTTTGGTACGTCTGAATGTTTTACACTGGTTCCTTTGTTTAAGCCTCGGTGCTCGAAGCTAGAGATACCAAGGTTTGAGCAAGAGTTTTGCAAACAAGCCTGACTGGACCCAACACATTTATGTAAGTGTATTACATTGTAAAGTCTCACAACTGCACCATATAATACATCACAATCCTCACACCCCGGCAGTAAAAAAACGTAAGAGATGCACATGTAAAATACATGCATGAGATAAAGAATTAAGGGGCATATTCATTGAAAAATTATGCAGCGTTGTGTGATAGGGCAATGGAGGGACTGTGCCATATCTAACATGATATGGCACATTCCTGGCTTTTCCCTGCGCTGGCGCACAATGTGCAGGATTGTTTCCTGCAGGAAGGGACATCTTTCTGCACAAAACATATTTTCCTCTTTCTGTGTGTGCTGCCGAATGCAGCACACATAGAAAGAGGAAGTAAAGAGGAGAAATAAAGATATTACCCCTCGGTACGCCTCATCTGGGGATGCGTAGCATTTTAGCGCATTCCCAGGTCTGACAGTAATGGTAAATCTGGGATTGCATCACAATCCTTGTGTTTACCTAAAATGTGACTGACAATGTTGCAAGCCAGTGACTGAAAGAAGCTGATTGAAATAATCACAGTGGAAGGGACCGATCCAAAGCTCACGCAACATATATTGTAAAGGATAGATCCCTGCAGTCACCAAGATAGTCTGACATACTTCATCGTTCAGGCTGGGTACGGCGTGTTATACACATGTAGTGCGCTTGTTAAACAGTGTTGAAACTCTAAAGAGCATAGATGTTTTAAGGGGTGTGCAAAGTGGGTGGAAAGGCCCTATTTTATCAAACAACAGCCTGGCACTTGTTATACAGGCAGGTGCAGGAAAGTGGGTTTATGTTGCAGTACCCCCCGCCCCCCACTTTTTGCCTGGCTCTGATGCATCTTTGGCTGAGTGTGCACTGGGTTCCTGCTATCCAGTTTCCCCGTACCTGTGTTCTTTCCCAAAACTGTACCATTGTATCCACAATTGCCACACACCTGACTCACATATATGTTCCTTGTAAAAGGTACCAGTGGTACCACAGGCCTGGTGACCAGAGAGGGTCTCTAAGGGCTGCAGCATGCATTATGCAATTCTAACAGAGCCCTCACCAAACAGAAGCATACTGCCACAGCAGCATGTGTGTTTTGGTGCAGATAACAGCGAAGAGTCGACCTGGCAGGCACACATCCCTGTGTACGAGCCCTACCAGCACTGCAAGAGTCATAGGTAAGTCACCCCTCCAGCAGGCCTTACAGCCATAAGGCAGGGCGCACTATACCTCATGTCAGGACATAACTGCATGAGCAGATACGCCCAGATAGTATCTAAGTCTATTCTTAGACATTATAAGTGCACAGTGAAGCCATGCTGAGCACATGGACTGGGAGCTTGTCACTACGAGTTGCTCAGCTTCATGATGACTTCACTGGATTCCAAGAAGTTTGGTACCAAACATCTCAGCTTAATTAACCCACATTGATGCCAGTGTTGGATTAATTAATAAATGCACACAGAGGGCACCTCACAGGGGCCCCCTGACAACCTACCAATCCACAAGTATGTGTCTGACTGGTCTGCACCAGCCTGCCACCTATAGACATGTTTCTGACCTCCTGAGGTGGAAGCCTTTTGCTCTCGTGGGTCAGAAATAAAGTCTGGCCTGGGTGGAGGTGCTTCACACCCACCCCAAGCAGGAACAGCATTTAAAGGCAGTGAGCCTTAAAGGCTCCCCGCACTTTGCTACACTGACCAGGGCTTGTGGAGATGCCCACCCCGCTGACCAAGTCCTAATTTTGGCTGCAAGGTCAGCGGAAAAATCAGTAAGCAGGAGAGGTGTGTCCACTTTCAGCCAGGCCACTCCTAAGCTGCCCTGAGTTGAAGTGTCCATCTCCTTTCAAAATCCTCCATATTGTTTTAGAGGATTCTAGCCAATAGTGTTAGGGGTATGCCCCTCCCCATAGGCAGTGGACATACAAAAGGTGTAGGCAACCTAAGGGCAAGTTGCCCATTGGCTACTACCTTCTAAGCCCTATAACCTCCTAAATTAAATATTTAGAGGCAGCCCTGATTGCTGATGACCTATGAAGAAGAGGACAAAGAAGAGCAGTGCAGCAGCGAAGACTGAAGACACAAACTGACTTGGCCCCAGCCCTACTGGTCTGTCTGCAGCCCTCAAAGACCCTGCTCAGAAGAGTTACTCGTCCCACAGCCTTACGACCTACAGAACTCTGGGAGGACTCCCTGCCTTCCAATAAGATTCCTGATCTCCTGTGGACAGCGGACCAGTCCAGAAGAAAACCAAGTTTAAAGACCAAAGCACTGCCTGTGGAACCTCGAAATTGACCACCTCTGCATCCGACACCCACGGCCCGAGTCCAAGAGGTCAACGGGTCCAGAAAAGGTTACCCAGCGATTCTGACAGTGGCAGCCGGCACAGGTAAGTGCAGTGGTGCAGTGGGTCGGTAGGGCGGGGCAGGGCGTGGCAGGTGGGAAGCTAGCAGACGACAGAATAGGTATTATTTATTTATTTATACCTATTCCGTTATCTGTTGACTCCGCTCTTCCCACCCCACACGTCCCCACCGCATTTACCTGTGCCGGCCACCGCTGGATCCTGAGCAGGAGTCCCTCATGAGTTGACCCCTGCTGGACTCAACGTCAACGCCTGCAGCCTCTGCACGACAACCCCCTCCAACTGCAACCTCATTTGTAAGCTGACGTCTGACTCCAAAGGACATCCCTACACCCGGAGCCCCTGGGTCTTGGGGAGATCTACCAATGGTGTCCTGATGCTCCAGCACACCCCAACTAACTTGTGCATCTGTAGATTTATTTTTGTCTAGCAATCTGCACCCAGCCGCCCCTGTGCCACTGAGGGTGTACATTTGCTGCTTCCTTGTGGCCCCCCTCCCCTGTGCTTACCTTAACCCCCGGAGACTGGGTTACCAAATGGTTCTACTTACCTGTAAGTAGTACCACTTCGATTGCCACTTTTCTCCATTGGATAACATTGGCACCAGAACACGCATTTCACCTCTGCACCAGGCCGCCCAGTGCCACTGGAGGTACAGTGAGGTCTTGTACTTGAACCTTGCCTGGCACTGATTCTTCATCCAAAAGATCAATACCGTAAATCGTTTACTTACCTGTGTATTGCTGATTTTGTTCCTTCCATGGGATAACAGTGTACGGATTGAAAAATGCACTGTGTCCACTTTTTACAGTGATATTACCAAACGTATTTTACTGCAACGAAGTGTCTTTGGTTCTATTAAATAAATATCCTAAAAGTAATATTTTTACAAACCATTGGTCTCCCATTTAGTCATTGAGTGGGTGTTATCATTTCTTGCCAGCGTGTGTACAAGAAATGTTTAGCACTGCCCTCTGATAAGTCTAACTGCTCCCCCAAACTACCACAAACGAGAGAATTAGTATTATCTACTTTAGCCTCTGTAAAGCCCCTGGGGATCCACTGGTCTCTGTGCACACTATACCTTACTTGGATGTGGTATATACAGAGCCAGCTTCCTACAGCAGGTCTCCTGTTTTTTTCATAAGGATGGCTTGGTTGAGACCTGAATGTCAGATTGAAATTGTTCCATAGGACGGGTCCCAAAACCAAGGCATTTTCTCGGCTGTAGCATTAAATATACTATACAGGAAATGCATGGGTTAAGCTATGATCTCAGCTCATCCCTGAATCCTCATGTGGAATGTAAGGCTATTCGATTTTTCCAATGGAATAACATAATATAACATAGTGTAACACAACACAACACATCACATCTAGTGTACTAGAATAGTGAGGAACAGCTACATCTGGATGTTATACACAAACATTCTGTTAAATGAGATCAGCTACTTAATTCACAAAGTTGTGTATCCTTCTAGGTTGGATAAAGTAAGTACTGTTAATTGGGTAATAGTGACTCTGGATAGTTAAGCTTCTCATGTGGTGCGGAATTCAAATTTCAAATCTAAGGTGAGACCCGAGGAAGGAAAACCTTTGTCCTGCACAAGGGAATCTTGGATTTTAGGAGTGAGGTGCACTGTGGGATTGTTTGCAGTAGGGCAAAGAGGAAATGCTGCCAAAATGGGTAGAGTTAGCCATGGGAACTTTCACACCATTGGTTAGAGAGGAGCCTGGAGTCACCGCCACCCTCTAGCTAGTGTCAACCATAATGTGGCATCCCAAGACAACCTCTCAGAAAACTTTCTGGACCTGTGGAAGATCAGCAGACTGAAGCCAGCTTGCTGTACCCTGAGAGGATATCTGCAGGACTGGACCTGCAACCTTCCTGCACTCAGGACACAGAGCTGGACTGCAAGAGTCAGTGGGGTGACCTCTTGTGTGGCTACAGGGACACAACGAGCTGAAGAATAACTTTTTCTCAGATGACCACTTGGCTAGTTACAACTGTAATGGCACTAGGCCGCTAGCATCTTAAATAGGGCCGCTTGGCGCACCAGGGAAAGGGGCAGGGATCTCCAGTGCTTGACGTCGTTGCACTGTCTATCTAAGGGTGCCACTAGGTTCCGCTCATAAAAGAGTTGGGGATATGAGTCATAAAAACCCAGAGGTAACAAAATCCGGCAAGGGCAACCTCTACTTTGCAGCCAACGGGGGAGTTTGGGAACAGGGCCTCGAAGGACAAATAATACCGATTTGCTCCAGTTGATCACATAGCCGGAGTACTTCCCAAAATTACAATTACAGGGACACAACGAGCTGAAGAATAACTTTTTCTTAGATGACCACTTGGCTAGTCACAACTGGAAAGGCACTAGACCCTACACCAAGCATTAGGTGAACCAAGCATTGACGTCCTAAGAGCTCTATGGAGCTAAGGAGCCTTGGCTGAAGAGCTGAGGAAAAAGAAGCTTACCACTGAAGTTTTAGACATCGAAAAATTCTAACTTCTAGCAGCTGAACGACAGGGACCAACTTGTAAACCTGATCCAGCCGAGGTGCGACCCTGCTGGGCTGAAAAAGCAGTCTCATCCCGCTTGGACCTTCTCTGTAGCAGCAAATCCATTTCAGCGGGCTCTTGGCAAGAAGGTATCTGGCCATGTGGAGCCATCTTTGGATAAAGCCTGTTTAGTTTAGTTTAGTTTAGTTTAGTTTGTGCATTTATAGCACACAACAGCTACCCACAAAGGGTTTTCCGGCGCGGTTTTTGTGAAGATGATAGCGTAGGGCCAGGTCAGGGAGAATGTCTAAGTGTTGAATAACCAGGTTTTTAAAGCTTTACGGAAATTCGTGTGATTTATCTCATTACGAACCTGGAAGGGCATAGAGTTCCATAGAACAGGCCCTAGATAGGAAAAGAATTTGCCACCCATGCGCGAGAGCTTGAATTTGGGGATGGCAAACTTTTTTAATGAAGAAGAACGAAGAGTGCGGTATGGACAATATGGATGAATAAGTGAGTGGAGATATTTTGGGGCCGTGCCAGTATGGATTTTGTGCATTAGGCAGAGTGTTTTAAATTGTATTCGGTTTTCGACCTTGAGCCAGTGAAGGTCACGAAGATACCGGGTAGTGGGAGTGGTTCTGGGAATTTTACATAGCAGTCGAGCTGCTGAATTCTGGATGACTTGTAGTCTGCGGATGGTTGCTTTCCTTGAGCCCATGTAAAGCACGTTACCATAGTCAATCCTGGAAGTAATCAAGGCATTGACTACAGTTTTCTGAGTAGACTCAGGCAGCATCCATGAGATCTTCTTTAGCCATTTTAAAATGGCAAATCATGTGGCCGATGTTTTTACAACTTGCTGGTGCATATTGAGGGAGTCATCGATGATGATGCCTAAATTACGCGCCTGTGGGACTGGAACGGGAAGCATGCCCATTTCCTGAGGCCAATGATGGGGGCCCCACAGGATTTTATTTTTGCCTAGAATAATAACCTCAGTTTTTTTCCCGATTTAATTTGAGGAAATTATCCTGCATCCATCCTGCTATTTTGGTGAGACCTCTTTTGAGTGAGGAGGAAGTTTCATTATTCTCAGAAGAGAGAGAAAAGATCAACTGGGAGTCGTCGGCATATGAATACATTAAAAGGCCTGAGGCCTCCACCACCTTGGCCAAAGGGCTCATATACAGATTAAATAGTAGCGGACTGAGTATTGAGCCCTGGGGGACACCATGTTTGAAGACATGCGTGTCAGAGCAAGCGGATTGAGAAAAAACTTGGAAAGTACGATCCGTCAGGAATGAAATGAGCCAGTTAAGTGCTGAATCACAAATGTCTAGTAAACGAAGTGTGTTAATTAATACTGAGTGTGAGACCGTATCAAATGTGGCACTTAAATCCAGGAGTATAAGGGCCACGGTCTCTCCTTTATCCAGCTGACAGCAAATGTTTTCTGTGACTCCTAATAGAGTGGTTTCTGTTGAGAATCCAGCTCTAAAACCCGATTGATATGGGGGTAGCAAGTCATGAGCCGTAACAAATTCAGTGAGAGTTTGATGTACATGTTTTTCCAGAATTTTGGAAAATACTGGTATCAGAGAGATGGGCCTAAAATTGGAGGGTTGATTAGGGTCAGAACCTGCTTTCTTGAGCAGGGGATGGATCATTGCATGTTTCCAATCGGTTGGTACAGTATCTTCCTGTAAGGAGGTGTTAAGGAGATCCGTAATGGTGTCCAGTGATCGAGGGCAACGTTTTTTCAGTATGGGGCAAGGTAAAAGATTGTTTGGAGATCCAGATTTAATAGTCTTAAGTAATTTAATTAAAGTCGTGGTATTTAGCCTGGGCCAACTGTTCAATGTACTTCTGGGGTTCTGGGGAACATGTAGATTGGAATTGCTGATGTAGTTATGAGTAGATGGAGTAAATAAGGAATTTACCAAAGGAGGGCAGTTTCTCTGTGTTACCTCAATTCCTTGGTAGATTTTGTCGACTTTTTGTGTAAAAAATGTGGCCAGTGTGTCACATTGTTGTTTGTTTAGGTCTGGTGGGATGGCTAGATCCCGCAAGTTCTTTCACCATTTTGAACAGTGTTTTGGAGCGATTTAGGGCCTCAGAAATGGTGTTACACACATGGTCGGCACATGGTCGGCTCGTGCCTTATGTGATATTTAGCTAGTTTACTTTTATACATTTTTTCCCTTCTGATGAGTAGTTTTTTCTCCATTTACGTTCAAAAGCTTTACATTCCGATGTTTCATGTTTTAGTAGTTCCGTGAACCATGGGGCAGGAGATCACAGGCTCTTGCATTTTAATTTGGTTAAAGGAAGACAAGAGTCAATTGCCGTCAGAAGCCAATTCTGTACGGCCGTAGATAGAGCATGTACAGATTCCTCAGTACAAGGAAGATGGGAATTTAAAAAGATGTTCAGAGTACCAATGTCCAGCTTTTTCCAGTTCCTGATTAGCTTTGGTTGATTAGAAAGGATTGGCGGCTGCTGCGTGGCTATTTGAAATGAAAACCTGATTAAATAATGGTCGGACCAACAAACAAGTAGCGCAGGAAGAACCTTAATTTCCTTGAGATTCGTGAAAATGGAGTCGAGTAAATGACCTGCCGTGTGTGTGGGTCCAGAATTTAGTAGATTTAGATTTAGGGAGGCAAGATCGGAAATGAGCTCAGATGTTAATGAAATAGTTTGATTTTCTAGGTGTAAGTTAACATCTCCAATAAGAGAGAAATTGGCAGCCTTCATCACTAAAGGACTAATTAATTCAGGGAGAGCAGTTGCCCACGCTGTGGCTGAGCCAGGTGGGCGATAAACAAGTAAACCAGTGAACGTGAAATTGGGGGTAAGGGCAAGCTTAAAGATAGCAGTTTCACAGTTGGGACTAGACAGAGGGGTGAAATCACAATTGTACTCTTTTTTAAAAATGATACCAATCCCGCCTCCTGTTTTATTCATACGATCAAATCTTTGTAATGCATAATGATCGGGCACAGCCACTGCAATATCCGGACCACAGCTCTCTTGGAGCCAGGTTTCTGTAAGAAAGAGGGTGTCAGGCTTTTCATCCATTAATAGATTAAAGATCTCAAATTTGTGTTTAGGTAGGGACCTAGAGTTCAAGCTAAGAAAGGAGAATGTTTTGTGATGGAGTTGGTGATGGTCTCTCTTGACGTTTTCCCTGTTCAAGGTGAAGCCGCAATTATGGCAGGGTGCAATTTCGTTTTCTAAGTGTAGTTTACTACATTTTGATGATGGTGAAATTTGTAGTGCCAAAAGTTGCTCGAAATTGTACCTGAATGGTGTATGGCAGCTGTTATGAGAGAGATACATATCTGAGTCTCTATTTCTGCTTGATTATTTGCGAAGTTAGCATTAGAGGAAATGGCACCAGGGTTTCTGGCTCTAGGCTCGGACGGGCGGCGGGCGCAGACGGGCTTCCCTTAGGCGTGCCCGCTGCACGCGTCCTGGAGCTGGTGTACATTTAAGGCCTCGGGAGACAACGAGCTCCGCCGGGGCTGTGCGCTGATTGGCTCGTAGTCAGCCAATCAGCGAAGGTTACAGGTGAAATTAGCCAATGGTGGCCGCCACGCGAGCAAACAGCGTGTGAGCCAAGGGGCAGATTCAAAGAATAATAAGTGCACAAAAGAGAGTCGTAAGTGCAATTTTAAAAGTTTAAAAATGTATTTCAAGCATTAGCTTGAGCTTTTTCCCCCCAACAAATTCCCATAGGTATTCTCCTCACCTCGCTCCACTGGAGAAATCCGAGGTCCACTTCAGAGACTAATTCCAAAGTAGAAATCTTGCCTGGGTGAAGGTGTCAAAAGTATCCAATTGACGTGATAACGGCCCTGGTAGCGAAACTTGACATTTCCCGCTTGGAACTTTTCTCACCAAAATCAACATCTTCAGAGAGACCTCACTCAAAGCCTGTCTGACTTGGTGAGACCTGCCCGGATACAACCTTTTGCCTTGCCCAGCTGAGGGGTTCTGATTTCCATTTTTTAGATTAAGGGCCCGAGGTTTCGGAAAACGGCTTACTCCGTAACAACGGTGACTGATCTCCTGTCCACCAAAATGCAAATCCCATAATATCCTATGGGATTTATATTGATGGTTTTAGTCTTTGAACTTTGAAAGTCACAGAAATGAAGAAATAAACAGTACAGCCATTCATAGAGTATCTTCATAATATCAAGGAATGTACAGTTTGCAGTCACGGTTCAAAAACTTGAGCCCTACTTTGCCGTATTTCCATTTCTACAGTTGGAGAAGTACACAGATCCCCGAATACACATTCCATTTGCCCCATTTGTTTTCCCATTTCTTAGGGCATCCCCTCGATTTAAAAAAACCCCTACTCGGCGATCATGCACTTATCTAGTTCCCATGCCCATACCCTGTGTGATGATCTCTCCGCCACTCCCCACTTTTGAGCTATTTCACTTTTTACTAAGGTGAACCCCAACTTAGCCAGCTGTTGTTCCACCTCCGTAAGGCCAGTCACCTCCCATATGTTGAGGAGCCCGAGTGGTGGTGTAAGGGTTAGTTCCTTCCCTAGTGCATCATGTGTATGTCTTGTCGTTAGGTCCAATATGGGTCGTACGATCGGACAGTCCCAGATAGTGTGGAAAAAGGTTGCGTCTTGGCGGCAGCCCCGCAAGCACAGTGAGTCTGGTCTAGAACCTATTTTCGCTAATGTGATCCCTGTTAGATACGTTCTGTGTAGGATTTTGAGTTGTATCAAACGGAAATGGAGGGTGATAGCCGCCTCCCTTGGGGACATCAGCGCCGCCTGCCAGCCCTCATCTTCGATGGGTCCTAAATCAGTTTGCCATTTTTCTTGGAGCGCCTGAAATGGGTCTGGTAGGTTATTACACAGTTTTCGGTATGTTAATGAGATTGGTTTATTTAAAATTGGCTCGGACAGCAGCCGATCCTGAAGAGGGAACGACTCCAGCAACTTGCTCATGTCCGGGAGTGCGGCAGCTAATGCATGTCAAAAAAACCTCCCCCTGAGCTAGGTCGTATTTCTCCCTTAGTGCCCCAAATTTAAAGATTTTGCCCTTTTTCAAAAGGTGCCCTATAGTAAAAATTCCGATAGTATCCCACTTATCGAACCCAGGCTGATTGCATAGCAGTCCCAGTTTTTGGGAAGACCTTAGTGTTGTGGCTTGAGTCATTACACTTGACCATTCAAGGTGTCTAGTCGCCTAGTGCCAAATCACTACTGTATGGGCCGTTGGGCCAATATATCGTCCTTTTCGGCTGTTCTTATAGAGAGCCCTAATGCATCCCTCACGACCCATCTGGTATCTGTTGAGCATGTAGGCCGCGTCCACCGGGGACCGATATATCCAGTGGTTTACTGCCACTAGTTGCAAGGCCCAGTAGTAAAGTCTCACATCAGGAAGGGCGATCCCCACATCATACAACCCCTTGGTCAATTTCCGCAATGCTATGCGGGGCGAACCTCCATTCCACAGTAACGTTCTAACTTCACCTTTCACACTTGTAAAATAAGCATCAGAAACCTTACTTGGACAGTTTTGAAGGATGTATAAAAAGCGTGGTAGAGCTAACATCTTAAATAGGGCCACTTGGCTCAACAGGGAAAGGGGCAGGGATCTCCAGTGCTTGACGTCGTTGCACCGTCTATCTAAGGGTGCCACTAGGTTCCGCTCATAAATGAGTTGGGGTAACAAAATCTGTCAAGGGCAACCTCTACTTTGCAGCCCGGGGGAGTTTGGGAGCAGGGCCTAGAAGGACAAATAATACCGATTCGCTCCAGTTGATTACATAGCCGGAGTACTTCCCAAAATTTGTAAAGATATTTAGGATTACGTGTTTCAATATGTATGAGGATGCGAGATAAAGCAGGATATCGTCAGCATAAAGTGATATCCTGTCATGTCCTTCCGCCCATTTCAACCCTCTAAGCATTACATCTCCTCTTACCCAGGAAGCCAGTGGTTCCAGCATTAATGCAAAAAAATAAGGTGGGCAGCCCTGCCTGGTGCCTCTTCTCAGTTGGAATTTTCTGGACGTAGGGTTATTAACCCGTATTGCCCCCCCAAATCTGTATATAGTAGTTTTACCCAACCCAAAATTTTTGGGCCAAATCCCAGGCGTCTCAGTACTTGAAAGAGAAAGAATTGAACCCCATTGAGATGTCTAGGGACAATATCACTGCATCTTCCTCTATATAATTCTGTGGCCCAAGGACATTGTGAAGGCGACGAATTTTCAACGCCGTATTCCTCCTCGCCATAAAGCCAGATTGGTCGGGGTGGACCAAAGATGGGATCACCGATACCAAGCGTGAGGCGAGAAGTTTAGCGAGTATTTTCTCTTCAGCGTTGATTAAAGAAATCGGCTTGTAGGAGCCGCAATTCTCGGCAGGGTTCCCCGACTTACGGATAACTACTATAGAGGCCAGCCTTTGGTCTGCTGGTAGGACACCTTTCATAGCTTTCCTCATACATGGCCCTCAAATGTGGCACAGCATGGGAAGCGATCATTTTAAGGAATTCTATAGGGATCCCATTGGGTCCCATCGCCTTCCCTGATTGGATAATATTATTAGCCTTACAGATTTCCTCATCCGTGAGCTCTTCGTCCAGTGCATCCCTATCGCACTCTGATAGTGTAGGCAAACGGATATCCATTAATTGTAGGTAGGAGTCGTCTACTGTGTATGTTGTTGAGGATGTGTATACTGCCTCCAAGTGATCCGCAAATGCGTTTGATATGTCCTGTGGGTTAGTCCACGTTTTTGATGTTAGGATAAGGTATGACAAACTCCCATTAATGTGTGTAGATATTGGGGGACCAAGTACTTAATTTGAGCCACTGGTTTCCGGTGCTCAACACCGACACTTAATTGTCAGCACCGGACCACCACATTTTGAATCTGTTTGTCTAATTTTATGATGAGCACAACAACAGTTGTTTAGTAATACAAAGTACATTAAAAGTGACTAATATCTGCCCTCCAAGCTATGGTTATTGCTCTGGGTGTCCTGGAATAGTCTGAATTGTCACACTTGTAGGAGTGTGATGGTTAGTAATTGTGCTGGGACTGTCATTGGCTGTGCTGGCAGGGGCAACTGGTGGTAAAAGCTGCAGTGGGATCTACCTGTTTGTTATCCAAGTCTTCACAAAGGGATGGCTACAGCCAGAACTCAGGCGTCTTTAGAGATTAAACCACGGTACCCCAAGAATGAACTGGGTAAACAACACTAAGAAGCTACAAAAGTGAGCACCTACTTATAGAAACAAATTATCTTTATAATATTTTCATTCACACCAACAGAATGTGAACTTCCTCCTGAAAACTAACCACTTCCCCATCATTGGAGCCTTGTTATCTATCTCCTGCAGGCCCTGAGAAAGTCCCCCATGCTTAATCTCCACAACGGCCCCCACAACGCTAAGGATGCATGGCCTCCACCTTGGGGGTGCCCAGGAGTGGGCGCCTCACAGGGAAAGCCAGGATGGGTTCCACAGCGGTATTCGTACAAGCGCCTTGAGACCCTTGTGGGTGAGTAGTGCGCTATACAAGTATCAATTTAAATTTTTTACATTTTACCCTAACTCTCTTCACTCCTCCCAGCACAACTCTTTCTGTTACCTACAGAGTATAGAAGAGGGGAAGACTTGCCAAGGCTGACTGCAGAGAGCAACCTGTCATTTGGAGGGCAAAAGCATCTGGAACTGCGCCATTTGTGAGGCACCACCTTTATAGTAAGGTATTATTAGTAGCGAGGTTTTATGGGCCCCGCGCCCTGCACCAGATAACAAAGGCCCTGAGTAGGCCTTGCACCAGCAGCTGATAGATGCCGCTGTTCCTCTTCGGGGAGTAGTGAGTGAAACATTAACCTGGGACAGGTACCTGGCACTGCCCAGCCCTCTCTCTGGGCTCAGGGGGGGTTCACAGGACTCTTGAATCCTAATGTGTGAATCATTTACGCCACTTGTAATTTACGACTAGGCCTGGACAGAATTTCGATTACTCCCGGAGTAATCAGATAAATGTTGTTAATTCTGCAGTACTCTTTGATGCAGAATTACCTAATATTTACGCAATTACTCCTGTTCATGTAAAAAGAATCCTGGGCACACAAATAAATATCAACAGTTGATACAGTAATTAGCAGATGAATGCTGTCGACACCGGTAGTTCCATTTGAAGGTTTTTTAATACATGTAGATGTTCTCTAGTAAAAACAACAATGCCAACTACCGGTGTCGACAACATTCATCTGCTAATTACTGTATCAACTGTTGATATTTATTTGTGTGCCCAGGATTCTGTTTGCTCATACTGAGGGATGGGCTTCTAGCTCCTCACTCATTCAAGGGTTTTGGGTTTTCCCCTGTCCGGGAGGCACCTTACACTTACTTATTGCTATAGTCAAGTTATCACTACCAGCTACCTGCCAGAGCGCCACTACACCTGCTACCCTAACCGTTCACTGTAGGCACTCCTGTTCATGTAATTAAGGGGCTCATTATGATGGCGGAAGACCCGCCACCGACACCGAAAACTGCTGTTTTCCCCTGGTCATATTATGCTGGCGTGGGGAATCGTTGGGTATGCGTGGCGGACGTAAAGACCGTCTTCCACGGTTCTGGCAGGCGGTCCTTTTACGACCGCCTGTCCGCGTGAATGGACGCTTGCACTGCTTTTTGTGTTCTGTTGCATTTAGTGCTCTTTCCTATTAAAAAAATGCATCCTGGCCTCCACTTTGGCCATGAGGGGGCATTTTGCAAGAAATATTGCTAAAAGCAGAATTACTCTCGTCATGTAATTCAAGCATTATCTTGCTGAATTCATAGTTAACTCTACATGATTACGCTACATGGAATGATGCAATTTACTTCCACCGCTACTTACCATAACGCCTGATCACGAGCTGCACCTGTTTGTGGTATTAACCCAACATTCCTACCTAGACTTAAAGCTGTTGAATGGAACGAGTGTAAACGTACAGTATTAACAAATATGCAGACTTTTTTCTATTCTTTACAGTTGCACTATTTATGCACTGTGTAAACTATCCATGTGTGAGAGTAAAAAACATAAACAAAGTCTGAATTTACCTTCAGGAATCCTAGAATTCTCCATCGTGTAGTTTTTAAATTTTACATCCCATCCACATTGTGTAAATAAGTGTGATTGTTGCTCCAGATACTTGCTGCTCTGTTGAGGATTTGTGGCTGGAAGTGCTCCTGCCGACAGCAACCACATCATTCTCCGAAAACGCAATACTAGTCCTATCTTTAGCATTTCACACTGTAAATCATGGCAAATTATTAGACCGACTGGAGAATTGGATGTTTTTTTTGGTACAGTCCTAAAATGGTTTAATTTCTTCTCAGAGAACAGATTGCAAAGATTCTTGGTGAACCACATACCATCCCTTCCATCCCCAAGTCATATTGGAGTTCCTCAAGGTTCAACTCTATCCCCATCCCTAACCAAGCACAACAAAAGACCGTTATCTGGCTTCCAAGCAATCATCTTAAACGTAACTCTCAGAAAACTGAATTCTTTCTGATTTCCCCCCTAAATCCTCCACGATGATCAAGGAATGGACCAAATTGATCACAGTGCTAAACGGAACTCTGATTCTAGTTGATTTTACCAAGTCACTTGGAATCACGCTGGATAAGGAGTTAAACATGAGAGCTCACATCAACACTGTGGGAAAAAATTCCTGATTCCATCTGAGCTATCTCAGAAAATTGAAACCGTTCATCGACACTGCTGACCTGAAAATGGCTGTCCAAGCTTTGGTTATCTCAAGGATTGAGTATGGATGCACAACTTTAGCAGGGCTCCCTAAGATTTCAACAGCTCCACTAAAAGCCTGCCTGAATGCTGTAGCGAGACTCGTAACGGGTACAAGAACATTTGACCACACCACTCCACATCTGAAACACTCAAATGAATACCATACGAGGAAAGAATTCAGCTAAAGATGGCATGTATTACACACAAAGCTCTACACAACAAAACACCACTTTACCTTGCCCAGAAAATTACGATTTCTGGAGGCCTTCAATCTTCGAGGGGGGGGGGGGCGCTGATTTACTACTGAAATCAGCAATTTTCCGTAAGAAAAGAACATGCAACAGAGCTTTCTCTGGAGCTGCTCCAAGAATTTGGAATGCGTTGCCTCCGGATATCTGAGGAATCACCTCGGTCTTGCGATTCAAAAAAGAGACTAAGTCCTTTCTCATGAATAAATTCCTCCCTTAACAAACAAGGGTCATCTCTCCTCTCCTTTGAGACCTTTTAGTCATTCCTGAAGCTACTATTTTCAATTGTGGTAATAAGTGAAGATAATCAGGACGATTGGACTGCTATTATCTCAGTAATGACTTTGGAGATAGCACAAGTCATGGGGCTTTCATCAAGTCCCACCTATGGACCACAGTCAGACCTGGTGGGATACCCATGTCCATTCGCAAGATTCAGGACGATGGCTAAAGTAGGTACCTCTGTCAAGCCACTTGGTTATTGGTATGGTTTGTAACTATCTTTGAGTTGTGACTCCACGTTTTCTTTAGCGATGTTATTACATTTTATATGCAAGTATGTCATGTCATGTACTATATTATAACCTAAGTGGTCACCTTGTAAGACTTAACATGTATATTATTGTAAATTTGTAAACGATGAACTAAACCGATTGCTGTTGATTTGTAAAGCACTCTGACACCCAGGATTGGGTCATGTTCACGCTATAGAAAACACTGAATAAAATCCTGCTTTCTTGGTCTGATCACCCATAAAACGTTCATTGTTAGCGCAACCTCATCAGAGGTGCTTCCTTGTTTTAGTACCACTTCCACAGGGCACCCCTTGGCCTGTCATCACAGTCATGGTTTACAGCAGGTGCCGCTCCCTACTCACCTGGCGGCAGCGATAGGCGCTCCTTATCGAAGCAAGGGTTCAGTTGATGTCAGACCCACGAGATGATGCCCTTTCGATGAAGTTCAATTGCCAGTGTTAACAGTTTCCACAGGGGACCTCTGGACTCACCGCAAGTGGTATTGAGTCGATAGTAGCGCTCCCTGTACTCTACACCCTGGAAGAAGGGTGGTTGAGCATATGTCTCTCGGTTAAAACAACAGCAGTGTGTGGGAAATAAATCTATTAAAGGCAAGGTATCCCTATCTCAGCTGTTTTTTTATCAAGTGTGCATGTTTGCACCGGTGCAAAGTTCCCATGACTGGCACTTCTTGAGAACCGCACGCCTCTGCACACTCATACATGAGTTACACCGCGGAAAGAAACTGTGCAAGGCTCACCTCAAACATCACTATGGTAGTGAGGATGCAGAATTGGAGAAATGTACTGGTGATAACTGCAGAAATCGCATTTTAAGTGAATTAGGGTAACTTAGCATCTGCCATCCATCTTAATGTGAAGTTGGACTACATCGCAGGGCTAACTTTGCTATTTCATTCTCTGCTGGAATAAAGGTTTTTGGGCTCCATGGAGCACTTGAAAGACTCTGTTCAACGTTCTGAACGAAATTACATTTTTGGAAGGTTGGATTTAGGTGTCTCTGACTGAATAACATACTACGTAACCATTGTGCCCCAATGCCCTAGACCGTTGAATGTAGAACACTGTGCAATGAATTACTGAGTCAATTCTCGAATGTATTCTGTCGCAAATGTGCAGCATGATGACACATGCTTGTCTAAAATACTATAAAAGAACGTGATTTGGGGCGGAAAGCAGGAGCCCCTTTCCCTTCTCTTAGAAGGCAAATCACCGTCGGTTTTATTTCAGAAACACTCCTGAGTTCTTGATTTTTGTATCCTTTAGGCTTAGTAGGCAGACTGAATTTCTATTTGACTAACTGCAATTTGTGCCTTTGTACTTTGAACAATATCGAAGTAAACCTTTAACTTGAGACTTGTGTGTCTCTTCTTTTTGAGCCTCTAATGTGATTGAATAACGAGGCACTGCTGACTTCCTATACCCAAGAGAGACGGCTCTCTCGGACGACACCACTAGGAGTAAAAGAAAACCAGCGTGTCCGGGGGTGAAGAAAGGTGCTGGTTTGGGCGCTGACACAGAAAATATCCTTTATTCGTAAATATAGCCTATGATTGGTTTAGCCTGTTTCTTAATAAGATCAAGTTTGGGTGAAAAGACAACCAAGAAACAATACAAAAGCAATTTGCCTCCAATCACACAATTTTATCAGGTTGGGAATCCATGGTTTAAGGCCTGGTTGTTTTGTTTCACAATCAACAATTAGCCATCAGGCCTCTTTGGTGTGGGGGGCTCCAGGGCCTAATTTGAACTGGTAGCTTCTGGTGCTCGGCACCTGGTGCTCGGCACCGGCACTTAATTGTGAACAGTGGCGCTTGTCACAGTTTGCCACAAGGTGGCGCTATCTGCCTAATTTAGAGATGACCACACCAACAGTTAATGATTAATTCAATATACATTAAAAATTACTATTACCTGCCGCCCAAGTCATTCTTATAGCTTTAGGGGCCTGAAATAGTCTGAATTGTCACACTTGTAGGAGCGTGATGGTTAGTAGTTGTGTTGCTACTATCATTGGCAGCGCTGGCAGAGCTATGTGTAGCGCAAGCTGACGAGAGCCCTGGCACTTATGTTTTTTTTTTACAAATTAAGCACTTGGGGATCACTTGCATTTGTCCACAAGAGCAAGAACCTTTCCCTCTAAATCTAGGCTTTGAGCACCTTAGATCAAGGGTGGGAGGAGAAGCTGAGACTGGACCAACTCTTGTACCACATCCCAGGCCCTCAGACCTCAGGCCAGAAGTAGTGTGCGCATTATAAATGCACCCAATTTAACTTCCAGTTTCTCATACGCAACTCCCTTTCAGTAAGTAAGCTATAGGAAGCAGAGGCATACAGTGAAGTAAAGCACCCCCTCGAGGGATCTGGAGAGAGGTTTGGCCATACCATGAATATAGGACCCGTCAATACTCCGGATACTCCTATGAGCCTACCTTTAGTAGAATATGTGTTTTTAGAAGAATATCGGACCACTTTATCCCTACAGGAGTCCTAGTAACGGATCGACCATAGAGGCAACAACACCCTTCTCTCACTTTTAGGCAGGGCCACTGCAATTATGCAGAAGGAGAGGGACAAATTATGCTTCAGGGTTGAGTAAATTATGCGGCAAGGAAAGGCAAATTATGCGGCATAATGCAGCACCTTTTGTAATCGTTTTATTTCATTATTTCGGCATTTTTAAACTTGAAGCCACTGTCTGGGCATTGGTTGCACCTCATTAGATCCAGGTTAACACCCAAACATAGCAATAGGCAACGAAAGGTGACCAGTCCAGCTTTGAAAATAGCCTTCCACTGCGCAGCAACACGTGTTGCCGCATTTTTAATAACTTTTGAACTGTTTGAGGTAGAAACAATTTCAGGATGTCATTAGAAGACTGGTTCTAAGAGGGGGTGAAGGGTATTTAAAAGTCCTGGATACCCCCATACTTAGATGGATTAAAGGCTGCCCTATGATTCATCACGCCCCGCCCCCCACGGGTTCTGCACAGACCTGTCAGTGGCGTGTGCAATATGATGGGGCCCCCCTGCAGAATGAGTAGAAGGGCCCCTGACTCTCCCATATCCTACAGATATTCATTGGCCTTGGGCGGAATGGGGGGCCCTTGCACTGCGGGGGCGGAAGGGGTCTTCAATACGCCCCTGAGGCCTCTGCCGCAGGTGCATTCACGCACCGAGCGATGCTATAAAGAGGAATAAACTAGGCAGACATTGAAAAGTAACATTTCCCTCTGCACTTGAAACTGCCCCCGTGCCCTCGGTGCTGATCCATATCATGTAATGCGCGAGCCATGGGGACGCGTGCGGGGGCTCAGAGACACGCCCTGCTGCTGCAGCTAGAGTACACCCCTCCCCCCACCCCCACCCCCGCACTTGGAGTGAGCTGGGTGGACCTTCGATGGAGCTGATCAGGGTGCAGAGTGCGCGAGGGTAATAAAACACACTTAGCCAGTTCGACGTCACCAGTATCAGTGCAATGAAAACTGAGTCACTGCCTTATCTCCCTCGTGCATTCCCTTGCACGAGGGTCGTGCGAGAGAGCGACCCTCAAACCTTTGAGGTCAGCCAAACACCTGAAAAACCGCTGCCATGTGAATGAACGTCTTGCGCCAGTGGGCTCTGCCCACACATGGTCCTGGCAGAATGAAACACTAGGAGGCCCTGCAAGGCACCGGGAGGGACCCCCATACAACCAGCCAAACACCCACCGTTGCCAAGCCCCCTTCCCTTGCAGCCTCCTCCCAGGATATCAGCAGGATGTCCAGTGATGCTCTGAGTTCAGAGGAATCTGCAGCATCCAATATGCTTAGTGAACATCATTTATTTGTATTATACAATAAAAAGACAAGATGATATAGTAGTCTATTTATGGGCTTTCACCCTTCAATGAAAGATTCAAAAAGTATAGTTGAGTAAAGAGTTCAGCCTCGTGCACGGTGAGCTGGGTGAAGAGGTCAGCCTCGTGCACGGCGAGCTGGGTGAAGAGGTCAGCCTCGTGCACGGCGAGCTGGGTGAAGAGGTCAGCCTCGTGCACGGCGAGCTGGGTGAAGAGGTCAGCCTCGTGCACGGCGAGCTGGGTGAAGAGATCAGCCTCGTGCACGGTGAGCTGGGTGAAGAGGTCAGCCTCAAGCACAGTGAGCTGGATGAAGAGGTCAGCCTCGTGCACAGTGAGCTGGATGAAGAGGTCAGCCTCGTGCACTGTGAGCTGGGTGAAGTGGTCAGCCTTGCGCACAGTGAGCTGGGTGAAGAGGTCAGCCTCAAGCACAGTGAGCTGGATGAAGAGGCCAGCCTCGTGCACAGTGAGCTGGATGAAGAGGTCAGCCTTGCGCACAGTGAGCTGGGTGAAGAGGTCAGCCTCGCGCACGGCGAGCTGGGTGAAGAGGTCAGCCTCGTGCACGGCGAGCTGGGTGAAGAGATCAGCCTCGTGCACAGTGAGCTGGGTGAAGAGGTCAGCCTCAAGCACAGTGAGCTGGATGAAGAGGTCAGCCTTGCGCACAGTGAGCTGGGTGAAGAGGTCAGCCTCGTGCACGGCGAGCTGGGTGAAGAGGTCAGCCTTGTGCACAGTGAGCTGGATGAAGAGGTCAGCCTTGCGCACAGTGAGCTGGGTGAAGAGGTCAGCCTCGTGCACGGCGAGCTGGGTGAAGAGGTCAGCCTCGTGGACGGCGAGCTGGGTGAAGAGATCAGCCTCGTACACGGTGAGCTGGGTGACCTCAGCTGGGTGAAGAGGTCAGCCTTGTGCACTGGGAGCTGGGTGAAGAGGTCAGCCTCGTGCACGGCGAGCTGGGTGAAGAGGTCAGCCTCGTGGACGGCGAGCTGGGTGAAGAGATCAGCCTCGTACACGGTGAGCTGGGTGAAGAGGTCAGCCTCAAGCACAGTGAGCTGGATGAAGAGGTCAGCCTCGTGCACAGTGAGCTGGATGAAGAGGTCAGCCTTGCGCACAGTGAGCTGGGTGAAGAGGTCAGCCTCGTGCACGGCGAGCTGGGTGAAGAGGTCAGCCTCGTGGACGGCGAGCTGGGTGAAGAGGTCAGCCTCGTGGACGGTGAGCTGGGTGACCTCAGCTGGGTGAAGAAGTCAGCCTTGTGCACTGTGAGCTGGGTGAAGAGGTCAGCCTTGTGCACTGTGAGCTGGGTGAAGAGGTCAGCCTCGTGCTGGGTGAAGAGGTCAGCCTCGTGCTGGGTGAAGAGGTCAGCCTCGTGCACGGCGAGCTGGGTGAAGAGGTCAGCCTCGTGGACGGCGAGCTGGGTGAAGAGGTCAGCCTCGTGCACGGTGAGCTGGGTGAAGAGGTCAGCCTCGTGCACGGCAAGCTGGGTGAAAAGGTCAGCCTCGTGCACGGCGAGCTGGGTGAAGAGGTCAGCCTTGTGGACGGCGAGCTGGGTGAAGAGATCAGCCTCGTACACGGTGAGCTGGGTGACCTCAGCTGGGTGAAGAGGTCAGCCTTGTGCACTGTGAGCTGGGTGAAGAGGTCAGCCTTGTGCACAGCGAGCTAGGTGAAGAGGTCAGCCTCGTGCATGGTGAGCTGGGTGAAGAGGTCAGCCTCGTGCACGGTGAGCTGGGTGAAGAGGTCAGCCTCATGCACGGCGAGCTGGGTGAAGAGGTCAGCCTTGTGCACAGCAAGCTAGGTGAAGAGGTTAGCCTCGTGCACGGTGAGCTGGGTGAAGAGGGCAGCATTGCGCATTGTGAGTTGGGTGAAGAGGTCAGCGCTGTGCACGGTGAGCTGGATGAAGAGATCAGCCTCGTGCACTACGAGCTGGATGAAGCAGTCAGCGCTGTGCACGGTGAGCTGGGTGAAGAGGTCAGCCTCGTGCACGGCGAGCTGGGTGAAGAGGTTAGCCTCATGCACGGCGAGCTGGGTGAAGAGGTCAGCCTTGTGCACAGCGAGCTAGGTGAAGAGGTCAGCCTCGTGCACGGTGAACTGGGTGAAGAGGTCAGCCTTGTGCACAGCGAGCTAGGTGAAGAGGTCAGCCTCGTGCACGGTGAGCTGGGTGAAGAGGGCAGCATTGTGCACAGTGAGCTGGGTGAAGAGGTCAGCCTCGTGCACAGTGAGCCGTGTGAAGAGGTCAGCGTCGTGCACGGCGAGCTGGATGAAGAGGTCAGCCTCGTGCATGAAGAGCTGGGTGAAGAGGTCAGCCTTGTGCACGGTGAGCTAGGTGAAGAGGTCAGCCTCATGCACGTGACCTGGGTGAAGTGGTCAGTGTTGTGCACAGTAAGCTGGGTGAAGAGGTCAGCGTTGTGCACAGTGAGCTGGATGAACAGGTCAGCCTCGTGCACGGTGAGGTGGGTGATGAGGTGAGCCTTGTGCACAGTGAGCTGATAAAGAGGTCAGCGTCGTGCACAGTGAGCTCGGTGAAGAGGTCAGCCTCGTGCACGGCGAGCTGGGTAAAGAGGCAAGCCTTGTGCACGGTGAGCTGGGTGAAGAAGTCAGCCTCGTGCACAGTGAGCTGGATGAAGAGGTCAGCCTCGTGCATGGTGAGCTGGGTAAAGAGGCAAGCCTTGTGCATGGTGAGCTGGGTGAAGAAGTCAGCCTCGTGCACAGTGAGCTGGGTGAAGAGGTCAGCCTCGTGCACGGTGAGCTGGTGTTAGAAGGGGCGATCCCAGGGGAGGACAGACTTGGCAACTGATCACCCTGTGACCCACTTCTCCTAGGAACCCAGCCGAGCACTGGCGGGAGACCCTCAGCGGGAGGATCCCGAATCTAGAATCGTACACGTTGCGCTAGCACCACTTCACAAAGGGACACCACACCGTAGGATTAAGAGAACGTATTCTTTATATCTTCACGTAAAGATGGATCTTTATGATCCGCAGTTTCTTATACACAGACGAGCAAGGGCTCAAAGAGTCTCGATAGTGGTAGGGTAGCGGGACAGTCTCAAGGTTCAAAGTATCCGGCGCACAGCTCTCAATCCTCGAGCTGGGGGATACGGGGCGATCTTGGGTTCAGCCAGACCAGAATAGTCTCTGAGCTGCGATCGAATCAGCAGGGCTCGAGTAAGGATGTTGCAGTTCTTACGGTCTTAGGGAGCCGCGATCAGATCAGCAGGGCTCAAGGGTTCTCAAGGTTGCAGGGGAGCCGCGACAGCGTCAGCAGGGCTCGGTGATCTCTTCGGTTGCAAGGGAGCCGCGACAGCGTCAGCAGGGCTCAGCTAGTTCTTCAGATTGCAGGAGAGCCGTGACGAAGTCAGCAGGGCTCGGTAGTCTCTACGGTTGCAAAGGAGCCGCGACAGCGTCAGCAGGGCTCGTATAGTCCAGGATACAACTAACTTGATCGTCCCAGAGCCACCCTTGATATAGGACTCCCTTCCTTTGACGTCCGGAGTCCTCGCAGGCGGAGGTCTTAGTACCTGGGGGCAGGTTGTTGGGGGTTCCGCCTCGGCGGCTCTTTTCATCCTTTCAAGTTCGGTCTGGAGGGATCCCAGACACTCAGCAGGTCTGGAGCCAGCCCTCAGGGAGGCCGGATGGGTGATCGAAACTCATCTCTCGAGGGGAGGTGGAAGGTGTGATCTAGCTACTCCTCCCTCTCTCGCTCGTTCACAGGGAGCGCTCTACCCCCTGGCTGGGTATGGCGCCGAGGTCGGGCTGGGGCCGGGGCGGCCATCTTAGGTGCAGGGACATGGGCATCGGCCTCGGTTACTAGGAAAATGGGGGCGAGGACGGGGAGCCCAGTGTCGGGGATGTGGGTCACGGCGGGAAGGGTCGGTGGATCAGGGTCATGAGGAGCTGCATGGATCAGGGAGGACCACGCCACGAGGCCGGGTCCAACACGCGTTCCCACCAGCTGAAAGTCGGGGAGAACTACCCATACTCTTGGGGATTCTCCTCGCTGAGGCGGAAGAACCTGGAGAGGCCGTCTGCATTGGCGTGGTCGGTACCAGGGCGGTGCTCTACTGTGAAGTCCATCCCCTGGAGGGAGATTGACCATCGCAGCAGTTTGGGGTTCTCCCCTCTCATCTGCATGAGCCACCGTAAGGGTCGATGATCTGTCTGTACTCGGAAGTGGGTTCCGAATAGGTAGGGTCGGAGTTTCTTAAGGGCCCAGACTACTGCGAATGCTTCTCGTTCGATTGTGCTCCATCTCTGTTCTCGGGGCAGTAACCTTCTGCTGATGAAGGCTACGGGCTGATCTATACCTTCCTCAGTGAGCTGGGACAGTACGGCCCGATACCATGCTCGGAGGCGTCGGTCTGAACCACAAACTCCTTGGAGTGGTCCGGGGCTTGGAGTACGGGGGCAGTACACATGGCGGTCTTCAAGGCGTCTAACGCCTTTTGGCAGGAGGGGGTCCAGTGCACGCGCTTGGGCTGCCTTTTGGATGTCAACTCTGTGAGGGGACTCACGATGCTGCCGTAATTCTTTATGAACCTCCGGTAGTAGCCGGTGAGGCCCAGGAAGGCACGGACCTCGGTTTGGGTGGTGAGTGGTTCCCAGGCCAGGATGGCATCGATCTTCGGCTGGAGAGGGGCGACTTGCCCGCTCCCGACCTGGTGGCATAGGTAGGTCACTGACCCCTGCCCAATCTGGCACTTGCTGGCTTTCACCGTCAAGCCTGGCTGGCGCAGGGCTAGCAACACCCTCCGGAGGTGCCGGAGGTGTTCACTCCATTGGGAACTGAACACTGCAATATCGTCCAGATATACGGCGCTGAACTCTTCCAGCCCGGCCAGGACTCGGTTCACCAGTCTCTGAATGGTGGCCGGGGCGTTTTTCATCCCGAACGGCATCACTCGGAAGCGATAATGCCCGTCCGGGGTGGAGAAGGCGGACCGCTCTTTGGCTCCCTCTGTGAGCGCAATTTGTCAGTAGCCGCAGGTCAGGTCGAAGGTACTCAGGTAGCGAGCAGACCCCAGGCAGTCGATGAGCTCGTTCCGCGTGGGGAATGGGATGGGCGTCTGCTCGGGTGACTGCGTTCAGCCCCCGGTAGTCCACGCAGAACCGAAGTTCGGGGACAGCCCAAGGGGCCGCGGCTTTCGGGACCAGCACCACTGGGCTAGCCCAGGGACTGTCGGAGGGCTCAACCACTCCTAGGGCGAGCATTTTTGAGACTTCGGCCTGGATGCAGGTCCGGACTCGGTCAGGCACTCGGTAGGCTCGGTGTCGCACCGGCGGGCTGTCTCCGGTGTCCACGTCGTGGACACACCAGTTGGTGATTCTGGGGACGAAGGAAAACAAATCCGAGAACTGCCCCAAGAGCTGGCGCAGTCCTCACGCTGCTGTGGAGTGAGGGAGGGAGAGAGTCTCACTCCGTCTACGGAGCCATCCTTCTCTTTGGCACACAGAAGGTCAGGAAGAGGCTCCGTTTCCTCTTCCGCTCCGTCGTCGGTGGCCAAGAGCAAGCTCAACTCTGTCCGCACGAAGTGAGGCTTGAGGCGGTTCACGTGGAGGACCCGAAGGGGGTTCTGAGGGGACTGGACGTCCACCAAGTAGGTCACTTGGCTTATCCTCTCCACGAACTTAAAGGGCCCGGTCCATTTGTCTTGGAGGGCGCAGGGTTTCACCGGGGACATCACCCAGACCTGCTGGCCCGGTTGAAACTCAACCAGAGTGGCATTCTGGTCGTACCAGCGCTTCATTTCCTCCTGACTTGCTTCGAGGTTGGCTTCAGCCAACGCTCGGAATTTCCGTGTCTGATTTCGGAGGGTGAGAATGTAGCGGAACACATCGGGAGGAGGATCCCAGGGGGCCGTTTCCCATCCCTCCTTGACCAGGCTGAGGGGTCCCGGACAGGGTGCCCGTACAGCAGCTCAAATGGGCTGAACCCCAGGGACTTCTGGGGGACCTCCCGGTATGGGAACAAGAGGCAGGGAAGGAGGACGTCCCATTTGCGCCGGAGGGGCTCTCCTAGGCCCATGATCATCCCCTTCAGTGTCCGGTTAAACCGTTCCACTAGGCCATTTCCTTGGGGATTCTCCTCGCTGAGGCGGAAGAACCTGGAGAGGCCGTCTGCATTGGCGTGGTCGGTACCAGGGCGGTGCTCTACTGTGAAGTCCATCCCCTGGAGGGAGATTGACCATCGCAGCAGTTTGGGGTTCTCCCCTCTCATCTGCATGAGCCACCGTAAGGGTCGATGATCTGTCTGTACTCGGAAGTGGGTTCCGAATAGGTAGGGTCGGAGTTTCTTAAGGGCCCAGACTACTGCGAATGCTTCTCGTTCGATTGTGCTCCATCTCTGTTCTCGGGGCAGTAACCTTCTGCTGATGAAGGCTACGGGCTGATCTATACCTTCCTCAGTGAGCTGGGACAGTACGGCCCGATACCATGCTCGGAGGCGTCGGTCTGAACCACAAACTCCTTGGAGTGGTCCGGGGCTTGGAGTACGGGGGCAGTACACATGGCGGTCTTCAAGGCGTCTAACGCCTTTTGGCAGGAGGGGGTCCAGTGCACGCGCTTGGGCTGCCTTTTGGATGTCAACTCTGTGAGGGGACTCACGATGCTGCCGTAATTCTTTATGAACCTCCGGTAGTAGCCGGTGAGGCCCAGGAAGGCACGGACCTCGGTTTGGGTGGTGAGTGGTTCCCAGGCCAGGATGGCATCGATCTTCGGCTGGAGAGGGGCGACTTGCCCGCTCCCGACCTGGTGGCATAGGTAGGTCACTGACCCCTGCCCAATCTGGCACTTGCTGGCTTTCACCGTCAAGCCTGGCTGGCGCAGGGCTAGCAACACCCTCCGGAGGTGCCGGAGGTGTTCACTCCATTGGGAACTGAACACTGCAATATCGTCCAGATATACGGCGCTGAACTCTTCCAGCCCGGCCAGGACTCGGTTCACCAGTCTCTGAATGGTGGCCGGGGCGTTTTTCATCCCGAACGGCATCACTCGGAAGCGATAATGCCCGTCCGGGGTGGAGAAGGCGGACCGCTCTTTGGCTCCCTCTGTGAGCGCAATTTGTCAGTAGCCGCAGGTCAGGTCGAAGGTACTCAGGTAGCGAGCAGACCCCAGGCAGTCGATGAGCTCGTTCCGCGTGGGGAATGGGATGGGCGTCTGCTCGGGTGACTGCGTTCAGCCCCCGGTAGTCCACGCAGAACCGAAGTTCGGGGACAGCCCAAGGGGCCGCGGCTTTCGGGACCAGCACCACTGGGCTAGCCCAGGGACTGTCGGAGGGCTCAACCACTCCTAGGGCGAGCATTTTTGAGACTTCGGCCTGGATGCAGGTCCGGACTCGGTCAGGCACTCGGTAGGCTCGGTGTCGCACCGGCGGGCTGTCTCCGGTGTCCACGTCGTGGACACACCAGTTGGTGATTCTGGGGACGAAGGAAAACAAATCCGAGAACTGCCCCAAGAGCTGGCGCAGTCCTCACGCTGCTGTGGAGTGAGGGAGGGAGAGAGTCTCACTCCGTCTACGGAGCCATCCTTCTCTTTGGCACACAGAAGGTCAGGAAGAGGCTCCGTTTCCTCTTCCGCTCCGTCGTCGGTGGCCAAGAGCAAGCTCAACTCTGTCCGCACGAAGTGAGGCTTGAGGCGGTTCACGTGGAGGACCCGAAGGGGGTTCTGAGGGGACTGGACGTCCACCAAGTAGGTCACTTGGCTTATCCTCTCCACGAACTTAAAGGGCCCGGTCCATTTGTCTTGGAGGGCGCAGGGTTTCACCGGGGACATCACCCAGACCTGCTGGCCCGGTTGAAACTCAACCAGAGTGGCATTCTGGTCGTACCAGCGCTTCATTTCCTCCTGACTTGCTTCGAGGTTGGCTTCAGCCAACGCTCGGAATTTCCGTGTCTGATTTCGGAGGGTGAGAATGTAGCGGAACACATCGGGAGGAGGATCCCAGGGGGCCGTTTCCCATCCCTCCTTGACCAGGCTGAGGGGTCCCGGACAGGGTGCCCGTACAGCAGCTCAAATGGGCTGAACCCCAGGGACTTCTGGGGGACCTCCCGGTATGGGAACAAGAGGCAGGGAAGGAGGACGTCCCATTTGCGCCGGAGGGGCTCTCCTAGGCCCATGATCATCCCCTTCAGTGTCCGGTTAAACCGTTCCACTAGGCCATTTCCTTGGGGATGATACGGGGTGGTGAATTTGTAGGACACTCCACATTGTTGCCACAGGGACATCATGTATTTCGAGATGAAGTTTGTGCCGCGGTCACTCACGACCTCACGGGGAAAACCTACTCGGGAGAAGATCCCCATCAGCGCCCGGCCCACCACGGGGGCCGTAACGGTGCGGAGGGGAATGACCTCGGGGTACCGGGTGGCGTGATCCACCAGGACTAAGATGAATCGGTGACCTTGGGAGGTTCTAGGGTCCAGGGGCCCTATTATGTCGATCCCGACCCGCTCAAAGGGGGTACTAACGACTGGGAAGGGTTGGAGGTGAGCCTTGCGTGAAGAGCTGTGACCGTCCTGACCCAGTCAGATCCAGTCGCTCCACCCGCTCCTGGCCGTCCTCGCATCTCATCCCCACTCTGTGCCCTGCCAGCCTGTGCCCCGACCTCGCTTTGCTTGGTATCGTATTTACTGCCTAATTAAGCATCGTGCCCTGCCAGCCTGTGCCCCGACCTTGCTCTGTTTAGTATCGTATTTACTGCCTAATTAAGCATCTGTACTAGCCTGAGCCCCGATGTCGCATTGCATTGCTTTCTGCTGCTGATATCGTATTTGCGGCCTTAGTTAAGTTGCTGCCTAAATTTCTGCTGCTGATATCGTATTTGCTGCCTTAATTAAGTTGCTGCCTTAATTTCTGTTGCTGATATCTTGTTTACTGCCTCAATTGAGTTGCTGCCTTGGTTTCTGTTGCTGATATCGTATTTGCTGCACTAATTAAGCATTTGTGCCAGCCTGTGCCCCGATCTCGCCCTGCATTGCCTTTTGTTGTTGTTTGGTGCCATTTTGTGTCCAAGCCCATCTCTCCTCCCCGCTCCCTGCCGCTGCTCCCCCGCGGCCCCACCCCCGCTCCCTACAGCATCCTCAAGCAATCCCTTCCCCACGCGCCACCCTGCTCCCGCCTCCCAGCTGCTCCTCCCTCGCTCCGCCCCCTCCACTCTCCACTTATGGCAGTACGGCATACGCGCAGCATTCTCACGCAGCGGACGCGCCCTATGCGCGCCGAAGGCGCGCCAAAGGTATGCCCGTCTACGCCCGTCTGGACCCCGCAATCACCACTCCACCCGCCTAACATACAACGCCGCAACCCTCACTGCACTCAACACCGGCCGACTCCCCGATTGCCACCAAGCCCCCCCCGGGACGCGCCCATGGACCCTTCACCTGCCGATCCTGCAAGTTCTGCTGCATCAGAACCCACATTGCAACCACAAACACCAAACAGAGCCCAAACAACAACCACCTGAAGTGCATCCTGCTCAACACCCGCTCGGTCCACAGACACGCCATTGAACTATGGAACCTACTCGACACCACAACTCCGGACGTCGCCTTTCTCACGGAAACCTGGATGAACGCCTTGTAGGAAGGTGGATACCTGACTATGGTTGCCCCCAACTTTTTTCCTGGTGTTTTGCTGGTTTTCCGACTTAGTTGACCTGGGGCCCCGCCAATCAGGACCCCAGGCCTACTGCTCTCTCTCTAAAATGGATTCCATGTACCTTAGGTACATTTCCAATTGGTACTGGGCCACCTTATCAGACCCTGTAACTCAGGGCATAGGTGTACCCAGGGCCTACCAGGGGCTGAAGCATGTATTATGCCACCCCTGGATGGCCATCTAAATCTGACACAACTTGCTGCACGACAGCTGGGGCAAGGTGGTGTAATCACCCTTTGCTTTAGATATAGTATACCTATATATAACCCTAAAAGATGGACACACAGATTCCTATCAGTCACTCCTATGGCAGGCCTTGACAATCCTGAAGGCAGAGTGCTTGGAATCGTGTGAGATGGTGCTCTGGCATGAGCTGAGCCCGTTTGCAGCTTGCGGAACCAAGTCCTAATAGCTGTTCCATGATAACGCATACGATATACACTTAAGTGCATTATAATCCTCGCGGTTAAATGCTATCTCTGGTATCGCTTTATCAAAACATGTTGAGTAAGGTGTCATACGAATTGGAATACTAACCCCTCGCCAATTCTGGCGACGGGGTTAGCATTCCAGCCTTCTAGAGGGACACGGCATGTATGTAACTGTGAACCCCGGTTAAAGTTAACTCAAGCCTCAGCTCCACAAAATGGATGCTGCCACCACAGACACGAGTCTGACCTCCTGCTGCTGGGAGTCCTTCCAGCGAGGAGAGCTTGGACAAAGGGTTTCCTGTCGGGGGCGGTGCTAGCACCATCCCAGACAGGGTTTTGTGTATTCTGGGTAGGCAGGGCTTTACAGGAAGGTGACTGCAACCTGGCCTGGGGAAAGTCCGGCATGGGAGAGGGGTGTAACCACCCCCCTTCCTGGTCCCACCCCTAGGGCAGGACCTAGTCGCGTACCCACCCCTTTCTTTAGGATAAAGGCAGGAGCGGAGACCCTTCCAAATTAGATCATCTTTGAATCAAGAAACTACTTTCTACGAAAGGAACTCTCGACTCTTCTCAAGATTTCTCCCTTGTGGCTAAGGAGTAGTCACCCTGCATCCGCAGGCACCATCTAAGAACTCTGCGGTTTGCTGCACGTCCTTCCTCAGGAATCCGACCGACCAGCACGACGAGACCCGGCTTCCCTGGCACCTCTGACCTCTACCTACCTCTACAGCTAAGCTGAGAACCGTAGGTTCGACGAGACCTCGAGGGACCGGCCATCATCAGAACTGCACGACTTCTATCCAGCACGACCGCCGAGGGATCCTCTGGTGAGTGCTTTGGGGTCCGAGAAGCCCCGACCCTGAGCAGCTCCAGCACCAAAGTCCAGCCCCCAAGCATCTCCACGATCTGCGTGGGGCCCTTCTGCTTTTTGCTGCTCACCGCGTTGTTTGGCTACTAGCCCGCTGGCTTGTGGCCTTCTGAACGACGCCCGACGACATCACTGCTGCTGGTCTGGTTGCTCCAGACTGGCTCTTGCTCCCTTCCAAAAGAGGAGCACCCCGGACCCTCATGGTCCACTCCAGACGCCATTTTAGGTCCACCGCGTGGGCTTGAATTTGCCAAGACTTGTTGCCCCAATCCTGGGTCCAGCGACGTCGACAGCATCAACCATCGTGGGACAGCTCGCACCTCCATCCTGGTCGCCGACAACGCCTCCTGGTCCGTGAGACTGCAGAGCCCAGCGTCGCCCACTCACCTAGTCGAGGTGACTACCATCCGGTGCCCTCCTGGTGCCACCTGACTACTGGCTAGTAGTCACGAACTTGGTCCCCTCTGCTTTCAGGTGTCATCCATCTTCGATCCAGGCTTGGATCACTTCGAACAATCTTCACTGGTCGCCTGCCAGCAACTTCTTTCTTCAGGCTCCTGGTTCGTCTACGAGGATTCCCGACGTCTTTTGAGACCTATGCAGCTGCAGCCCCTGGGCTAGGTAACTTCGGCATTTCGGTGCCCCAGCATAGCCTCACTATCCAAGGGTCAGGATCCACTGTCGTTTTCGATCTACCTAGTCGGGTTCGCCCGAGAACACTAACTTTGCCTTTACTAGCTCCCATAGACTTTGTCCCGCATCCCGCGTGAGAGTGCACACTCTGCACCCGAGTCCCCTAGGCCTCCTTCTAGTAATCTGAAGGTTCAGTAACGTAGTCCTAGCGATTCCAAAGCCTATTAGTACAGTACTTACCTGCTAGTAATTTCGCATTCCACTTTCAGAGTATGTGGTTTTTCGTGACCCTCGGGCATTTGTGTAAATTGTGCAACTTAAAGTATTTTCGTAAGAGTTTTGTTGTGTGCTTAGTAACCTGTCCTCATAAAGAGTACAGGGCTGTTGTGATCTAAATAAATACACTGTTTATTTTCATAACACTTGTGTGGTGTCCTTTCACTTGGTGTTCAAGGGGTATATGTGATGGTATAACAGCTGGCTTAACACGCCCTCTAGAGTTTAGCCCGAAGACTGCTCGTATCCACGCTACTAGGATAGCTGGTCTATAAGGTTGACTTACAACCAATCACCATAAGGGTTGTTTGGACTGATACAAAGTGCTCACTAGAATAGTGAACATTATATATCAGGCCAACTTCTCACACGCCTCATCAGCGCCCGACATAGCCATAGCCATCCCGGAAGGATACAAGATCATCCGAAGGGACCGCATCAACCAAACAGGAGGAGGAATCACCATCGTCCACAAGAACTCCATCCGCATCACGACCAGATCCGACGACACCCTCACAGCCGCCGAACATCTTCACTTCCAGATTCACACCGACCCCAAGACAACACTTAGAGGCACCCTCGTCTACAGACCCCCAGGATCCCGCACACAATTCTGCGAAGACATCACTGACTTTATCAGCCCACACGCCCTCCCCTCCGAGGACTACATTCTCCTTGGGGACCTCAACTTCCACCTGGAAAAGAACAACGATAGCAACACCACCACCCTTCTGGACAACCTCGCCAATCTCGGACTCAAACAACAGGTAAACACCTCCACCCACTACGCCGGACACACGCTCGACGCAATCTTCTCCTCCAGCAAACACATCTCCTTCAACCACGCCACAGGACTCCACTGGACGGACCACAGCTGCGTCCACTTCAACTTCAGAAAAATCACGACACACCACCACCCACAAGTTCCCCGCAGAAACTGGAACAAAATTACCATCGACCAGCTCACCACATCGCTAAACCAAAACCCCCCCCGCCAGAGTATCGGACTCAAACCATGCAGCCATCAATCTCGCACAATGGATCACCCGCTGCGCCGACGAATTAGCTCCCTTGAAAAATCACCACAACAAGCCAGGAAGCAAAAGAGCCACCTGGTTCAATGACGACCTCAAAAACTCAAAAAAAAAATGCCGCACCTTCGAGAAAGCCTGGCAAAAAAAAACAACCACAGACAACATGACCGCCCTCAAGGACGCCACCCGCAAACACCACCAGCTGATCCGATCCACCAAGAAATCAGCATTCAATGATCGACTCGACAACAACGCCCACAACAGCAAGGAACTCTTCAGCATTGTCAAAGAGCTTACCAACCCCAGCGCTGGCAACAACGACATCACTCCCTCTTAAGACCTCTGCGACTTTCTTGCCTTGTTCTTCCACAGCAAGATCGCTGACATACATAACAGCTTCGGCGAACAACTCACTCCCCTCACCACCGACTGAAGCCCCCCACCACCACCCTTTGCGCCTGGACCCCGATCAGCACCGAAGACACCATCCGCTTGATGAACTCCATCCACTCCGGATCACCAACCGACCCATGCCCCCACCACATCTTCAACAAGGCTGACTCCATCATCGCACACCGACTCCGGGATATCATCAACTGCTCCCTCTACAACGCTACCTTCCCAGAAAGCTGGAAACATGCCAAACTCAGCGCCCTCCTGAAGAAACCTACAGTAGACCCCACCGAACTCAAAAACTACCGCCCCATCTCGCTCCTCCCATTCCCTGCCAAAGTCATAGAGAAGACTGTCAACAACCAGCTCGCCGCCTTCCTCGAGTCTAACGGCTCCCTCGACCCCTCACAATCCGGCTTCCGAGCCAAACACAGCACCGAGACCGCCCTCATCGCAGCCACAGACGACTCCGAACACTACTAGACAACGGGGAAACAGCAGCCCTCATCCTCCTGGACCTCTCCGCAGCATTTGACACGGTCTGCCATAGCACCCTTGTGCAACGCCTCAGCAACGTCGGGATACAAGAAAAAGCATTGGACTGGATCATCTCGTTCCTCGCCGGAAGAACCCAGAGAGTCCGCCTCCCCCCTTCAGATCAGAGGCCACCGAAGTCATCTGTGGAGTATCACAAGGATCATCCCTGAGCCCCACCCTCTTCAACGTCTACATGAGCCCCCTCGCTTCCATCGCACACCAGCACAACCTTAACATCATCTCCTACGCGGACGACACACAGCTGATCCTCTCCCTCACAAAAGACCCAAACACCGCCAAAACCAACCTACACGAAGGGATGAAAGAAGTAGCCGAGTGGATGAAGAACAGCCGCCTAAAACTGAATTCAGACAAGACGGAAGTCCTCATCCTAGGATCATCCCCCTCTGCATGGGACAACTCATGGTGGCCACCAGCCCTTGGCAGCGCGCCCAAACCAACGGACCATGCTCGCAACCTGTGATTCATTCTAGACTCCCCCCTCTCAATGACCAGACAAGTCAACGCCGTCTCGTCATCATGCTTCAACATCTTACGCATGCTCCGAAAGACCTTCCGATGGATCCCCACCGAAACAAGAAAGACGGTCACCCAAGCACTTGTCACAAGCCGACTGGACTACGGAAACACCCTATACACCGGAACCACAGCCAAACTGCAGAAAAAACTCCAACGCATTCAGAAAGCCTCCGCCCGACTCATCCTAGACATACCCCGCCACAATCACATCTCTGGTCACCTGAGAGACCTTCACTGGCTCCCCGTCAACAAGAGAATCAAATTCCGTCTCCTCACCCATGCACACAAGGCCCTCTACGACCTAGGACCCAGTTACCTCAACATGCGCCTGACCTTTAACACTCCCACCCGTCAACTACGATCGTCCAATCAAGCCCTCGCCACGATTCCACGAATCTGAAGAGCCACCATAGGAGGAAGATCATTCTCCTACTTAGCGGCCAAAATCTGGAATTCTCTCCCCACCCACCTCCGCCTTACACAGAACCACCTCTCCTTCAGAAAACAACTCAAAACCTGGCTGTTTGATAAATAGCGAAACCCCCTCCCCCAAGCGCCTTGAGACCCTCTGGGTGAGTAGTGCGCTATACAAATTTTGACTTGACTTGACTTGACTTGTTGGGAGGCTCGGACAGCGACTCGTAATTCTCCTGTCACTCCCCCCCATTCGAACGGTACTAGGGCCATCTTACATAAACTCTCGGTGTTGTCAGCGCACAGTACGGGGCACAGGACATTCAGAATGGTCTGGTCCTCCCTGACTAGGTGACTGAGGATACCTGTGATGCTCGCCCCGGTGTAGCGAAGGGCCTCCACCCGGCGGCCGTTCACCATCACCAGTTGTCGGTACTTCTTGGTATTATCTGGTAGGGGGGGCCGGGGGATCATCTCTCGGTCTCCTAGGGAGACTAGTGCCATGGCTGCGGGTTCCCACTCTTCGGTGTCCTCCATTTCCTCCCCTAGGGCTACGTTGGCTACCTGTCTGGCTGGGGGAGCTGTCGTGGAGGGTCGCGGGGCCATGGGACACAGGGGATCACTGGCGTAATGCCCGGTTTGTTGGCATCGGTAACAGGAAATAGTGACCCGGTGTCCACGGTTGCCCGGGGGAGCAGGATTGGCTGGTGAGGGGGCTGGTACGGTCTGGGTTTGGCCTCTGGGGGGAATTCGCTGAGGTCCTGACTGGGAATCCCTCTGCCTACCTTGATTCCCCCCTCCCCTCTGGCGGGGAGACCCCTGATTGTTCCGGGGGTAGTCTCCTACGGGGCCCCGGGTACCCGGTTGTTCACCCAGCGATCAGCCTCCACGGCCATCTTTCTTGGGTCTGCCAGCTTGCTGTCCATTAAATGCTGGCGGAGTTCCACGAAACAGTTCGCGTACAAATGTTCCCATGCGATAAGGTCGGTAAGTTCTTCGAAGGTGGTAACCTTGCTGCCCTTGATCCACCCTTCCAAGGCTCGACTGTAAAAGTTCACGAATTCCACCCACGTGGTGCCCGGGATCTTCTTGCAGTCCCGGAACCGCTGGCGATACATCTCGGGGTGAGTCCGTATCTCGTGAGGAGGGCCTCCTTCATGTGGCTGTAGGAGGTCTGCTCAGAGGACGGCAGATCGATCAAGGTGTCTCTCCCCTCACTCAGGAATCGGCCCCACAACACAGCTCCCCAATCCTTCTGCAGAACTCGGTGGGAGGCCATGGCGACTTCCTAGGCCTTAAACCATTGCTGGATATCGTCGTTCTTATAGTATTCTCTCACCACATCTTTGGGGATGGGGACTTTTGGCTCTACTGGGGGAACCGCTTCTCGGTTCCCTAAGGTTCGGTTTTCTTCACTCCGGGCCTTTAGCTCGATTTCCTTCAGGCCGCGCTCATGCTCCAGCTGGAGTCTCTTGTCTTCATGTTCCCGTTGGAGTTTCTTCTCCTCAAACTCTCCTTGGACTCGTAGTTGCTCTACCGCTAGTCTCTTTTCGGCTAGCTTCAATTCGCACTCAATCTTGAGTTTTGCCAATTCGAGTTCGTGATTGCGGTTCTCTCTCTGTCCGCTAGTTCTCCGGGGAGGAGGCCCCCATCTGGGGTGCTGCTCCATACCGGAGTGCTGCTGCCCCTTCTTGGGTTGCGTTCGGGTCCGGTCGGCTGTTCTGCTTCTTCCCCTGACGGGGGAGGGTTCTCTTCGGACTCTACCCAAGCTTGTAGGGCTTTCTGCATATCTTCTCTCGTATTTAGGCCTGTGGTAGCGATCCCTCGTTCCTTGAAAAATTCTTTCAGTTCTCTGTGTGTGTACTCTTCTAGCCGTTCCGGAAGGAACGTGGCACTTGCCTCAGCTTCAGTGGAACTCTTGGCATTTTTTTCCGACATCTTTGATCGGTAGTGCGTCAGCTGCGTAATGTACGATATCTAGAATATGGACTCGGATCCTGTCGCTTGCCACCAATGTTAAAAGGGGCGATCCCAAGGGAGGACAGACTTGGCACCTGACCAACCTGTGACCCACCTCTCCTAGGAACCCAGCCGAGCACTGGCGGGAGACCCTCAGGGGGAGGATCCCGAATCTAGAATCGTACACGCTGCGCTAGCACCACTTCACAAAGGGACACCACGCCGTAGGATTAAGAGAACGTATTCTTTATATCTTCACGTAAAGATGGATCTTTATGATCCGCAGTTTCTCATACACAGACGAGCAAGGGCTCAAAGAGTCTCGATAGGGGTAGGGTAGCGGGACAGTCTCAAGGTTCAAAGTATCCGGCGCACAGCTCTCAATCCTTGAGCTGGGGGATACGGGGCGATCTTGGGTCGAGCCGAACCAGAATAGTCTCTGAGCCGCGATCGAATCAGCAGGGCTCGAGTAAGGATGTTGCAGTTCTTACGGTCTTAGGGAGCCGCGATCAGATCAGCAGGGCTCAAGGGTTCTCAAGGTTGCAGGGGAGCCGGGACAGCGTCAGCAGGGCTCGGTAGTCTCTTCGGTTGCAAAAGAGCCGCGACAGCGTCAGCAGGGCTCGTATAGTCCAGGATACAACTAACTTGATCGTTCCAGAGCCACCCTTGATATAGGGCTTCCTTCCTTTGATGTCCGGAGTCCTCGCAGGCGGAGGTCTTAGCACCTGGGTCTGGTTGTTGGGGGTTCCGCCTCAACGGCTCCTTTCATCCTTTCAAGTTGGGTCTGGAGGGATCCCAGACACTCAGCAGGCCTGGAGCCAGCCCTCCGGGAGGCCGGATGGGTGATCGAAACTCATCTCTCGAGGGGAGGTGGAAGGTATGATCTAGCTACTCCTCCCTCTCTTGCTCACAGGGAGCGCTCTATCCCCTGCCTGGGTATGGCGCCGACGGCCGGGCCGGGGCGGCCATCTTAGGTGCAGGGACATGGGCCTCGGCCTCGGTTACTAGGAAAATGGGGGCGGGGACGGGGAGCCCAGTGTCGGGGATGTGGGTCATGGCGGGAAGGGTCGGGTGGATCAGGGTCATGGGGAGCTGCATGGATCAGGGAGGACCACGCCACGAGGCCGGGTCCAACAGCTGGGTAAAGAGGCAAGCCTTGTGCACGGTGAGCTGAGTGAAGAAGTCAGCCTCGTGCACCATGAGCTGGATGAAGAGGTCAGCCTCGTGCACAATGAGCTGGATGAAGAGGTCAGAGTTGTGCACAGTGAGCTGGATGAAAAGGTTAGTCTCATGCACGGTGAGCTGGGTGAAGAGGTCAGCCGCGTGCACAGTGAGCTCGATGAAGAGGTTAGGCTCGTGCACGGTGAGCTGGGTGAAGAGTTCAGCCTTGTGCACGGTGAGCTGGGTGAAGAGGTCAGCCTTGTGCACGGTGAGCTGGGTGAAGAGGTCAGCCTTGTGCACGGTGAGCTGGGTGAAGAGGTCAGCCTTGTGCACGGTGAGCTGGGTGAAGAAGTCAGCCTTGTGCACGGCGAGCTGGGTGAAGAGGTCAGCCTCATGCACAGTGAGCTAGGTGAAGAGGTCTGCCTCACGCACGGTGAGCTGGGTGAAGAAGTCAGCCTTGTGCACGGCGAGCTGGGTGAAGAGGTCAGCCTCATGCACAGTGAGCTAGGTGAAGAGGTCTGCCTCGTGCACGGTGAGCTGGGTGAATAGGTCAGCCTCATGCACGGAGAGCTGGGGGAAGAGGTCAGCCTCGTGCACAGTGAGCCATGTGAAGAGGTCAGCTTCGTGCACGGCGAGCTGGGGGAAGAGGTCAGCCTCGTGCACGGTGAGCTGGGTGATGAGGTGAGCCTCGTGTACAGTGAGCTGATAAAGAGGTCAGCCTCATGCACAGTGAGCTGGGTGAAGAGGTCAGCCTCGTGCACAGTGAGCCATGTGAAGAGGTCAGCTTCATGCACAGCGAGCTGGATGAAGAGGTCAGGCTTGTGCATGGTGAGCTGGGTGAAGAGGTCAGCCTTGTGCACAGTGAGCCATGTGAAGAGGTCAGCGTCGTGCACAGTAAGCTGGGTGAAGAGGTCAGCCTCGTGCACGGTGAGCTGGGTAAAGAGGCAAGCCTTGTGCATGGTGAGCTGGGTGAAGAAGTCAGCCTTGTGCACAGTGAGCTGGATGAAGAGGTCAGCCTCGTGCACGGTGAGCTGGGTAAAGAGGCAAGCCTTGTGCACGGTGAGCTGGATGAAGAGGTCAGGCTCGTGCACAGAGAGCTGGGTGAAGAGGTCAGCGTTGTGCACAGTGAGCTGGGTGAAGTGGTCAGTGTTGTGCACAGTAAGCTGGGTGAAGAGGTCAGTGTTGTGCACGGTGAGCTGGGTGATGAGGTGAGCCTTGTGTACAGTGAGCTGATAAAGAGGTCAGCCTTGTGCACAGTGAGCTGGGTGAAGAGGTCAGCCTCGTGCACAGTGAGCCGTGTGAAGAGGTCAGCTTCATGCACAGCGAGCTGGATGAAGAGGTCAGCCTCGTGCACGGTGACCTGGGTAAAGAGGCAAGCCTCGTGCACGGTGAGCTGGGTGAAGAAGTCAGCCTCGTGCACAGTGAGCTGGATGAAGAGGTCAGCCTCGTGCACGGTGAGCTAGGTGAAGAGGTCTGCCTCGTGCACGGTGAGCTGGGTGAATAGGTCAGCCTCGTGCACGGAGAGCTGGGGGAAGAGGTCAGCCTCGTGCACAGTGAGCCGTGTGAAGAGGTCAGCTTCGTGCACGGCGAGCTGGGGGAAGAGGTCAGCCTCGTGCACGGTGAGCTGGGTGATGAGGTGAGCCTCGTGTACAGTGAGCTGATAAAGAGGTCAGCCTCATGCACAGTGAGCTGGGTGAAGAGGTCAGCCTCGTGCACAGTGAGCCATGTGAAGAGGGCAGCTTCATGCACAGCGAGCTGGATGAAGAGGTCAGGCTTGTGCATGGTGAGCTGGGTGAAGAGGTCAGCCTTGTGCACAGTGAGCCATGTGAAGAGGTCAGCGTCGTGCACAGTAAGCTGGGTGAAGAGGTCAGCCTCGTGCACGGTGAGCTGGGTAAAGAGGCAAGCCTTGTGCATGGTGAGCTGGGTGAAGAAGTCAGCCTTGTGCACAGTGAGCTGGATGAAGAGGTCAGCCTCGTGCACGGTGAGCTGGGTAAAGAGGCAAGCCTTGTGCACGGTGAGCTGGATGAAGAGGTCAGGCTCGTGCACAGAGAGCTGGGTGAAGAGGTCAGCGTTGTGCACAGTGAGCTGGGTGAAGTGGTCAGTGTTGTGCACAGTAAGCTGGGTGAAGAGGTCAGTGTTGTGCACGGTGAGCTGGGTGATGAGGTGAGCCTTGTGTACAGTGAGCTGATAAAGAGGTCAGCCTTGTGCAAAGTGAGCTGGGTGAAGAGGTCAGCCTCGTGCACAGTGAGCCGTGTGAAGAGGTCAGCTTCATGCACAGCGAGCTGGATGAAGAGGTCAGCCTCGTGCACGGTGACCTGGGTAAAGAGGCAAGCCTCGTGCACGGTGAGCTGGGTGAAGAAGTCAGCCTCGTGCACAGTGAGCTGGATGAAGAGGTCAGCCTCGTGCACGGTGAGTTGGATGAAGAGGTCAGCCTTGTGCACGGTGAGCTGGATGAAGAGGTCAGCCTCGTGCACAGTGAGCTGGGTGAAGAGGTCAGCCTCGTGCACGGTGAGCTGGGTAAAGAGGCAAGCCTTGTGCACGGTGAGCTGGGTGAAGAAGTCAGCCTCGTGCACCATGAACTGGATGAAGAGGTCAGCGTCGTGCACCATGAGCTGGATGAAGAGGTCAGAGTTGTGCACAGTGAGCTGGATGAAGAGGTTAGTCTCATGCACAGTGAGCTGGGTGAAGAGGTCAGCCGCGTGCACAGTGAGCTCGATGAAGAGGTTAGGCTCGTGCACGGTGAGCTGGGTGAAGAGGTCAGCCTCGTGCACAGTGAGTTGGGTGAAGAGGTCAGCCTTGTGCACAGTGAGCTGGGTGTAGAGGTCAGCGCTGTGCACAGAGAGCTGGGTGAAGAGGTCAGTGCTGTGCACAGAGAGCTGGGTGAAGAGGTCAGTGCTGTGCACAGTGAGCTGGGTGAAGAGGTCAGTGTTGTGCACAGTGAGCTGGGTAAAGGGGTTAGCCTCATGCACAGTGAGCTGGGGGAAGAGGTCAGCGTTGTGCACAGTGAGGTGGATAAAGAAGTTAGTGTCATGCATAGTGAGCCGGGTGAAGAGGTTAGCCTCGTGCAGGTGGATCTGTGTAAAGAGGTCAGTTTCCTGCACAGTGAGCTGGGTGAAGAGGTCAGCCTTGTGCACAGTGCGCTGGGTGAAGAGGTCAGTGTTGTGCACAGGGAGCCTGGTGAAGAGGTCAGCCTCGTGCACAGTGAGCTGGGTAAAGAGGTCAGCGTCGTGCACAGTGAGCTGGGTGAAGAGGTCAGCCTCGTGCACTATGAGCTGGGTCAAGAGGTCAGCCTCGTGCACAGTGTGCTGGGTGAAGAGGTCAGCCTCATGCACAGTGAGCTGGATGAAGAGGTCAGCCTCATGCACAGTGATTTGGGCAAAGAGGTCAGCCTTGTGCACAGTGAGCTGGGTGAAGAGGTCAGCCTCATGCACAGTGAGCTGGATGAAGAGGTCAGCCTCGTGCACAGTGAGCTGGATGAAGATGTCCGCCTCGTGCACAGTGAGCTGGATGAAGAGGTCAGCCTCGTGTACAGTGAGCTGGAGGAAGAGGTCAGCCTCGTGCACAGAGAACTGGATGAAGAGGTTAGCCTCGTGCACAGTGAGCTGGGTGAAGAGGTCAGCCTCGTGCACAGTGAGCTGGATGAAGAGGTTAGCCTTGTGCAAGGTGAGCTGGATGAAGAGGTCAGCCTCGTGCAAGGTGAGCTGGGTAAAGAGGCAAGCCTTGTGCATGGTGAGCTGGGTGAAGAGGTCAGCCTCGTGCACAGTGAGCTGGGTGAAGCGGTCAGCCTCGTGCACGGTGAGCTGGATGAAGAGGTCAGCTTCGTGCACGGTGAGCTGGATGAAGAGGTCAGCCTCGTGCACGGTGAGCTGGATGAAGAGGTCAGCCTCGTGCCCGGTGAGCTGGGTAAAGACGCAAGTCTTGTGCATGGTGAGCTGAGTGAAGAAGTCAGCCTTGCGCACAGTGAGCTGGATGAAGAGGTCAGCCTCGTGCACAGTGAGCTGGATGAAGAGGTCAGCCTTGTGCACGGCGATCTGGGTAAAGACGCAAGGCTTGTGCATGTCGAGCTGGGTGAAGAAGTCAGCCTCGTGCACAGTGAGATGGGTGAAGAGGTCAGCCGCGTGCACAGTGAGCTCGATGAAGAGGTTAGGCTCGTGCACGGTGAGCTGGGTGAAGAGGTCAGCCTCGTGCACAGTGAGTTGGGTGAAGAGGTCAGCCTTGTGCACGGTGAGCTGGGTGTAGAGGTCAGCGCTGTGCACAGTGAGCTGGGTGAAGAGGTCAGCGTTGTGCACAGTGAGGTGGATAAAGAGGTCAGCCTCATGCACAGTGAGCTGGGTACAGAGGCAAGCATTGTGCACGGTGAGCTGGGTGAAGAAGTCAGCCCTGTGCACAGTGAGCTGGATAAAGAGGTCAGCCTCGTGCACAGTGAGCTGGATGAAGAGGTCAGCCTCGGGCACAGTGTGCTGGATGAAGACATCAGCCTCGTGCACAGTGAGCTGGGTGAAGAGGTCAGCCTCGTGCACAGTGAGCTGGATGAAGAGGTCAGCCTCGGGCACAGTGTGCTGGATGAAGACGTCAGCCTCATGCACAGTGAGCTGGGCAAAGAGGTCAGCCTTGTGCACAGTGAGCTGGGTGAAGAGGTCAGCCTCGTGCACAGTGAGCTGGATGAAGACGTCAGCCTCGTGCACAGTGTGCTGGGTGAAGAGGTCAGCCTCGTGCACAGTGAGCTGGGTGAAGAGGTCAGCCTCGTGCACAGTGAGCTGGATGAAGAGGTTAGCCTTGTGCACAGTGCGCTGGGTGAAGAGGTCAGCCTCGTGCACAGTGCGCTGGGTGAAGAGGTCAGTATTGTGCACAGTGAGCTGGGTGAAGAGATAAGCCTTGTGCACAGTGAGTTGATAAAGAGGTCAGCCTTGTGCACAGTGAGCTGGGTAAAGAGAACAGCGTCATGCACAGTGAGCTGGGTGAAGAGGTTAGCCTCATGCACAGTGAGCTGATAAAGAGGTCAGCCTCGTGCATAGTGAGCTGGGTGAAGAGGTTAGCCTCAATCAATCAATCAATCATAACATTTGTATAGCGCGCTACTCACCCGGAGGGGTCTCAAGGCGCTGGGGGAAGAGGGGTCCATTACTGCTCGAAAAGCCAGGTCTTGAGTTGCTTCCTGAAGGAGAGATGGTCCTTGGTTAGTCGGAGGTGGATGGGGAGGGTGTTCCATGTCTTGGCTGCCAGGTAGGTGAAGGATCTTCCTCCGGTGGTGGCTCTGTGGATGCGTGGAACGGCAGCGAGGGCGAGGCTGGTCGATCGTAGCTGGCGGGTGGGACTGTAGAAGGTCAGGCGGTTGTTGAGGTACTTGGGGCCCAGGTCGTGGAGAGCCTTGTGTGCATGGGTGAGGAGTCTGAACGTGATCCTCTTGCTGACGGGGAGCCAGTGCAGGTCTCCCAGGTGGCCGGAGATGTGGCTGTGTCGGGGGATGTCCAGGACGAGTCGTGCGGAGGCGTTCTGAATGTGTTGGAGTCTTTTCTGAAGTTTGGCTGTAGTTCCGGCGTAGAGGGTGTTTCCGTAGTCCAGTCTGCTGGTGAAGAGTGCCTGGGTGACCGTCTTCCTGGTTTCGGTGGGGATCTACCGGAAGATCTTTCGGAGCATGCGCAGGGTGTTGAAGCACAATGATGAGACAGCGTTGACTTGTCTGGTCATCGAGAGGAGGAGTCCAGGATGAAGCCCAGGTTGCGTGCGTGGTCCGTTGGCTTGGGAGTGGTGCCCAGGGCAGGGGGCCACCAGGAGTCGTCCCAGGCGGAGGGCGATGATCCCAGGATGAGGACTTCCGTCTTGTCTGAGTTCAGTTTCAGGCAGCTGTTCTTCATCCACTCGGCGACGTCTTTCATCCCTTCGTGTAGGCTGGTTCTGGCGGTGGCAGGGTCGTTGGTGAGGGAGAGGATCAGCTGGGTGTCGTTGGCGTAGGAGATGATGTTGAGGTTGTGAGATTGCCCGCCTACCTCGCCGCCCTCCGCTCTCGCTTCCCGCCACCGCCATTGGCCCCGCCCCTTTTCTCTTCTGTTCCCTCCCCGCTCCCGCCTCCCAGCTGCTCCGCCCACCCGCGCACTTGGCCTTAAATGGCGACCGTGCGACGCAGGTGAGTGTGACCCACTTGTGGGACACCCCCGCGCCGCACGGCCACCAGCTGCTGCGTGTGTCTCCCTCTGCCTGCCCTCTGCCTCGCCGCCGGCCTCGCTGACGCCGTGGTCGCTCCCCTCTGGTTTTTACCAGTTGTTTTGCCCTAAATTTGTGCTTGTTTATTTTTGCCGTCTGCTCGTTTATTTAGCTGTTTTTCTTTGTTATGCCCGTAATTTGTGCCTGCATTTCCTTCTGCCGTAACTTCGTTTTCCTTCTGTTTTCCTTCGTTTTGCCCTCCATTTGTGCCTGTTAATTTAAATTGCATCCTCTGTGCCGTGTCCAGTTTCCTTCCTGATTGCCCGCCTACCTCGCCGCCCTCCGCTCTCGCTTCCCGCCACCGCCATTGGCCCCGCCCCTTTTCTCTTCTGTTCCCTCCCCGCTCCCGCCTCCCAGCTGCTCCGCCCACCCGCGCACTTCGCCTTAAATGGCGACCGTGCGAACGTGCAGCGGTCATGCGCAGCGGGCGCGCCGATTGTGCGCCGAAGGTAAGCCCGTCTGCGCCCGTCCGCGACCGGATCGCGACCAGCGCCAGGACCCCTGGCCCCCGAAGACCCCGGCCGACCCGCCAGACGTACTCCGCCGCCACCCTCATCGCACTCAACACCGGCCGACTCCCAGAATGCCATCAAGCCACTCCACGGCGCACCCACGGACCCTTCAGCTGCCACGCCTGCAAGTTCACCTGCATCCGGACCTGCCTCGCACTAGCACCCGCCAAGTCGAACGCCAGCAGCACCCACCTCAAGTGCATCCTGCTCAACACCCGCTCCGTCCACAGACACGCCATCGAACTCTGGAACCTCCTAGACGCCACAGCCCCTGACGTCGCCTTCCTCACGGAGACCTGGATGAACGCCTCTTCAGCTCCTGACATCGCCATCGCTATCCCAGAGGGCTACAAGATCGTCCGGAGGGACCGCAACGCCAACCAGATGGGAGGAGGCATCGCCATCATCCACAGGAACACCATCCGTCTCACGACCAGCACCGACAACACCCTGAACACCGCCGAACACCTGCATTTTCAGATCCACACCAGCCCGAACACCACCCTCAGAGGCACCCTGATCTACCGACCCCCGGGACCACGCACACAATTCAGCGAGGACATCGCCGACTTCGTCAGCCCGCATGCCCTCCCCTCCGCTGACTACATCCTCCTAGGCGACCTCAACTTCCACCTGGAGAACAACAACGACCGCAACACCAGCACCCTGCTCGACAACCTCGCCAATCTTGGACTCAAGCAACTGGTGTCCACCCCCACCCACCTCGCCGGACACACACTGGACGCAGTCTTCTCCTCCAGCCCAGACATCGACTTCAGCCACGCCACAGAGCTTCAATGGACGGACCACAGCTGCGTCCACTTCACCTTCAAGAGAACGACGACCCACCGCCACCAGCAACAGGCCGCCCGCAGAAGCTGGAACAAGATCACAGCAGACCAGCTCGCCACCTCCCTGAGCCAGCACCCTCCTGCCAGCTCAGCCAGGCCGCCGACAACCTCACGAAGTGGATCAGCAACGAGCTCGCCCCGCTGAGGACCCCGCCCAGCAGACCCGGCAGCAAGAAAGCCCCGTGGTTCAACGACGAACTCAAGAGCTCCAAGAAGAACTGCCGAGCCCTCGAGAAAGTCTGGAGAAGGGAACCTACACCGGACAACAGGACCTCCCTCAAGCTTGCCACCCGGAAGCACCACCAGCTGATCCGCGCCGCCAAGAAAACAGCATTCAAGGACCGGTTGGACAACAACGCACACAACTGCAAGGAGCTCTTCAACATCGTGAAAGAGCTCTCCAACCCCAGCGCAGGGAACAACGACATCACCCCATCGCAAGACCTCTGCAACTCCCTCGCTTCATACTTCCACAACAAGATCGCGGACATACACAACAGCTTCAACAACCAACCAACGCACACCATGACCGAACAACCACCCCCCACCACCACCCTCCACGCCTGGACCCCGATCAGCACCGAAGACACCATACGCACAATGAACTCCATCCACTCCGGATCACCGACCGACCCCTGCCCTCACCACGTCTTCAACAAGGCCGACGCTGTCATCGCACCCCACCTGCGGGACATCATCAACACCTCCTTCGACACCGCCACCTTCCCTGAGAGCTGGAAACACGCCAAACTCAGCGCTCTCCTCAAGAAACCAACAGCGGACCCCACCGAACTCAAGAACTACAGCCCCATCTCGCTCCTCCCGTTTCCAGCCAAAGTCATCGAGAAGACCGTCAACAAGCAGATGGCCGCCTTCCTCGAGACGAACGGATCCCTCGACCCCTCACAGTCAGGCTTCCGAGCCAATCACAGCACCGAGACCGCCCTCATCGCCGCCACCGATGACATCCGAGCCCTGATGGACAATGGAGAAACAGCGGCCCTCATCCTCCTAGACCTCTCCGCGGCATTCGACACTGTCTGCCACCGCACCCTAGTACAGCGCCTCAGCAACGTCGGAATCCAGGACAAGGCGCTGGAATGGATCATCTCCTTCCTCGACGGAAGAACACAGAGAGTCCGCCTACCACCGTACAAGTCAGAGGCCTCCGAAGTCATCTGCGGCGTCCCTCAAGGGTCATCTCTGAGCCCCACCCTCTTCAACGTCTACATGAGCCCCCTCGTGGCCATCGTACGCAAACACAACCTCAGCATAATCTCCTACACCGACGACACCCAGCTGATCCTCTCCCTGACCAACGACCCCGCCTCCGCCAGAGCCAACCTGCACGATGGGATGAAAGAGGTAGCCGAGTGGATGACGACCAGCCGCCTGAAACTGAACTCTGACAAGACGGAGGTCCTCATCCTGGGCTCTTCACCCTCCGCCTGGGACGACTCCTGGTGGCCTCCCGCCCTAGGCACGGCACCCAAACCGACAGACCATGCACGCAACCTGGGCTTCATCCTGGACTCCTCCCTCTCCATGACCAGGCAAGTCAACAACGTCTCCTCGGCGTGCTTCAACATCCTACGCATGCTACGAAATATCTTCTGGTGGATCCCCTCCGAGACCAGGAAGACCGTCACCCAGGCCCTCGTCACCAGCCGACTGGACTACGGCAACGCCCTCTACGCCGGTACCACCGCCAAGCTCCAGAAGAGACTCCAGCGGATCCAGAACGCCTCAGCCAGACTCATCCTCGACATCCCACGAACCAGCCACATCACCGGACATCTGAGAGACCTCCACTGGCTCCCCGTCAACAAAAGAATCACCTTCCGCCTCCTCACCCACGCACACAAAGCCCTACACGACCAGGGCCCGAGCTACCTCAACAGCCGAATCAACTTCTACGCTCCCAAACGCCACCTCCGATCAGCCAACCACGCCCTCGCCGCCGTCCCCCGCATCCGAAGAGCGACTACGGGAGAAAGTTCCTTCTCCTACCTGGCCGCCAAGACCTGGAACTCCCTCCCGACCGACCTGCGCCTGACCCAAGACCACCTCTCCTTCAGGAAGAAGCTGAAGACCTGGCTGTTCGAGCAGTAGCGGCACCCCCCCCCCCAGCGCCTTGAGACCCTACGGGTAGGTAGCGCGCTATATAAGTGTCACTGATTGATTGATTGATTGTGTTGGCGTGCGATGACTGCGAGGGGGCTCATGTAGATGTTGAAGAGGGTGGGGCTGAGTGATGATCCTTGTGGTACGCCGCAGATGACTTCGGTGGCCTCGGATCTGAACGGGGGAGGCGGACTCTCTGGGTTCTTCCGGTGAGGAACGAGATAATCCACTCCAGTGCCTTGTCTTGGATTCCGTTGTTGCTTAGGTGCTGCACTAGGGTGCGGTGGCAGACAGTGTCGAACGCTGCGGAGAGGTCCAGGAGGATGAGGGCCGCTGTTTCCCCGTTGTCGAGCAGGGATCTGTTGTCGTCAGTGGCTGCGATGAGGGCGGTCTCGGTGGTGTGGTTGGCTCGGAAACCGGAATGCAAGTGGTCGAGGGATCCGTTCGTCTCGAGGAAGGCGGCAAGCTGTCTGTTGACGGTCTTCTCGATGACTTTGGCGGGAAAAGGGAGGAGCGAGATGGGGCGGAAGTTCTTGAGGTCGGTGGGGTCCGCTGTTGGTTTCTTCAGGAGGGCGCTGAGCTCGGCGTGCTTCCAGCTCTCCGGGAAGGTGGCGGTGTTGAAGGAGGTGTTGATGATGTCCCGGAGTTGGGGTGCGATGATGGAGTCGGCCTTGTTGAAGACGTGGTGGGGGCAGGGGTCGGTTGGTGATCCGGAGTGGATGGTGTTCATCGTGCGGGTGGTGTCTTTGGTGCTGATCGGGGTCCAGGTGCAGAGGGTGGTGGTGGGGGGCGTTGGTTCGGAGGTTGGGTGCGTGGTCTGTGCGTTGAAGCTGTTGTGTATGTCGGCGATCTTGCTGTGAAAGAACGAGGCGAGTGAGTCGCAGAGGTCTTGCGAGGGAGTGATGTTGTTTCCGGCGCTGGGGTTGGAGAGCTCTTTGACAATGCTGAAGAGTTCCTTGCTGTTGTGGGCGTTGTTGTTCAGTCATTCTTTGAATGCTGTCTTCTTGGTGGTGCGGATCAGCTGGTGGTGTTTGCGGGTGGCGTGCTTGAGGGCAGTCATGTTGTCTGTGGTCTGGTCGTTGCGCCAGGCTTTCTCGAGGGTGCGGCAGTTCTTCTTGGAGTTCTTAAGTTCGTCGGTGAACCAAGAGGCTTTCTTGCTACTGGGTCTGCTGGGTGGGGTCTTCATTGGTGCGAGGTCGTCTGCGCAGTTGGCGATCCCCTGTGTGAGGTTGCTGGCTGCTTCGTTGGGGTCCGTTGTGCTAGCGGGAGGGTTCTAGCTGAGGGAGGTGGTGAGCTGGTCGGCGGTGATCTTGTTCCAGCTCCTGCAAGGAAACTGTTGCGGGTGGTGGTGGGTCGTGGTTCTTCTGAAGCTGAAGTGGACGCAGCTGTGGTCAGTCCAATGAAGTCCGGTGGAGTGGCTGAAGGAGATGTATTTGCTGGAGGAGAAGACTGGGTCAAGCGTGTGGTCGGCGTAGTGGGTGGGGGTGTTCACCAGTTGCTTGAGTCCGAGGTTGGCGAGGTTGTCCAGCATGGTGGTGGTGTTGCTGTCCTTGTTGTTCTCCAGGTGATAGTTGAGGTCCCCTAGGAGTATGTAGTCAGCGGAGGGGACGGCGTGCGGGCTGATGAAGTCTGCGATGTCTTCGCTGAATTGTGTGCGTGGTACCGGGGGTCTGTAGATGAGGGTGCCTCCGAGTGTGGTCTTGGGGTCGGTGTGTATCTGGAAGTGGAGGTGTTCGGCGGCGGTGAGGGTGTCGTCGGAGTTGGTCGTGATGCGGATGGTGTTCTTGTGTACGATGCGATGCCTCCTCCAGTCTGGTTGACGCGGTCCCTCCGGGTAATCTTGTATCCGTCCGGGATGGCGATGGCGATGTCGGGCGCTGAGGAGGCGTTCATCCAGGATTCCGTGAGGAAGGCAACATGTGGTGATGTTGTGTCGAGCAGGTTCCAGAGTTCCACGGCGTGTCTGTGGACGGAGAGGGTGTTGAGCAGGTGTTGAGCAGGATGCACTTGAGGTGGTTGCTGCTGGTGATCGGCTTGGCGGGTGCGGTGCAGGTCCAGAGGCAGGTGAATCGGCAGGCTTGTTAGGTGAAGGGTCTTTGGGTGCCTTCCGGGGTGGCTCAATAGTAGGTGGGGTTCCGGCCGGCATTGAGTGCGTGGAGGGTGGCGGCATCGTAGGTCCGGCAGGTGGGCTGGCATCGGCGGGGGCCAGGGGTTCTGGCGTTGGGCGCCGTCCAGGAGCGGACGGGCGTGAAGAACCCGGTTTTTAGAACCCAGCGGCACCAGGGATAACGCCCGATGTCTTCGGATTCCCCTGCCTCGGCAAACAGAGGCACAGGACACTTCTTGATGACTTCAAAGACCAAATTTATTGGCTGCAACCAGGAACAGAGATCTACGAAGCACAACACGGGTGGTTCGCTAGAGACTGCACAAATTCATAGAGCGGAGCATCGTCTTTTATGCTAAAAATCACATTCCTGGCTAGCATCAATTACATACAAACTGACAAATAGAAGGCTGACATTTCAAACATATCGCATAACGACAATTTCACTTTCCGTTGTCCAGCCCACCAGAAATGACTAAGCAAAATTCAACATTCCTGTTCGAACGGGCCGGACAAACCCATCGTAAAGACCTCAACCCAATCAATAATTAAGCCATAAAGGAAGGAACAGGAGCAGATGACAAGCAAGATAGAAGGGCGTGTGCATGTACCATAAACTCAGCAATGTCCTGCTCTTTGATCTCTATCTGACCAGCTGCTTAACAAGGAACTGGCTCAACGAGGTCAGCCTCGGGCAAGGGAGTCAGTTCGGTCAGGTCACAAAGGAGTCAGCTAAAGGTGTACGTATCCCAAAGACTCGTTCAGCCATAGTCATCGGCCTATGTGAGGGCAACCACACAAAATGGCTGCCGCACACAAAATGGAACCCAAGGGTTCGACCGAAATCCATGAATACGTAGTGTTCTCATTGATCGATTATGATGAAAATATTTGTACATACCGCACTCGTGATTTGCGGTCCGCTGATACCAAAATCGTTTATATCCGACGACCTTCATTAAACAGGTTCAGAATGACGGAACCACAGGACCGCAGAACCACAGACCCTCCTTTTGCCCTTACATAGGCAACAAACCCAAACCCATGTCAATCTGAATCCAGGTCTATATTCATCAGATCATCAAGATGTTGCTGTAGCATCATCCTAGTACTTAGTAACTCTCTCTGGACAGGTCTCTCGCACACGAAGTAGCACAGAGGCCACATATAGCAGGAGCACACTGTACACAAAGACAGAACAGGAAAAGGATAGCTAAGATCATCCCAATGACCATCAGAATCTTCCATCCCCACGTGGATAACAATCCCCAAAACCATCTCATCAACGACCAATCTCCCTTATCTATATGTACAGACTCGGAGATCTTATGTAGCTTGGAAATGGCCTGGAAAACTGTCGGAGCGTTGTCTGGAATGGAAATGCAGCAGCTCGATTGAATCAGTTTACACACTCCACCTCTATCTGCAAATATGACATCTAGCGCAACTCTGTTCTGAAAAGTCATCAGTCGATCCGACTGGAGCTCAGCAGTCAAGTTACTAAGGGCAACGGCAGTTTCGACTATGGTGGACTCAACCACTCTTGTCAACTGTCGAATATTCCTGCTGTAAGCCTTAGGTCCCCAGAACGGCAGAAAACCCTTAAAGAAATCTCCCAATTCTTGCCCTGCGGTATCTTCCTTACTGAAGACACCTCTAGCAACTCTCGTCTTGTGGTAATCTGCCACAGCTGTAAAAGTGGGAGGCAACAGGAATGAAACAAAACATGTGCCCGAAAAGTCAGGGGGCAACCATGTGTACGCTTTATCATAACAGATGAAATAGGTACCCTTAGCTGCTAGGAACGCTGGGGAAGTCTGAGACGCAAATACATAAGTCTCAGTGCAAACACTCTTCCCTAACTGAGCTCTCGGATTCTTGCCATTACCTTGCAGACAATAGTGACCCTGATGGGGCACTATCCAAATCGGTGGAGAACTTTTCGCTCGCTGGTTAACACTTAGACTAACTCCGTATCCAGTAACGTTCCAACCAATGTATGCTTGTGTCTCCTCTCTCGGATAGTCTCATAGGAACTAATTCCTCTAATCATGTTGACTATACCCTTGACCAGAGCACTAGTCTTCGGACTATCTTTCACGGAACGTTGGGGATAGACTCCATGAGCATAAATGAACATCGTCCTATATGCCCAAATTGAACCATTGTAGCTGAAAGGCAAAACCAGGTACGGAATACCTTTATCGGTCGTATGGGGCATAAGGCCACTAACCCAACAATTTGTCGTGTTCATTATTGCTGGTGTTGGTGCAGAAGCTGAACAAATGAATTATTAGCAAATTCCAATCTTCTAACAATTTCATATTCGGGCAAAGGGTGAAAAGAATGAGAAGGAACAGTAGGAACAGTAGGAGGAGGTATAGGTTGAGTAGTGAGAACGTCACTTGAAAAGAGAATGTCACATATCCAATTAAAAACATCATTAAACTAAACAATATAAACAAACACAATATTAAAAATTGTTTTCGGCTCATCAATTTACAGATTTTGCTCTTAAAGCTTATTCTTTCAACAGGTCCCTCCATCTCGAAAAACTCCATCCTCTCTAATTGCTGCTCGCGGTGGTAGGGTGTTCTATGCTAAGGAATGCTTCTGTCAGTCCAGGGCAACTCCCTTAGACCAACCAGAACCGTCGACCTAACATCTTCGGCTTGCACTCCAAAGACTTGGCAACCGCGACCCTACAGCTGAACCCGGATGGCGGTTCGAAAAATAGAAAAATCAAAGTAGTTCCTCGGAGAGCTAACCTTCAAATATCAGAAAAAAAACTTTAAAGCTTTATTTGTCCCGCGACTCTCGGTCGCAAATTATAACGCTCTTTGCCAGGCAATGTCTGTTCACGGAACAGGAGCTCAGGTTCAGAAGTGTTCAAACGGTTCAATGGAGGCACAGCTTCTTGGAGAAGATCGTCACTTTCTTGCTCAGTGTTCGTTCCAATCAAACAGGCATCGCTAAAAGGCAGAAAACAAGGCACGGTCTCAGTCTCAGAATCAGGAAGACCTTTCTGGACCCATAGGTCGTACGGCAGAGGCAAAGGGGCCCTCTTACAATGTACACCGTGGATCCAGTTCTTTTTACAGTGCACTTGTACTGCAGAATGGGTAGATAATAACACCAGATATGGTCCGGTCCAGCGGGGCTGCTCTTACTTGCTCGGCTGAAAGTTTTTCACCAGCACCCAGGTGCCAGGTTCGATAGCCTATCCTGGATCTTCAGAAGCTTGTGGCAATGTATCGTGAACCTGTTGATGCAAAACACGTAATTTAGCCATCAATTCGTACAGGTAGTCAAGCAACACAGGATGTTCTATTTCGCTAAACTTTGTCGGCCGCGGCACACCCCAAATGTTTGCCGGGTGACCAAAAACTACCTTGTATGGACTCAAACCCATTCGTGAATGCACAGTCATTCTAGTGGACAAAAGGGCTAGAGGCAAGGCATTTGGCCATTGTAAACCAGAGCTCGCTTGAATTTTGGCTAATTTTAGTTTGAGTGAGAGTGCCATTATAGCACTCGACTAGACCAGCTGATTGGGGGTGATTTGCAGCGTGGAATTTCTGCCTAATACCTAATCCATCACATACTCTCTTCATCACTTGACCCACAAATTCACTCCCATTGTCACTCCAGATCATTCTCGGCAAACCATACCTAGGGAAGAATTCCTTAATAAGGGCTTTCGCTGTGGACAAAGCAGTGTTATCCTTCAAAGGGTAGGCTTCCACCCATCTAGAAAAAGAGCAAACAACCACTAACACGTATTTCAAGTTGTTGCACCTCTCCATGTGGATGAAATCTAGCTGCAAAGCCTCAAACGGATACGTTGGAGGGGCAAAATGACCAGCTGGAGTTGGAATTCCCTTACCAGGATTGTACATCAAACACACCATACAGTTTTTGACCAAATTCTCTGCACACTTAGGAATTTCTGCATTTTGCCAAACCGGAGCCAACAACTTGCAAATCCCTTTCACGCTGATATGAGCCAATCCATGAGCCATTGTAACCACTTAAAGTACATACGCATCAGGTAACAACCATCTCTGATGCTCTGACAAATCAATCCAACAACCATTCGAATCCAATTTACCCTTACTCTCTCTCCATTCATTCAACTCTTTCTCTGTAGCTTCAGCTTGGATGGATTTCACACTCTCAATCGTATCTTCACACATACTTCCATCTGGAACCCATCTCGCCGGACCCGCAACATACATTCGACTCATCACATTTCTCGCAGTTTATTTCGCGACTTCATCTGCAAACGCATTACCTCGACCAAAATCATCCGTAACTTTCTAATGCGCACTGCATTTCACAATCGCAACTTGCAACAGCAAAGTAAGTGATTCAAGAAGTTCATTCACCAACTGACCATGCTGGATCTTGGTTCCGTGCGAAGTCAGGAACCCACGTTCTCTCCACAAACGTCCAAAACTATGAGCCACACCGAATGCATACTGGCTATCGGTATACACAGTCACTCGTTTTCCTTCCGCCAACACACACGCTCTTGTTAATGCAATCAACTCTGCTGCTTGCGCTGAATTATGTGGGATACGTGCAGCTTCAACAATCGTATGCAAAGTCGTAACAGCGTATGCCGCAGTCGTATCACCATTCGGAAGCTTAAAGCACGAACCATCAACCCATAAGGTACCATCACACTCTGAAAGAGGAGTATCCCTAAGGTCTATCCTCCCTTTCGTTTCTTCCTCAGTCCTAAGGAAACAATCATGTTGTTCGGTAACATCTGTCTCAGCTGAAATCGGCAACAACGCAGCTGGATTCAAAGTGTTGCATCTCTTTATATGCACATGACTCGCTAACAAGGTCAATTCGTAACCCGACAACCGAGCACTAGTTAAGTGCTGTGTCTTGGTACGATTCAACAAGGTATCCACTGCATGTGGAACCATAACAATCAGTGTATTGTCCATCACCAAACCAGCAGACTGTCGAATTGAAACAGCCGCTGCCGCTGTAGCTCTCAAACAACTCGGCAATGGTCTAGCTACCGCATCCAAAGTCGACGAAAAATAAGCACATGGACGCTGCTTATCGCCAAATTGTTGAGTCAAAACTGACAATGCACATCCCTCTCTCTCGTGGACATACAATGTGAAAGGCTTACTGTAGTCGGGGGTACCCAACACAGGAGCCGAACACAACGCATCACGTAATTCTGAAAAGCTCTTCTGACATTCGCCAGTCCAAGGAATCAGATTTGGAGTATCCTTAGAGCTATCAAAGGCTTCGCAAGCAACGAAAAATTAGGGATCCACTGTCTACAGTACAACGTAATACCTAAGAAAGCACGTACTTCTCTCTGTGTCGTAGGCACACTCATTTTCGCAATCGCTCGAATTCTTTCTGGGGTCAGTTTCCTTCCCTCCTTCGATAAGAGGTGACCTAAGTAGGTAACTTCTTGTCGACAATATTGCAACTTCGAAAGAGAAACCTTATGAGGAAAATCAGACAAATGACATAACAGCGACAAAGTAGCCTCTCTACAGATCTCTTCATTGTTGGCAGCAACTAACAGATCGTCAACGTACTGAATAAGAGCAGCACCATCAGGTAAAACAAACAAGTCAAGTTGTGTCTTCAAAGCTGGACTATAGATCGATGGACTCTCGCAATAGCCTTGAGGAGCGCGCTTAAACCGAAAACTTCGTCCTCCTAAAGAGAAGCCAAAAATATCCCTACTCTCCACGGCAATCGGGATGCTGAAGAAAGCATTCTTCAAGTAAATCACCGAAAACCACTTGGCTGTAGCCGGGATCAAAGTCAGTAAAGCAGTGATATCGGGCGCAACAGGAAATTGCGGAACAACGATCTTATTCACCTCGCGAAGATCGATCACAAACCTATATACAGGAGGTTGTGAAGAATCAGTTCTTTTCAGAACAGGCAAAACCGGACTATTGCACACATTACCTCTCGTTTCCTCAATCACACCTTTCTCAATCAGATCATAGATAATCGCCAGAAGTGCTCTTTCACCATCACTGGAAATGCGATATTGCGGAATGCGTCGCAATCTAACATTCGCTTTCAACGTTACAACATATGGCGGAATCTCTAGGAGACCCACATCGTTCGGACCAGTAGCCCAAAGAGAATCAGGGAGAGAAGACAATTCAGGTGGAAGTCGGTCTTTAGACAAGTACATCGGAGAGATCACTCTCTTACCCAATGTAAGATGTACTCCTGACGGACAACAATATAGCGTCGCATACAATCTCTTCAACAAGTCCAATCCGAAAAAGTTTTCACCACAACCTGTCGTCAGAATGAGGGGTGCTTCGAATTCACAAGGACCAACAGAAATAGACAACAGACTAGAAATCGGATTCGTAACCGGGGCGCCAGAAAAACCTACTGAAACATTCTTTAAGCCAGACAAAGGTGCGCCAGGGAGTTTAGAGTGCATAATAGAACTCTTCGCAGCACCAGTATCCAACAGAAAAGGCTCTGACACACCTGATGCAATCACTTCAACATAGGGTCCACTCTGATCTACTGGAACTGAAACAACTCCCTCTCTTTGTCTATGGCTGTCCTAGCAATCATTACCATCCACATTCTCACCTTCAGCATAATAATCATCCGTATAGTATTGTGCCGTCCTACCAGACGCACCATTCTGCTGATCAAAGCTATTCATGGAGTTCTGTGGAGGCAAGGGACGCGCATTCCGACCACGACCTCTACCTCTAGTAGCTTGTTGAACACCTCGACCTCTCACACTAGAAGCACCATTCGTGCGCTGTAACAGAACCGGACAACTACTCTTGAAATGACCCTCTTCTTTGCAATACGCACATTAATTAGGACCTACAGGAAAACGCGGTTGAGAAGACTCGAACCTTTGCGAGTTTCTCTGATATTGCTGAGGTTGCTTATAATCGCGCTGATTATTACGGGGCGGATAAGCTTGCTGCAGAAGAACTTTAGTTTTCAATTCCTTAGACTTCTTATCCGCTTTCTCTATCTCATCCTTATTTCTATTCTCGTAGTACTGGCAGTAGCCAAAATCTGCGCTGACGTGGAAACAGCCCAAGCACTCTCAGAATACTTCAACCTATTACATAATTCTGGAAGCAAATTATGAACAAATTTGTCAACGAACAACCGCTGACCACCTTCTGTACTCATGTCCCGACCACTGTGGTCTACAAATGTCTCTTCGAACCTAGTGAAAAAGTCGGACACAGTTTCGTCTTTCTTCTGCTTGCATGCAGACAATTTGTCGCAATTAACACGCAAAGCAGGCATTAAAGTCTTCATATAATCAATAATTCTACCAGGTAGTTCAGTAATTATATCCTCAGGCTTAGCACCACCTACTTGTCTAGTATCTGCAGCTCTAAGATTATTCCATGTATCACCTAATTCCTGTGCATGATCCGTATGGCGAATCTTTCCCCAAATAGGCTGTGCAACAACATTCCCAAACAACATGTCTATATCGGCCAGATTCATAATATATGAATCCGCAGTTTGAGATAGCTCCTTATAAAACCCTGCTGGATTTTTACGCGGATCAGGCAAAGTCTGCATAAGGGCTAAAACTTCAGCACGCTTCCATGGAACATGTACCCAGACTCGCTGAATATGTGGCAGAATAATTGGAACAGCATTGGTATCACCAGGTCTCCAAACTGGAGGAACCTCTCGCATCGGATATTGACGCGCCTTTCTCCTAACTGACGGATCAGGCTCAAACAGTCGCTGAGAAGGAGATTCACTCCTAAACGACAACAACGTCGCAACTGCTTTCGCAACCCCAAGACCCACAACAGTCCCTTTCGCATACTCAGAACGTATACGGTACAACTTAGGCGGAGTTTGTCCTACCTCACCATCTTCCCATTGTTCACGGAGAAAAGCACACATCATATCGAAAACATATCTTTGTTTCGGTGCTTCCCATTGATGGAAAACATCCATAACACCCTCAAGGTCATAGTGCGAAGGATACGTAACCCATTTACGCGCTAAATGATCTAACACTGTCCTTTCATTAGGATCAGGCAACTGGCTTCGCAGTTGCTTACGCTCGACAACAGGAGATATACCCAATGAACCCAACAGAGGAGAAAAGAGACCAGCAACAGCATCGGTCATTCTCGGTCGAGCAGAAGGAGAAGTTGACAAAAGAACAGGAGACGGAGCAGAATGAGAAGAAACCAAAGTCGGAACAGTAACAGAAAGAACAGACAACACAGGTGTAGGAGTAGCAGACAAAGGAGGTAGCAAAGTCGGCGGCCCTTGAGAAGGCTGCGCCAAAGGAATAGGAGCCAGTGGAAGAGGAGCTGGCTGTTGAGGAATCACAGGTGGCAAAGCAACCAGAGGTTGTGCAACTACGGGTGGCGGAGGTGCTGTAGCACTCTGCACATAAGGGGGTGGCGAACTCAATAGATGTGACATTAAAAAATCTTTCACAAGATCTTTCTTCTCGTCTTGCTGTTGGGGCGGCAAAGCTGGATAGCACTTGTCTACCGCTAATTTACGTTGCCTAAGCATCTGTTCACTTTCTTGTTCTTCTTCATTATCCCTAAACTGTATAGCAGCTTGCACCATTGACATACCTCGTTCTCGTTTAGTTTTCATCGCTAACTTAATTTCTTTCTGTTTGGCTTCCTTTCGCCATAAGCGGAAAGAGTCAAACATCGCCGGCCGGGCTTTCTTCTTGACAAGCTTAACTTCGAGATTGTCTAAAATCTCCGTTTCAAAACTACCATAACGGGGCCACTGTAGGACACCGTCTTTCCTGGTATATTTGACCCATATTTCATTATACGCGATGGGGCCCACTCCATGTTTTACATAGAGCTCATAGGTCGGAGTTCCAATCTGAGGAACCGGACACAAATCCTCCAATCGGGAATCCCCATTACAACCATAACCAAATATCTTTCCAAGTCTGCTAAGACCAGGCATCTTCGCTCACTAGTCTAGCTTCAAACTTCAAGGGAAATCTCAAAACGATAGTCTCGTGAATACACGAGTCCCTCTGCTTTGGGGCCTGCAGGTACCAAATCAAAGCGATCCCGAAGGGATACCAGGCAAAACTAAGGACTGGGAGACGCTCCACTCATACTGAACTGAAATGTCGATGGCGTCACCAGAAGACCCGTCTATTGTCTCGCTCTACAAATCGTCTAATGGCTCTAAGACAGGGCGACAGTCAGGGCAGCAGTCCTTCAGAGCCGTCGGAAAGCGGGGAAATTCGTAGCAAAGACTTTCAGACCGCAACGACATACAGGGGTCGATGAAGTGGCAGGCCTTCCTCCAGAATTTCCACACGAAGCTCCTCACGATCCTCAGGTTTGGACCGGTACCGCTAAAGTCGCCCCAGGTTGGGCGCCAACTGAAGAACCGGGTTTTTAGAACCCAGCGGCGCCAGGGGTAACGCCCAATGTCTTCGGATTCCCCTGCCTCGGCAAACAGAGACACGGGACACTTCTTGATGACGTCAAAGACCAAATTTATTGGCTGCAACCACGAACAGAGATCTACGCAGCACAACATGGGTGGTTCGCTAGAGACTGCACAAATTCATAGAGCGGAGCATCGTCTTTTATGCTAAAAATCACATTCCTGGCTAGCATCAATTACATACAAACTGACCAATAGAAGGGTGACATTTCAAACATATTGCATAATGACAATCCCACTTTCCGTTGTCCAGCCCACCAGAAATGACCAAGCAAAATTCAACATTCCTGTTCGAACGGGCCGGACAAACCCATCGTAAAGATCTCAACCCAATCAATAATTAAGCCATAAAGGAAGGAACAGGAGCAGATGACAAGCAAGATAGAAGGGTGTGTGCATGTACCATAAACTCAGCAATGCCCTGCTCTTTGATCTCTATCTGACTAGCTGCTTAACAAGGAACTGGCTCAACGAGGTCAGCCTTGGGCAAGGGAGTCAGTTCGGTCAGGTCACAAAGGAGTCAGCTAAAGGTGTACGTGTCCCAAAGACTCGTTCGGCCATAGTCATCGGCCTATGTGAGGGCAACCACAAAATATGGCTGCCGCACACAAAATGGAACCCCAGGGTTCGACCGAAAGCCATGATTACGTAGTGTTCTCATTGATCGATTATGACAAAAACATTTGTACATACCGCACTCGTGATTTGCGGTCCGCTGATACCAAAATCGTCTATATCCAACGACCTTCATTAAACAGGTTCAGAATGACGGAACCACAGGACCGCAGAACCACAGGCGCAGACGGGCTTGACTTTGGCGCGCCTACGGCGCACAATCGGCATGCCCGCTGCGCGTACGCGCGGTCCCCGCCATATATGGTGAAGTGGGAGGGAGGATCAGCTGGGAGGCGTGAGCGGGGCGGCGAATGAGGGTCGGGGAAAAGGAAGGGGGTGGGGCCGCAGGGGGGCAGCGGCAGGGAAGAGGAGTGGCGGGAAAAGGGGAAAAAAACAGCGGTAGCGGCGAGGGGGGAGGCCTGAGGGCAGAGTCCCTAGCAGGCAGCGGTTAACCACTGGCAGGAAGCAGTGGCAGGAGTAGGCAGCAGTGATGACCTGGCACACGGGGGCAGTGCGGTAGGTGGAGCGACCTGGAGGGGTCACAGCTCACTGCCGTGCGGTCCCCACCATATATGGCCGGTGGGAGGGAGGAGCAGCTGGGAGGCGGGAGTGGGGCGGCGAATGAGGGTTGGGTAAAAGGAAGGGGCGGGGCAGCAGGGGGGCAGCGGCAGGGAAGAGGAGAGGTGGGAAACAGAGAGGCGGGAAAAAAACAGCAGTAGCGGCGAGGGGGGAGGCCTGAGGGCAGAGTCCCTAGTTGGCAGCGGTTAACCACAGGCAGGAAGCAGTGGCAGGAGTAGGCAGCAGTGATGACCTGGCACACGGGGGCCATGCGGTAGGTGGAGTGACCTGGAGGGGTCCCAGCCTCGTGCACAGTGAGCTGGGTAAAGAGGTCAGCGTCGTGCACAGTGAGCTGGGTAAAGAGGTCAGCCTCGTGCATGGTGAGCTGGGTGAAGAGGTCAGTGTTGTGCACATTGAGCTGGGTGAAGAGGTAAGCCTCGTGCACAGTGAGCTAGGTGAAGAGGTAAGCCTCGTGCACAGTTAGCTGATAAAGAGGTCAGTCTCGTGCACAGTGAGCTGGGTAAAGAGGTCACCATCGTGCACAGTGAGGTGGGTAAAGAGGTTAGCCTCATGCACAGTGAGCTGATAAAGAGGTCAGCCTCGTGCACAGTGAGCTCAGTGAAGAGGTCAGCGTTGTGCACAGTGAGCTGGGTGAAGATGTCAGCCTCCTGCATGGTGAGCTGGGTGAAGAGGTCAGCCTTGTGCACGGTGAGCTGGGTGAAGAGGTCAGCCTCATGCACAGGGAGCTGGGTGAAGAGGTCAGCCTCGTGCACAGTGAGCTGGGTGAAGAGGTCAGCCTCGTGCACAGTGAGCTGGGTGAAGAGGTCAGCGTTGTGCACAGTGAGCTGGGTGAAGAGGTCAACCTCGTGCACAGGGAGCTGGGTGAAGAGGTCAGCGCTGTGCACGGTGAGCTGGATGAAGAGATCAGCCTCGTGCACAGTGAGCTGGGTGTAGAGGTCAGCCTCGTGCACAGTGAGCTGGTTGAAGAGGTCAGCCTCGTGCACAGTGAACTGGGTGAAGAGGTGAGTCTTGTGCAGAGTGAGCTGGGTGAAGAGGTCAGCCTCGTGCACAGTGAGCTGGGTGAAGAGGTCAGCCTCGCGCACAGTGAGCTGGGTGAAGAGGTCACCATCGTGCACAGTGAGGTGGGTAAAGAGGTTAGCCTCATGCACAGTGAGCTGATAAAGAGGTCAGCCTCGTGCACAGTGAGCTCAGTGAAGAGGTCAGCCTCGTGCACAGTGAGCTGGGTGAAGAGGTCAGCCTCCTGCATGGTGAGCTGGGTGAAGAGGTCAGCCTCCTGCATGGTGAGCTGAGTGAAGAGGTCAGCATCGTGCACAGTGACCTGGGTGAAGAGGTCAATGTTGTGCACAATGAGCTGGATGAAGAGGTCAGTGTTGTGCACAGTGAGCTGGGTGAAGAGGTCAGCCTTGTGCACAGTGAGCTGGGTAAAGAGGTCAGCGTCATGCACAGTGAGCTGGGTGAAGAGGTTAGCCTTGTGCAAGGTGAGCTGATAAAGAGGTTAGTCCAGGTTCCCAAAGCCAAAGGAATTGCTGGGGAGGCAGGTATTAGCAATTTTGTATGTATATTGTATTCATAAACAACCACTCTGTTCACCTCTAAATTAGATGAGCAGCACCACCATGTGGCAGCTGGTCCTAAGTGTGGTGTTGACAATGAAGTGCCGGTGCGGGCCATGGAAACCAACAAGTGCCGGTGCTGTGAGCAATTTATGCACTTGGTTTATGTGTGTCTGGGAAGGGTACAATACAGGAATACTGCAGTGCAGATCAGTGTGTACATGGTTAAGGCAGGTGCTAGATGCATGTGTGCTTATGAGTGGTACAGTACATAAAGGATGCAGTGTGTGAAATGCATGTAGGATAAATGCATGTGGTGGGTGCTGGTTTGCCTGCGAGTGGTACAATACACTAAAAGATACAGTGCTAGGCAGTGCATGCATGCAAGCTGGGTGTATGTGTGCCTGTGGGTAGTACAGTACCTAAAGATACAGTGCTGGGCAGTATGTACATGTTAAATGCATATGCTGGATGTATGTTTGCCTATGCGTGGTAAAGTGCATAGAGGATACAGTACTGTGCATGTATGCTGAAAACATGCACTTTGTGTAAATGTGCCTGTGGATGGTACAATACATGGAGGCCCAGGCTTCCATTTTGGGAGCCCAGCCATGCATGATGAAACGTGGGGAGGAGGTAGCGAGATCCCCTTAGATAGATTTGTATATTACTACATTCCTGTAAGCTAGGTAGGACGCACACTGGAAAAGGGAGAGTGAGGCTTCCCCTGTGCACTCCAAAGGGTGCTTTTTGATTCAGTGAGAGGTCACATGGAAGGGCTTAGGCACATCTCAGGAAGGGGATGGAGCTAATAAGTGAATCATAAACAGTAGGGCTAAGTGCCCTGGGCTAACCTTTTGATTCATACAACACTGTAGCTGAACTCGAGTCACTCCCAGGGCCTGGGTTGAGGGACTATCAGCTTTGGAGACGTTCCTGGTGTGACAGACTGATTTTCAAGGAGAGCAGAGAAAAGGACACTTCAAAAGAAGCAGATCCCCAACATAAAACTTCAAATCATATTTGATGTCTGGAAATGGACTATAAGAAGGAGAGTTTGAGACCCCAAAAATTGAATCATCATCTGCCAAGCAGTCAGATTGGCTGTGTGAGGTTGGTAAGCTCTGCAAGACTTATGCCTGTGACTAGGAGTGGGGGCCAGGGCCTGCTAGTCTCCCTGATGAGTAAGAGGACAAAATCCAGATAATACACGAGCACCTGCCCTAGAGCCTGGAGCACCAGTGCCGGCCTGCTTGCCAAGAACAGTGTGCCCTGTGAGGAAGAGGAGAGCAGTGGAGGGAGTGAGGTCCAGTGGGGAGCCCTGTTGAGTGGACTATCCTTGAGAGGTGTGAGGAAACGGCTGCTGCACCGATCGGGTTGTTGCCCATGTAAAGGACAAAGTCAGAGACCCCCACATATGCCAGGAGATCAATACTGTGAATGGAGCCAGGTGTTGTGCTGCGTCGATCGGGCTGGAATCCGTGCATAGTGCTGAGTCGGCACCTTTGCATGCCAATAGGGGCTCGTGAAAAAGACTGCTGTGTGGTAAGAGTTGTAGCCTTGTGCAGTGCTGGGCAGCGCCCCTCTATGCCACAAGGATTTCACCATGCCAGTGAACCAGGAGCCCATGTGCTGTGAAAGGCAGTGACACTATGTCAGGGGGTTCACCAGTAAACCTGGGCATAGTGGGGCTACGCAGAGGTCCACCGAGTTGCGAACAAACTCCTTGGAGCTGTGCTCCGCTCCGCTATGCCACCCGCCTCCACTCCTCCTATATTAACAAGTAATTCTACATTACTTAAAAGTAAATTAAAACCACGTACCTGCACTGCGGTGTCTCTGGTCTGCCCTTCTCTCTCCCCTTGCCGTCTGGGAAATCCTTGAGAAAACTGTGCGTGCACGCGTGCCCCCGCAGGAGCATTTCTTGCGAGAAAAGCACATGCGCGGGCACGCTTTTTTTGCGAGAAATGCGCATGCGTGTGAGTGCTTGCAGTTTTCTCAAGGATTACCCAGACAGCGAGGAAAAGGAGGAGGGCAGCCCAGGGACGCCTCAGTACAGGTAAGTGGTTTAAATTTACTTTTAAGTAATGTAGCATTACTTTTTAATATAGGAGAAGTGGAGGTGGGGCTGCCCAACTCCACTCTGCTGCGGAGTGTGCGAAGATTTACCTTCTCCGCGGAACGCGGAGGCAAATCTCTGCACACTTCGCGGGCAGAGCGGAGGTCTCTGCCCGGGTTTAGTCACCAGGAGCATCAGGTACTGTGACATGATCCACCATCATCTGCTGGAGAAGTGAGAACACCGTGGGAGTACCTGTGTACCGGTACCCAGGTGAGGGACCCAACACAGGATCGCTACAACTAATACACCCTAGGAGAGGAACCAGACACTCATCCCGCAGGAGGAGCCGCAGAGAGCCTCAGGTCGCTCTGGGAGCACCACTGCGAAGGAAAGAATCTGCACCCACTGAATGTAGCTGCCTGGGCCTTGTGCAGCGGACTCACCTGATCTCACCTGAAGTTGCTGCGAGCACCTATGGACAGAGCCCACTCAGGAACTCCAGATGCATCACGCCTATTGGTGCTGGTAAGACTGGTTGTCAGGTCTGGAACACTGTTGGCCTTAACCTAGAATCAAAGTGGACTCTTGAGACTCTGACTACTAGGGTGGCATACCCTGGATGTTACCAATAGTGAATGGGGAATAACCACTACTGCTAACACGAGGAACGAGTGGGGCAGGGAATCTGCACAGAAACACTAGAACCCCGAAGTCAAGAGGGACTGTGTAATTGTTTGTAAATGTCAGAGATTGATTGGAATGACAGATTTCGACATAATCTTTTGTACAACATGGTACATATTTATGAAATGCCAGCGCTGCCGTAGGGTCACTATTTGTATCGCTCCGGCAGGAAAAAACACCAAATCATATTTATGAGGACACGCAAAGCCACCCTGCATGTCTCTGAATCGCCTCGTAGATACGGAGTATGGCGTATTAATAAACCTCCTGCTGGTATTATTAGAAGACTTGAGGTATGCCTAATCAGCTCAATATGGTATGCAGACAAGATACTATCTTGATCTCCTTTTGCAATCCAGTGGTTTCAGGCCTCATGAGCCTTCATGGAGAAAAACGTAGGGGGCCCTGTGCTTTAATCGAGCACTAAATGGGAGGATACTACCTCAAACGAACGTCACCTCCGCGGCTCCGTGGATGGTTTGCATACCATTTTGAGCTGATTGGGCATACCTCAAGTAAACATACGCATAGCATTCCCTATGTTCTGACAGTATTTCACTGTCTGATTGTGAGCAGGGTAGGGATCTGTCTACCCGTTCTGATGAAGTAGTATCCTACTTCGAAACATGTTGACACTGACACATAGGAGGGTTTTTGTACATTAATACATTATAATCCTCCGCCTCACGTCTTTTAACAGTACCAGCAGGAGGTTTATTACATTCTTTCTAGTCTTACCTGCCAGGTATTTTTTAACCCCTTAGCTGCGGCGGCTATTTTGCCGCAGTGCTAAGGGGGAGGGGGGCCACGCGGCGCTCACGTGACGGAACCGCTCCGTCACGAGCCTCGGGTGGGCTGTGCTTGTGACGGAACGGTTCCATCACGGCCCGCCTGCCTAATAGAACCTTCAGCGCAGGCGTGGAATTCGCTCCGCGCAGGCGTGGCGAGCGGGCCGTGACGGAACCGTTCCGTCACCAGCACAGCCCACCCGAGGCTCGTGACGGAACGGTTACGTCACTAGCACGCTAGGGGTTAACATCCACTCAATATTCACCTCTGACCCTACCACTCACATCCACCCTCGCTCACACACTACATATAGAGGTCACATTAAGTGCTCCCGCGTATTCGCTGGTTAGTAGCGCACCGAGCTCCGTAGAGGGGTGCGAAGACCTCTATGATGAAGCATGACACCAAGGGCCCTTTTGGTGTGTGAGGGGTATTTTAAAAACACAATGTGCCTCCCACCAAAGTAGGAACCATTTCATTAGCATACATTCCACAGGTCCGGTCCAGGTGGGAGACTATCGCCTTCTTTCCTGTGTCGAAATGTACGCCCTAGAACATTAGCGACAAGTGTTGTGGTCAGTCCACCAGAGGTGGGGTGGTTCACTCTGGTTAAGACCCCCGTGGTGACGATAATACACCCTGGTTAGGCCACCAGAGGGGAAGTGGTGCACTCTGGTTAAGTCCCCCGCAGTGACGGTGTTTCACCCCGGTTAGGACACCAGAGGGGAAGTGGTGCACTCTGGTTAAGTCCCCCGCAGTGACGGCGATTCCCCCGGTTAGGCCACTAGAGGTTGAGTGGTGCACTCTGGTTAAGTCCCCCGCAGTGACGGTGTTTCACACCGGTTAGGACACCAGAGGGGAAGTGGTGCACTCTGGTTAAGTCCCTGTGGTGACAGTGATTCACCCGGTTAGTCCACCAGAGGTGGAGTGGTTCACTCTGGTTAAGTCCCCCGCGGTGACAGTGATTCCCCCGGTTAGTCCACCAGAGGTGGAGTGGTTCACTCTGGTTAAGTCCCCCCCGGTGACGGTGATTCCCCCGGTTAGTCCACCAGAGGTGGAGTGGTTCACTCTGGTTAAGTCCCTGTGGTGACGGTGTTTCACCCCGGTTAGTCCACCAGAGGTGGGGTGGTTCACTCTGTTTAAGTCCCTGTGGTGACAGTGATTCACCCCGGTTAGTCCACCAGAGGTGGAGTGGTTCTCTCTGGTTAAGTCCCTGTGGTGACAGTGATTCACCCTGGTTAGTCCACCAGAGGTGGAGTGGTTCACTCTGGTTAAGTCCCCCGTGGTGACGGTGATTCACCCCGGTTAGTCCACCAGAGGTGGAGTGGTTCACTCTGGTTAAGTCCCTGTGGTGACAGTGATTCACCCTGGTTAGTCCACCAGAGGTGGAGTGGTTCACTGTGGTTAAGTCCCTGTGGTGACAGTGATTCACCCCGGTTAGTCCACCAGAGGTGGAGTGGTTCTCTCTGGTTAAGTCCCTGTGGTGACAGTGATTCACCCTGGTTAGTCCACCAGAGGTGGAGTGGTTCACTCTGGTTAAGTCCCCTGTGGTGACGGTGATTCACCCCGGTTAGGCCACCAGAGGTGAGGTGGTTCACTCTGGTTAAGTCCCTGTGGTGACAGTGATTCACCCCGGTTAGTCCACCAGAGGTGGAGTGGTTCACTCTGGTTAAGGCCCCCGTGGTGACAGTGATTCACCCCGGTTAGTCCACCAGAGGTGGAGTGGTTCTCTCTGGTTAAGTCCCTGTGGTGACAGTGATTCACCCCGGTTAGTCCACCAGAGATGGAGTGGTTCTCTCTGGTTAAGTCCCTGTGGTGACAGTGATTCACCCCGGTTAGTCCACCAGAGGTGGAGTGGTTCACTCTGGTTAAGTCCCCCGTGGTGACGGTGATTCACCCCGGTTAGGCCACAAGAGGTGGAGTGGTTCTCTCTGGTTAAGTCCCTGTGGTGACAGTGATTCACCCCGGTTAGTTCACCAGAGGTGGAGTGGTTCACTCTGTTTAAGTCCCCCGCGGTGACGGTGATTCGCCCTGGTTAGGGCACCCGAGGTGGAGTGGTTCACTCTGGTTAAGTCCCCCGCGGTGACAGTGATTCCCCCGGTTAGTCCACCAGAGGTGGAGTGGTTCACTCTGGTTAAGTCCCCCACGGTGACGGTGATTCCCCCGGTTAGTCCACCAGAGGTGGAGTGGTTCACTCTGGTTAAGTCCCTGTGGTGACGGTGTTTCACCCCGGTTAGTCCACCAGAGGTGGGGTGGTTAACTCTGTTTAAGTCCCTGTGGTGACAGTGATTCACCCCGGTTAGTCCACCAGAGGTGGAGTGGTTCTCTCTGGTTAAGTCCCTGTGGTGACAGTGATTCACCCTGGTTAGTCCACCAGAGGTGGAGTGGTTCACTCTGGTTAAGTCCCCCGTGGTGACGGTGATTCACCCCGGTTAGTCCACCAGAGGTGGAGTGGTTCACTCTGGTTAAGTCCCTGTGGTGACAGTGATTCACCCCGGTTAGTCCACCAGAGGTGGAGTGGTTCACTGTGGTTAAGTCCCTGTGGTGACAGTGATTCACCCCGGTTAGTCCACCAGAGGTGGAGTGGTTCACTCTGGTTAAGTCCCTGTGGTGACAGTGATTCACCCCGGTTAGTCCACCAGAGGTGGAGTCGTTCTCTCTGGTTAAGTCCCTGTGGTGACAGTGATTCACCCCGGTTAGTCCACCAGAGGTGGAGTGGTTCTCTCTGGTTAAGTCCCTGTGGTGACAGTGATTCACCCCGGTTAGTCCACCAGAGGTGGAGTGGTTCACTCTGGTTAAGTCCCCCGTGGTGACAGTGATTCGCCCCGGTTAGGCCACCAGACGTGGAGTGGTTCTCTCTGGTTAAGTCCCTGTGGTGACAGTGATTCACCCCGGTTAGTCCACCAGAGGTGGAGTGGTTCACTCTGTTTAAGTCCCCCGCGGTGACGGTGATTCGCCCTGGTTAGGGCACCCGAGGTGGAGTGGTTCGCTCTGGTTAAGTCCCCCGTGGTGACAGTGATTCGCCCCGGTTAGGCCACCAGAGGTGGAGTGGTTCACTCTGGTTAAGTCCCTGTGGTGACGGTGATTCACCCTGGTTAGTCCACCAGAGCAGGAGTGGTTCACTCTGGTTAAGTCCCCTGCTGTGACGGTGAGTCACCCTGGTTAGTCCACCAGAGGTGGAGTGGTTCACTCTGGTTAAGTCCCCCGTGGTGACGGTGATTCACCCCGGTTAGTCCACCAAAGGTGGAGCGGTTCACTCTGTTTAAGTCCCCCGCGGTGACGGTGATTCGCCCCCGTTAGGGCACCCGAGGTGGAGTGGTTCGCTCTGGTTAAGTCCCCCGTGGTGACAGTGATTCGCCCCGGTTAGGCCACCAGAGGTGGAGTGGTTCACTCTGGTTAAGTCCCTGTGGTGACGGTGATTCACCCCGGTTAGGGCACCCGAGGTGGAGTGGTTCGCTCTGGTTAAGTCCCCCGTGGTGACAGTGATTCGCCCCGGTTAGGCCACCAGAGGTGGAGTGGTTCACTCTGGTTAAGTCCCCCGCAGTGACGGTGTTTCACCTCGGTTAGGACACCAGAGGGGAAGTGGTGCACTCTGGTTAAGTCCCCCGCAGTGACGGCGATTCCCCCGGTTAGGCCACTAGAGGTGGAGTGGTGCACTCTGGTTAAGTCCCCCGCAGTGACGGTGTTTCACACCGGTTAGGACACCAGAGGGGAAGTGGTGCACTCTGGTTAAGTCCCTGTGGTGACAGTGATTCACCCCGGTTAGTCCACCAGAGGTGGAGTGGTTCACTCTGGTTAAGTCCCCCGCGGTGACAGTGATTCCCCCGGTTAGTCCACCAGAGGTGGAGTGGTTCACTCTGGTTAAGTCCCCCGCGGTGACAGTGATTCCCCCGGTTAGTCCACCAGAGGTGGAGTGGTTCACTCTGGTTAGGCATGGGCGGAAAATCCGTTCCGCTCGCGGATTTTGCGGATTTTCGGGAAATCCGCAATCCGCGAGATTTGCGAATTTCCTGCAAAATCCGCAAATCCGCGAGCAGCGGATTTTGCTCGCACTGCTCGCACTGTTCGCGTGAGTTCGCGCCCCGCGAATAAGTGCGAAATTGCAGAAATACGATCTAAGCAAAACTGAAAGTAACTACTTACCAGGTTCAAAAGTTCAGGCACATCATTAGTAGCCATTTCCTGTAGTGCTTCCTGAGGGGCCCCTCCAGAGTTCAGTTGCCAGTTGAAACTATTATGTGACCCTGCTCTGAACCTCAGAATAGTTACACATATGCCACAAAGGTCATGAATTACAGCTAAGGGAGACAAGCAGGAGCCAGGCTGGAAGTTAAAATCCATTAATCAGCCCCTAATTCATTATTGTCAGTTGGGGCAGGGCAGGTGTTGTAACTAATTTTGCAACAATGAAAGCACTTAGCAAGTGCAAAAGATCACTAATCAGGGCGCACTAAGGAAGCAGGTGCCAGCTAAAAAAATATTCTGTGACACATTAATCAGCCCCAAATTAATTCAGGTCACTTGAGGCAGGGAAGGTGTGCTTTGCTTTGCCGAAAATAATGTACACTGGACAACCAGAGGGTGTGGTGATGAAACAGAGGGTGGCATGGGTGGGCCAGAGGGTGGCATGAGTAGTCAGAGAGTGGCAGTGGTGACAGAGAGTGGCAGTGATGAAGAAGAGTGTCCCAAACAGGTTGGACACGTAGAAACAACAAGTTCGCAAAACTTGCGACCCGACAGGTAAGTTCGCAAATTGCGAAATTGTAAAAACCCTCGCGAACTGGCAGAAACACGGGCGAACACAAAAAAAAAAAAAATCCGCAAATTCGCGGGAATTCGCGGATTTTGCGGATTGCGAGTTCGCAAATCCGCAAATTCGCGGATTGCCAATCCGCAAAATCCGCTCATGCCTAACTCTGGTTAAGTCCCCCGCGGTGACGGTGATTCCCCTGGTTAGTCCACCAGAGGTGGAGTGGTTCACTCTGGTTAAGTCCCTGTGGTGGCGGTGTTTCACCCCGGTTAGTCCACCAGAGGTGGGGTGGTTCACTCTGTTTAAGTCCCTGTGGTGACAGTGATTCACCCCGGTTAGTCCACCAGAGGTGGAGTGGTTCTCTCTGGTTAAGTCCCTGTGGTGACAGTGATTCACCCTGGTTAGTCCACCAGAGGTGGAGTGGTTCACTCTGGTTAAGTCCCCCGTGGTGACGGTGATTCACCCCGGTTAGTCCACCAGAGGTGGAGTGGTTCACTCTGGTTAAGTCCCTGTGGTGACAGTGATTCACCCTGGTTAGTCCACCAGAGGTGGAGTGGTTCACTGTGGTTAAGTCCCTGTGGTGACAGTGATTCACCCCGGTTAGTCCACCAGAGGTGGAGTGGTTCTCTCTGGTTAAGTCCCTGTGGTGACAGTGATTCACCCTGGTTAGTCCACCAGAGGTGGAGTGGTTCACTCTGGTTAAGTCCCCTGTGGTGACGGTGATTCACCCCGGTTAGGCCACCAGAGGTGAGGTGGTTCACTCTGGTTAAGTCCCTGTGGTGACAGTGATTCACCCCGGTTAGTCCACCAGAGGTGGAGTGGTTCACTCTGGTTAAGTCCCCCGTGGTGACGGTGATTCACCCCGGTTAGTCCACCAGAGGTGGAGTGGTTCTCTCTGGTTAAGTCCCTGTGGTGACAGTGATTCACCCCGGTTAGTCCACCAGAGCTGGAGTGGTTCTCTCTGGTTAAGTCCCTGTGGTGACAGTGATTCACCCCGGTTAGTCCACCAGAGATGGAGTGGTTCACTCTGGTTAAGTCCCCCGTGGTGACGGTGATTCACCCCGGTTAGGCCACAAGAGGTGGAGTGGTTCTCTCTGGTTAAGTCCCTGTGGTGACAGTGATTCACCCCGGTTAGTCCACCAGAGGTGGAGTGGTTCACTCTGTTTAAGTCCCCCGCGGTGACGGTGATTCGCCCTGGTTAGGGCACCCGAGGTGGAGTGGTTCACTCTGGTTAAGTCCCCCGCGGTGACAGTGATTCCCCCGGTTAGTCCACCAGAGGTGGAGTGGTTCACTCTGGTTAAGTCCCCCGCGGTGACGGTGATTTCCCCGGTTAGTCCACCAGAGGTGGAGTGGTTCACTCTGGTTAAGTCCCTGTGGTGACGGTGTTTCTCCCCGGTTAGTCCACCAGAGGTGGGGTGGTTAACTCTGTTTAAGTCCCTGTGGTGACAGTGATTCACCCCGGTTAGTCCACCAGAGGTGGAGTGGTTCTCTCTGGTTAAGTCCCTGTGGTGACAGTGATTCACCCTGGTTAGTCCACCAGAGGTGGAGTGGTTCACTCTGGTTAAGTCCCCCGTGGTGACAGTGATTCGCCCCGGTTAGGGCACCCGAGGTGGAGTGGTTCGCTCTGGTTAAGTCCCCCGTGGTGACAGTGATTCGCCCCGGTTAGGCCACCAGAGGTGGAGTGGTTCACTCTGGTTAAGTCCCCCGCAGTGACGGTGTTTCACCCCGGTTAGGACACCAGAGGGGAAGTGGTGCACTCTGGTTAAGTCCCCCGCAGTGACGGTGTTTCACACCGGTTAGGACACCAGAGGGGAAGTGGTGCACTCTGGTTAAGTCCCTGTGGTGACAGTGATTCACCCGGGTTAGTCCACCAGAGGTGGAGTGGTTCACTCTGGTTAAGTCCCCCGCGGTGACAGTGATTCCCCCGGTTAGTCCACCAGAGGTGGAGTGGTTCACTCTGGTTAAGTCCCCCGCGGTGACAGTGATTCCCCCGGTTAGTCCACCAGAGGTGGAGTGGTTCACTCTGGTTAAGTCCCCCGCGGTGACGGTGATTCCCCCGGTTAGTCCACCAGAGGTGGAGTGGTTCACTCTGGTTAAGTCCCTGTGGTGACGGTGTTTCACCCCGGTTAGTCCACCAGAGGTGGGGTGGTTCACTCTGTTTAAGTCCCTGTGGTGACAGTGATTCACCCTGGTTAGTCCACCAGAGGTGGAGTGGTTCACTCTGGTTAAGTCCCCCGTGGTGACGGTGATTCACCCCGGTTAGTCCACCAGAGGTGGAGTGGTTCACTCTGGTTAAGTCCCTGTGGTGACAGTGATTCACCCTGGTTAGTCCACCAGAGGTGGAGTGGTTCACTGTGGTTAAGTCCCTGTGGTGACAGTGATTCACCCCGGTTAGTCCACCAGAGGTGGAGTGGTTCACTCTGGTTAAGTCCCCTGTGGTGACGGTGATTCACCCCGGTTAGTCCACCAGAGGTGGAGTGGTTCTCTCTGGTTAAGTCCCTGTGGTGACAGTGATTCACCCCGGTTAGTCCACCAGAGGTGGAGTGGTTCTCTCTGGTTGAGTCCCTGTGGTGACAGTGATTCACCCCGGTTAGTCCACCAGAGGTGGAGTGGTTCACTCTGGTTAAGTCCCCCGTGGTGACGGTGATTCACCCCGGTTAGGCCACAAGAGGTGGAGTGGTTCTCTCTGGTTAAGTCCCTGTGGTGACAGTGATTCACCCCGGTTAGTCCACCAGAGGTGGAGTGGTTCACTCTGTTTAAGTCCCCCGCGGTGACGGTGATTCGCCCTGGTTAGGGCACCCGAGGTGGAGTTGTTCACTCTGGTTAAGTCCCCCGCGGTGACAGTGATTCCCCCAGTTAGTCCACCAGAGGTGGAGTGGTTCACTCTGGTTAAGTCCCCCGCGGTGACGGTGATTCCCCCGGTTAGTCCACCAGAGGTGGAGTGGTTCACTCTGGTTAAGTCCCTGTGGTGACGGTGTTTCACCCCGGTTAGTCCACCAGAGGTGGGGTGGTTAACTCTGTTTAAGTCCCTGTGGTGACAGTGATTCACCCCGGTTAGTCCACCAGAGGTGGAGTGGTTCTCTCTGGTGAAGTCCCTGTGGTGACAGTGATTCACCCTGGTTAGTCCACCAGAGGTGGAGTGGTTCACTCTGGTTAAGTCCTCCGTGGTGACGGTGATTCACCCCGGTTAGTCCACCAGAGGTGGAGTGGTTCACTCTGGTTAAGTCCCTGTGGTGACAGTGATTCACCCTGGTTAGTCCACCAGAGGTGGAGTGGTTCACTGTGGTTATGTCCCTGTGGTGACAGTGATTCACCCCGGTTAGTCCACCAGAGGTGGAGTGGTTCTCTCTGGTTAAGTCCCTGTGGTGACAGTGATTCACCCTGGTTAGTCCACCAGAGGTGGAGTGGTTCACTCTGGTTAAGTCCCCCGTGGTGACGGTGATTCACCCCGGTTAGGCCACCAGAGGTGAGGTGGTTCACTCTGGTTAAGTCCCTGTGGTGACAGTGATTCACCCCGGTTAGTCCACCAGAGGTGGAGTGGTTCACTCTGGTTAAGTCCCCCGTGGTGACGGTGATTCACCCCGGTTAGTCCACCAGAGGTGGAGTGGTTCTCTCTGGTTAAGTCCCTGTGGTGACGGTGTTTCACCCCGGTTAGTCCACCAGAGGTGGGGTGGTTCACTCTGTTTAAGTCCCTGTGGTGACAGTGATTCACCCCGGTTAGTCCACCAGAGGTGGAGTGGTTCTGTCTGGTTAAGTCCCTGTGGTGACAGTGATTCACCCTGGTTAGTCCACCAGAGGTGGAGTGGTTCACTCTGGTTAAGTCCCCCGTGGGGACGGTGATTCACCCCGGTTAGTCCACCAGAGGTGGAGTGGTTCACTCTGGTTAAGTCCCTGTGGTGACAGTGATTCACCCTGGTTAGTCCACCAGAGGTGGAGTGGTTCACTGTGGTTAAGTCCCTGTGGTGACAGTGATTCACCCCGGTTAGTCCACCAGAGGTGGAGTGGTTCACTCTGGTTAAGTCCCCCGTGGTGACGGTGATTCACCCCGGTTAGTCCACCGGAGGTGGAGTGGTTCTCTCTGGTTAAGTCCCTGTAGTGACAGTGATTCACCCTGGTTAGTCCACCAGAGGTGGAGTGGTTCTCTCTGGTTGAGTCCCTGTGGTGACAGTGATTCACCCCGGTTAGTCCACCAGAAGTGGAGTGGTTCACTCTGGTTAAGTCCCCCGTGGTGACGGTGATTCACCCCGGTTAGGCCACAAGAGGTGGAGTGGTTCTCTCTGGTTAAGTCCCTGTGGTGACAGTGATTCACCCCGGTTAGTCCGCCAGAGGTGGAGTGGTTCACTCTGTTTAAGTCCCCCGCGGTGACGGTGATTCGCCCTGGTTAGGGCACCCGAGGTGGAGTGGTTCACTCTAGTTAAGTCCCCTGCGGTGACAGTGATTCCCCCAGTTAGTCCACCAGAGGTGGAGTGGTTCACTCTGGTTAAGTTCCCCGCGGTGACGGTGATTCCCCCGGTTAGTCCACCAGAGGTGGAGTGGTTCACTCTGGTTAAGTCCCTGTGGTGACGGTGTTTCACCCCGGTTAGTCCACCAGAGGTGGGGTGGTTAACTCTGTTTAAGTCCCTGTGGTGACAGTGATTCACCCCGGTTAGTCCACCAGAGGTGGAGTGGTTCTCTCTGGTGAAGTCCCTGTGGTGACAGTGATTCACCCTGGTTAGTCCACCAGAGGTGGAGTGGTTCACTCTGGTTAAGTCCCCCGTGGTGACGGTGATTCACCCCGGTTAGTCCACCAGAGGTGGAGTGGTTCACTCTGGTTAAGTCCCTGTGGTGACAGTGATTCACCCTGGTTAGTCCACCAGAGGTGGAGTGGTTCACTGTGGTTATGTCCCTGTGGTGACAGTGATTCACCCCGGTTAGTCCACCAGAGGTGGAGTGGTTCTCTCTGGTTAAGTCCCTGTGGTGACAGTGATTCACCCTGGTTAGTCCACCAGAGGTGGAGTGGTTCACTCTGGTTAAGTCCCCCGTGGTGACGGTGATTCACCCCGGTTAGGCCACCAGAGGTGAGGTGGTTCACTCTGGTTAAGTCCCTGTGGTGACAGTGATTCACCCCGGTTAGTCCACCAGAGGTGGAGTGGTTCACTCTGGTTAAGTCCCCCGTGGTGACGGTGATTCACCCCGGTTAGTCCACCAGAGGTGGAGTGGTTCTCTCTGGTTAAGTCCCTGTGGTGACAGTGATTCACCCCGGTTAGTCCACCAGAGGTGGAGTGGTTCTCTCTGGTTAAGTCCCTGTGGTGACAGTGATTCACCCCGGTTAGTCCACCAGAGGTGGAGTGGTTCACTCTGGTTAAGTCCCCCGTGGTGACGGTGATTCACCCCGGTTAGGCCACACGAGGTGGAGTCGTTCTCTCTGGTTAAGTCCCTGTGGTGACAGTGATTCACCCCGGTTAGTCCACCAGAGGTGGAGTGGTTCACTCTGTTTAAGTCCCCCGCGGTGACGGTGATTCGCCCTGGTTAGGGCACCCGAGGTGGAGTGGTTCGCTCTGGTTAAGTCCCCCGTGGTGACAGTGATTCGCCCCGGTTAGGCCACCAGAGGTGGAGTGGTTCACTCTGGTTAAGTCCCTGTGGTGACGGTGATTCACCCTGGTTAGTCCACCAGAGCAGGAGTGGTTCACTCTGGTTAAGTCCCCTGCTGTGACGGTGAGTCACCCTGGTTAGTCCACCAGAGCTGGAGTGGTTCACTCTGGTTAAGTCCCCCGTGGTGACGGTGATTCACCCCGGTTAGTCCACCAGAGGTGGAGCGGTTCACTCTGTTTAAGTCCCCCGCGGTGACGGTGATTCGCCCCGGTTACGGCACCCGAGGTGGAGTGGTTCGCTCTGGTTAAGTCCCCCATGGTGACAGTGATTCGCCCCAGTTAGGCCACCAGAGGTGGAGTGGTTCACTCTGGTTAAGTCCCTGTGGTGACGGTGATTCACCCCGGTTAGGGCACCCGAGGTGGAGTGGTTCGCTCTGGTTAAGTCCCCCGTGGTGACAGTGATTCGCCCCGGTTAGGCCACCAGAGGTGGAGTGGTTCACTCTGGTTAAGTCCCTGTGGTGACGGTGATTCACCCCGGTTAGTCCACCAGAGGTGGAGTGGTTCGCTCTGTTTAAGTCCCCCGCGGTGACGGTGATTCACCCTGCTTAGGCCCTAGAGGTGGAGTGGTTCACTCTGGTTAAGTCCCCTGTGGTGACGGTGATTCACCCTGGTTAGGCCCTAGAGTTGGAGTGGTTCACTCTGGTTAAGTCCCCCGTGGTGACAGTGATTCGCCCCGGTTAGGCCACCAGAGGTGGAGTGGTTCTCTCTGGTTAAGTCCCTGTGGTGACAGTGATTCACCCCGGTTAGTCCACCAGAGGTAGAGTGGTTCACTCTGGTTAAGTCCCCCGTGGTGACAGTGATTCGCCCCGGTTAGGCCACCAGAGGTGGAGTGGTTCTCTCTGGTTAAGTCCCTGTGGTGACAGTGATTCACCCCGGTTAGTCCACCAGAGGTGGAGTGGTTCACTCTGGTTAAGTCCCCCGTGGTGACGGTGATTCACCCCGGTTAGTCCACCAGAGGTGGAGTGGTTCACTCTGGTTAAGTCCCTGTGGTGACAGTGATTCACCCTGGTTAGTCCACCAGAGGTGGAGTGGTTCACTGTGGTTAAGTCCCTGTGGTGACAGTGATTCACACCGGTTAGTCCACTAGAGGTGGAGTGGTTCTCTCTGGTTAAGTCCCTGTGGTGACAGTGATTCACCCTGGTTAGTCCACCAGAGGTGGAGTGGTTCACTCTGGTTAAGTCCCCCGTGGTGACGGTGATTCACCCCGGTTAGGCCACCAGAGGTGAGGTGGTTCACTCTGGTTAAGTCCCTGTGGTGACAGTGATTCACCCCGGTTAGTCCACCCGAGGTGGAGTGGTTCACTCTGTTTAAGTCCCTGTGGTGACAGTGATTCACCCTGGTTAGTCCACCAGAGGTGGAGTGGTTCACTCTGGTTAAGTCCCCCGTGGTGACGGTGATTCACCCCGGTTAGTCCACCAGAGGTGGAGTGGTTCACTCTGGTTAAGTCCCTGTGGTGACAGTGATTCACCCTGGTTAGTCCACCAGAGGTGGAGTGGTTCACTGTGGTTAAGTCCCTGTGGTGACAGTGATTCACCCCGGTTAGTCCACCAGAGGTGGAGTGGTTCACTCTGGTTAAGTCCCCTGTGGTGACGGTGATTCACCCCGGTTAGTCCACCAGAGGTGGAGTGGTTCTCTCTGGTTAAGTCCCTGTGGTGACAGTGATTCACCCCGGTTAGTCCACCAGAGGTGGAGTGGTTCTCTCTGGTTGAGTCCCTGTGGTGACAGTGATTCACCCCGGTTAGTCCACCAGAGGTGGAGTGGTTCACTCTGGTTAAGTCCCCCGTGGTGACGGTGATTCACCCCGGTTAGGCCACAAGAGGTGGAGTGGTTCTCTCTGGTTAAGTCCCTGTGGTGACAGTGATTCACCCCGGTTAGTCCACCAGAGGTGGAGTGGTTCACTCTGTTTAAGTCCCCCGCGGTGACGGTGATTCGCCCTGGTTAGGGCACCCGAGGTGGAGTTGTTCACTCTGGTTAAGTCCCCCGCGGTGACAGTGATTCCCCCAGTTAGTCCACCAGAGGTGGAGTGGTTCACTCTGGTTAAGTCCCCCGCGGTGACGGTGATTCCCCCGGTTAGTCCACCAGAGGTGGAGTGGTTCACTCTGGTTAAGTCCCTGTGGTGACGGTGTTTCACCCCGGTTAGTCCACCAGAGGTGGGGTGGTTAACTCTGTTTAAGTCCCTGTGGTGACAGTGATTCACCCCGGTTAGTCCACCAGAGGTGGAGTGGTTCTCTCTGGTGAAGTCCCTGTGGTGACAGTGATTCACCCTGGTTAGTCCACCAGAGGTGGAGTGGTTCACTCTGGTTAAGTCCCCCGTGGTGACGGTGATTCACCCCGGTTAGTCCACCAGAGGTGGAGTGGTTCACTCTGGTTAAGTCCCTGTGGTGACAGTGATTCACCCTGGTTAGTCCACCAGAGGTGGAGTGGTTCACTGTGGTTATGTCCCTATGGTGACAGTGATTCACCCCGGTTAGTCCACCAGAGGTGGAGTGGTTCTCTCTGGTTAAGTCCCTGTGGTGACAGTGATTCACCCTGGTTAGTCCACCAGAGGTGGAGTGGTTCACTCTGGTTAAGTCCCCCGTGGTGACGGTGATTCACCCCGGTTAGGCCACCAGAGGTGAGGTGGTTCACTCTGGTTAAGTCCCTGTGGTGACAGTGATTCACCCCGGTTAGTCCACCAGAGGTGGAGTGGTTCACTCTGGTTAAGTCCCCCGTGGTGACGGTGATTCACCCCGGTTAGTCCACCAGAGGTGGAGTGGTTCTCTCTGGTTAAGTCCCTGTGGTGACGGTGTTTCACCCCGGTTAGTCCACCAGAGGTGGGGTGGTTCACTCTGTTTAAGTCCCTGTGGTGACAGTGATTCACCCCGGTTAGTCCACCAGAGGTGGAGTGGTTCTGTCTGGTTAAGTCCCTGTGGTGACAGTGATTCACCCTGGTTAGTCCACCAGAGGTGGAGTGGTTCACTCTGGTTAAGTCCCCCGTGGGGACGGTGATTCACCCCGGTTAGTCCACCAGAGGTGGAGTGGTTCACTCTGGTTAAGTCCCTGTGGTGACAGTGATTCACCCTGGTTAGTCCACCAGAGGTGGAGTGGTTCACTGTGGTTAAGTCCCTGTGGTGACAGTGATTCACCCCGGTTAGTCCACCAGAGGTGGAGTGGTTCACTCTGGTTAAGTCCCCCGTGGTGACGGTGATTCACCCCGGTTAGTCCACCGGAGGTGGAGTGGTTCTCTCTGGTTAAGTCCCTGTGGTGACAGTGATTCACCCTGGTTAGTCCACCAGAGGTGGAGTGGTTCTCTCTGGTTGAGTCCCTGTGGTGACAGTGATTCACCCCGGTTAGTCCACCAGAGGTGGAGTGGTTCACTCTGGTTAAGTCCCCCGTGGTGACGGTGATTCACCCCGGTTAGGCCACAAGAGGTGGAGTGGTTCTCTCTGGTTAAGTCCCTGTGGTGACAGTGATTCACCCCGGTTAGTCCGCCAGAGGTGGAGTGGTTCACTCTGTTTAAGTCCCCCGCGGTGACGGTGATTCGCCCTGGTTAGGGCACCCGAGGTGGAGTGGTTCACTCTGGTTAAGTCCCCTGCGGTGACAGTGATTCCCCCAGTTAGTCCACCAGAGGTGGAGTGGTTCACTCTGGTTAAGTTCCCCGCGGTGACGGTGATTCCCCCGGTTAGTCCACCAGAGGTGGAGTGGTTCACTCTGGTTAAGTCCCTGTGGTGACGGTGTTTCACCCCGGTTAGTCCACCAGAGGTGGGGTGGTTAACTCTGTTTAAGTCCCTGTGGTGACAGTGATTCACCCCGGTTAGTCCACCAGAGGTGGAGTGGTTCTCTCTGGTGAAGTCCCTGTGGTGACAGTGATTCACCCTGGTTAGTCCACCAGAGGTGGAGTGGTTCACTCTGGTTAAGTCCCCCGTGGTGACGGTGATTCACCCCGGTTAGTCCACCAGAGGTGGAGTGGTTCACTCTGGTTAAGTCCCTGTGGTGACAGTGATTCACCCTGGTTAGTCCACCAGAGGTGGAGTGGTTCACTGTGGTTATGTCCCTGTGGTGACAGTGATTCACCCCGGTTAGTCCACCAGAGGTGGAGTGGTTCTCTCTGGTTAAGTCCCTGTGGTGACAGTGATTCACCCTGGTTAGTCCACCAGAGGTGGAGTGGTTCACTCTGGTTAAGTCCCCCGTGGTGACGGTGATTCACCCCGGTTAGGCCACCAGAGGTGAGGTGGTTCACTCTGGTTAAGTCCCTGTGGTGACAGTGATTCACCCCGGTTAGTCCACCAGAGGTGGAGTGGTTCACTCTGGTTAAGTCCCCCGTGGTGACGGTGATTCACCCCGGTTAGTCCACCAGAGGTGGAGTGGTTCTCTCTGGTTAAGTCCCTGTGGTGACAGTGATTCACCCCGGTTAGTCCACCAGAGGTGGAGTGGTTCTCTCTGGTTAAGTCCCTGTGGTGACAGTGATTCACCCCGGTTAGTCCACCAGAGGTGGAGTGGTTCACTCTGGTTAAGTCCCCCGTGGTGACGGTGATTCACCCCGGTTAGGCCACACGAGGTGGAGTCGTTCTCTCTGGTTAAGTCCCTGTGGTGACAGTGATTCACCCCGGTTAGTCCACCAGAGGTGGAGTGGTTCACTCTGTTTAAGTCCCCCGCGGTGACGGTGATTCGCCCTGGTTAGGGCACCCGAGGTGGAGTGGTTCGCTCTGGTTAAGTCCCCCGTGGTGACAGTGATTCGCCCCGGTTAGGCCACCAGAGGTGGAGTGGTTCACTCTGGTTAAGTCCCTGTGGTGACGGTGATTCACCCTGGTTAGTCCACCAGAGCAGGAGTGGTTCACTCTGGTTAAGTCCCCTGCTGTGACGGTGAGTCACCCTGGTTAGTCCACCAGAGCTGGAGTGGTTCACTCTGGTTAAGTCCCCCGTGGTGACGGTGATTCACCCCGGTTAGTCCACCAGAGGTGGAGCGGTTCACTCTGTTTAAGTCCCCCGCGGTGACGGTGATTCGCCCCGGTTACGGCACCCGAGGTGGAGTGGTTCGCTCTGGTTAAGTCCCCCATGGTGACAGTGATTCGCCCCAGTTAGGCCACCAGAGGTGGAGTGGTTCACTCTGGTTAAGTCCCTGTGGTGACGGTGATTCACCCCGGTTAGGGCACCCGAGGTGGAGTGGTTCGCTCTGGTTAAGTCCCCCGTGGTGACAGTGATTCGCCCCGGTTAGGCCACCAGAGGTGGAGTGGTTCACTCTGGTTAAGTCCCTGTGGTGACGGTGATTCACCCCGGTTAGTCCACCAGAGGTGGAGTGGTTCGCTCTGTTTAAGTCCCCCGCGGTGACGGTGATTCACCCTGCTTAGGCCCTAGAGGTGGAGTGGTTCACTCTGGTTAAGTCCCCTGTGGTGACGGTGATTCACCCTGGTTAGGCCCTAGAGTTGGAGTGGTTCACTCTGGTTAAGTCCCCCGTGGTGACAGTGATTCGCCCCGGTTAGGCCACCAGAGGTGGAGTGGTTCTCTCTGGTTAAGTCCCTGTGGTGACAGTGATTCACCCCGGTTAGTCCACCAGAGGTAGAGTGGTTCACTCTGGTTAAGTCCCCCGTGGTGACAGTGATTCGCCCCGGTTAGGCCACCAGAGGTGGAGTGGTTCTCTCTGGTTAAGTCCCTGTGGTGACAGTGATTCACCCCGGTTAGTCCACCAGAGGTGGAGTGGTTCACTCTGTTTAAGTCCCCCGCGGTTACGGTGATTCGCCCTGGTTAGGGCACCCGAGGCGGAGTGGTTCGCTCTGGTTAAGTCCCCCGTGGTGACAGTGATTCGCCCCGGTTAGGCCACCAGAGGTGGAGTGGTTCACTCTGGTTAAGTCCCTGTGGTGACGGTGATTCACCCTGGTTAGTCCACCAGAGCAGGAGTGGTTCTCTCTGGTTAAGTCCCCTGCTGTGACGGTGATTCACCCTGGTTAGTCCACCAGAGGTGGAGTGGTTCACTCTGGTTAAGTCCCCCGTGGTGACGGTGATTCACCCCGGTTAGTCCACCAGAGGTGGAGTGGTTCACTCTGGTTAAGTCCCTGTGGTGACAGTGATTCACCCTGGTTAGTCCACCAGAGGTGGAGTGGTTCACTGTGGTTAAGTCCCTGTGGTGACAGTGATTCACACCGGTTAGTCCACTAGAGGTGGAGTGGTTCTCTCTGGTTAAGTCCCTGTGGTGACAGTGATTCACCCTGGTTAGTCCACCAGAGGTGGAGTGGTTCACTCTGGTTAAGTCCCCCGTGGTGACGGTGATTCACCCCGGTTAGGCCACCAGAGGTGAGGTGGTTCACTCTGGTTAAGTCCCTGTGGTGACAGTGATTCACCCCGGTTAGTCCACCCGAGGTGGAGTGGTTCACTCTGTTTAAGTCCCCCGCGGTGACGGTGATTCACCCTGGTTAGGCCCTAGAGGTGGAGTGGTTCACTCTGGTTAAGTCCCCCGCGGTGACAGTTATTCACCTCGGTTAGTCCACCAGAGGTGGAGTGGTTCACTCTGGTTAAGTCCCCCGCGGTGACAGTGATTCACCCCGGTTAGTCCACCAGAGGTGGAGTGGTTCTCTCTGGTTAAATCCCTGTGGTGACAGTGATTCACCCTGGTTAGTCCACCAGAGGTGGAGTGGTTCACTCTGGTTAAGTCCCCTGTGGTGACGGTGATTCACCCCGGTTAGGCCACCAGAGGTGAGGTGATTCACTCTGGTTAAGTCCCTGTGGTGACAGTGATTCACCCCGGTTAGTCCACCAGAGGTGGAGTGGTTCACTCTGGTTAAGTCCCCCGTGGTGGCGGTGATTCACCCCGGTTAGTCCACCAGAGGTGGAGTGGTTCTCTCTGGTTAAGTCCCTGTGGTGACAGTGATTCACCCCGGTTAGTCCACCAGAGGTGGAGTGGTTCTCTCTGGTTAAGTCCCTGTGGTAACAGTGATTCACCCCGGTTAGTCCACCAGAGGTGGAGTGGTTCACTCGGTTTAAGTCCCCCGCGGTGACGGTGATTCGCCCTGGTTAGGGCACCCGAGGTGGAGTGGTTCACTCTGGTTAAGTCCCCCGCGGTGACAGTGATTCCCCCGGTTAGTCCACCAGAGGTGGAGTGGTTCACTCTGGTTAAGTCCCCCGCGGTGACGGTGATTCCCCCAGTTAGTCCACCAGAGGTGGAGTGGTTCAGTCTGGTTAAGTCCCTGTGGTGACGGTGTTTCACCCCGGTTAGTCCACCAGAGGTGGGGTGGTTAACTCTGTTTAAGTCCCTGTGGTGACAGTGATTCACCCCGGTTAGTCCACCAGAGGTGGAGTGGTTCTCTCTGGTTAAGTCTCTGTGGTGACAGTGATTCACCCTGGTTAGTCCACCAGAGGTGGAGTGGTTCACTCTGGTTAAGTCCCCCGTGGTGACGGTGATTCACCCCGGTTAGTCCACCAGAGGTGGAGTGGTTCACTCTGGTTAAGTCCCTGTGGTGACAGTGATTCACCCTGGTTAGTCCACCAGAGGTGGAGTGGTTCACTGTGGTTAAGTCCCTGTGGTGACAGTGATTCACCCCGGTTAGTCCACCAGAGGTGGAGTGGTTCTCTATGGTTAAGTCCCTGTGGTGACAGTGATTCACCCTGGTTAGTCCACCAGAGGTGGAGTGGTTCACTCTGGTTAAGTCCCCCGTGGTGACTGTGATTCACCCCGGTTAGGCCACCAGAGGTGAGGTGGTTCACTCTGGTTAAGTCCCTGTGGTGACAGTGATTCACCCCGGTTAGTCCACCAGAGGTGGAGTGGTTCACTCTGGTTAAGTCCCCCGTGGTGACGGTGATTCACCCCGGTTAGTCCACCAGAGGTGGAGTGGTTCTCTCTGGTTA